>NC_141601.1:17208249-17552249 GCF_047967505.1 Dipteris shenzhenensis
TTTAATACTATACATGTAGATTGCTCAAAATATAACCCTATAGATGTGCTCAAATGGGATTCTTTGATTAATTTAAGTGGTTGAATGACTATATTTGGACATTGAAAGTTATGTCAATTTAAAAGTGTTTTCCAAGGTAGTTTCACCAGTGAAGCTACCTTGGAAGACCTACTTCAAAGGGGTTTCGTTAGCAAAACTAGCTTGATGGCTTGCTTCAACGAGGTTTATTTGGAGAAACCCTTTCATGAAGATAGGTTGAGAGAGGGTTTCAATGTCACCCCCTATTAAAGTAAATGTTGTAAGAAGGATCATAAGAGAATTTTCATAGAGAAGTCTACTCTACATGTGGGTTTCTTCAAAAGCCATCCCATTATGTTACTCACTATTTTGAAAGGTTCATGTAAACATGTGTATAAAATAGGCTCGAAAAATGGTCGTCCCCCATATACATATATTATTATATGTACATATATATATATGTCTTAACAACCACTTACATTGAGAAATATGAAATCCCATAACTAATCCACAATTCCTAAATGAATGAATTGTATGCCATCCATCTTGTCTTGTAATAATAATAATAAAAGCAAACCACCATGTTGGTAGCAGTTACATTCCTAGTGTGCAACCGACCACCATGCTGGAGATCAACCACTGTGCTGATGGCAGTCAAGTTCATATCCTAGTAATAATAGAAGCAAACCACCACACTAGTGGCAGTTAATATCATAGTGTGCAACAAACCTTCGAGCTACAACCAACCACCAGTGCTATACTAGAATGAATTGGAATGCTGCAAAGTGTTATCCTAAAATAGATACATTGCCTAAGTAGAGTTTGGAGAACATTAATAATTCAATAGATGACATACAGATTACATAGATTACATCTCAAAGACTCCTTTCCTTTAGGGGGTTGGTTCCACATTGCTTTGAGCAGGTCGCCTTTTTGAGCTCCCTGATTGCAAGCTCAGCCCTCCTTGCTCCTTTTGTGAAGGGGGATTGTTCCTCCCTGTAGGGGCCTGCCCCCTCCCTTCATGTCACTTCCTCTTTCCTTGCTTTGAGCTCCTTGGCTATAGGCTCAATCCTTCTTGCTCCTTTCTTGAAGGGGGCTAGTTCCACCCTTTAGGCTCCTTTTCCTCAAGCTCCTTTTCCTCGTAGTCTGGCCTTCTTCAATTCAAGCTCCTTGTGTTTTGCAAAATTTTCCCAAATGGCAAATTGAGCTGTAGCATCTACTTTCTTGTCGTAGATAGCTGTAGTAGGTAGGCAGACACATTTGATCTGTCCATGACTTGGGAAATGGCAAATGACATTCTCTACATACCAATCTTGCATGAAAAAACACCCCAGAGCAAAAAACATGCATAGGATGGTAGCACGTAGGCCATCGAATCACGCAATCATCTATGATGGGGGTATGGTAGAACATGCATTTTGGACCCTACTACATAATAGGATAGGCATCCGCGATTTAACTATTGTGGCCGTCAATACCACAATTTTTCTATGTACATGATGAATAGCAACATATGGAAGCTTGTTGCTTGGGTTCTAGGAATTGGGAAAGTATTGTCCATGGTCTAGTCTCCCCCAACATAACTGAATCTTGGGTCCTCAATGGAGCTAATGTTTTAATAAAAAACATCAAATTTTACTTTTGAAGTGACTATATTTTATTTCATGGGAATTGGGATTTTCCCAAATTCTCTAATATAGTGTTTTGATGTTTTTGAGCAATTGAAGCAGCTTCAAGAGATGTTGAGGGAATTAGATCAAGCTATTGCACGGAGTGAGCAAAGAGTCGAGGAGATGAAGGAGAACATTCTGAGCCTTAGGATGAGGGAGGAAGCAATCAAGAAGAAACTGAATGAAGATGGTAACATCCCAAGTGATGTTGTAATCAAGCATAGGGAGAAGGAAAGGATCAGCAGAGGCCATAATCTCAGCGAGCCGGTCTGCACCAAAGAGAAGAGCGATACGTTGTTGAAAGAAGAACTTCGGCTCAACATGAATGAACTGATATATATCGAGGAGTTTGAAGGGGCTGATTAGGTCAGATGGGTAGATTCCGAGGAAACATTGTACCTCCTTCATAGACACCTTTACACTTAGCTCAAAACACTCTATAAACTATCATTAGACACAGAGGCCTATAACGTTCAGTAGAAACATGATATCAAAAATCCAAGTACACAAAGAGATGCGCCTTAATATGGGCTTCGTGTTGATATAAGTTTCATTGAAAACAGACAGACGGTTGAAGAGATATGGACAATTTACTGGAAGGGGATAAAAACTATTATGAAAACAAACTGTCAGACACAGAGACTCATAACATTCTGTAGCAATATCTGATTCAAGATCTAAGTACCTAAAGACATGTGCCTTAAAGAGAGCTTCGCACTGATATATGTTTCATTAGAAACAAAGAAGCAGCCAAAAAGTTATGGACAGTTTACTAGACGAGGGTAAAAACTATCATGAAAATAGACTGTCAGACACAGAGAATCATAACTTTTTGCAGCACTATCTGATTCAAGATCTGATCAAACATGCATCTTAAAGAGAGCTTCACGCTAATATAAATTTCATTAAAATCGGACTATCGAGCAGAAAGTTATGAGCAAAATACTAACAGGGGGTCAAACTGTCATGAAAACTGCCCTCCACCCATGCTAATTTTGCCTGAGCAAGATGCTCCCTCAAGACTCCACCTTCATCAACGATCCGCCCCTCATAGATTTTGCCTAGAAGAGGCGAAGAAGTTTGCATGATGGCTCGGGAAACAGATGGACCATGTGTGCACAGTGAGTAGCCGAATAGAAAGAACTTTTAAGGCTTTGAAAGAAAGAAAAGGGAAGAGACACTCAAGAGAGAGAGAACCTGAAGTGATCTTCATTACAAATAGAGTGAGAATCTACTCCAACACTACAAACACAAGGGAGAAGAAGAGGTTTCATACATACAAGAGGGAGCAAAAATCCAAGACTACTCATAGAGGGAGAATAAACTAGAGAGAGATGGACTCAAGAGTCTACATAAGAGAATATCTACAAGAGGGAAAGAAGGCTCATGGAAAAGGCTTGGGGAGACTAGAGCTACAGCAACATAAGGCCTAATGGTGGAAGAGATTGATGAACAAGGGAGAGGAGGGCTCCTTTTATAGAGATTTTGTTACCCTCCTTCACCCATTTACAATTACTGCCTGTAGATTCCTTTCCCTATCAATCACATAAGCACGTATGTCACCATCCATGTCCTTTTTGGCTACTCTTGCCATGTGTCCCATCACAAGATGCTCAAGACTCTTAAAATATTGAGAAAGCTCTTAAAATATTGAGAAAGTCAAGAGTCTCCTCACATGGAGCCCATAGGGACCCTCTCTTTTCCACATGTCCACATCCTCCTTATTCCACATAGGAGTTCTAGAAGGATTCCTCTTGACTTCACACTCCTCCACATGCCTTCCACACGCTTGGCATGTGGCCTCTCTTATATTATTGGAACACATGGACATGAGCCCACCTCTTTATATGACTCACTCTTCCTATTTTCTAAAAAACTCCATAATATCCCATACACAAATAACTCTCACCCCATACCAAGGTATTTATAATTCATACCTATGGTATTTACAATGAGCCATTCAACTGATCCTCTCCATCCCATACAATATCATAGAAAATAGAAATAAGTGAGAGCCGCTAGGCCATCACTTGATACTCAAACTCTTATCAAACATAGAGAAAAACAATACCAATGCCAAATTAAAAATATCAATTTTTGGTGTCACATCTTTCCCCCCCCAGCAGATCCTCTCTAGTACAGAGAGGGTCTGCTGACCCTCACGGTGGTCGAGCATAGAAGAATTTAAGGCGATACTCATTGGTGTGTTCGGGTTTCACCATGCCATCAACCTCCTCAAGATGATAGGTCCCATTCATGAACTTCTTTTTGGCTCGATATGGTCCCTCCCATCAACCGATAAACTTTTTGTCTAGCCGCTTGTCCAGACGGCTATCAAATCTCATTACCAAATCTCCTTCTGCAATATCTTTCTTCTTGCATAATTTGGTGTCAAAACGGGCCTTGCACCTTTTTTTGAGAAGATTCCAAGTTTTGTAAGACCTGTAATCTGTATTCATCCAAGGCTTCTAGCTGTACCAAGCATTGAGCATAGGCATTCTCCTGTCCTTCTATTCTTGCAACATCTGTGCGAAGACTATGTATCTCTAATTCAATGGGTAAAATGGCTTCTATTCCATACACTAGTTGGAATGGTGTAAACCCAATAGCTAGCTTGTGTGTGGTTCTATAAGCCCATAAAACTTCTGCCAAGTGCCTATCCCAATGCCTTTTCTTGGTGTCAACAAGCTTTCCCATTGAATTGCACAACAATCCATTTGTTTTCTCAACCAAGCCATTACATTGGGGATAGTATGGCATGGACATGCTATGATTTATCTTTAGCTTATGCACCATATCTTCAATTAGTTCATTTCTAAAAGAGGTTCCTCCATCAGTGAGAATTTCCAAAGGACAACCAAAGCGTGAACAAATTTGATCAAAGAGAAATTTTGCAACTATGCTTGCCTTGCTATTGACTGTGGCCTTGGCCTCTGCCCATCGAGTCGCATAATCTGTGGCCACCAATAAATAATGCTTGCCTTGAGATGAGCGAGGGAGTGGTCCCACAAAGTCCAACCCCCACCTCTCAAATGGTCCATATGCTGGAATAGGCTTCAAGGGCCCAGGAATCAACTGTCGCCTTCCAAACTTTTGGAGTCTATGGATGGTAACAAGCACGATGCAGCCTTAAATGTGCAAAGGGCCAGCAGATCACCGTTCAGGGGAAAGTCCCAAGAAAGAGGGAAGTCTTGTAGCAAATCTAGGATCTAGGGCATGGAACATTGAGTGTTACCACTGTGGCAACAAGGGCCATATTATGAAAAAGAATTACTACAAGCTAAAAAGAGAGCAAAAGGATAAGAATTGGGTGGCAGTTAAGTGCATTATGAGGTACATGAAGGGTACCAAGGAGGTGTGTATCTACTTTGACAAAGGAGAGATGCATGCATTTGGGTACACTGATTCAAACTATGTAGGGCATGTGGATAGCAGGAGATCCACCTTTGCTAGTGGTGTAGTGTCATGGATGTCTTGTGCACAAAAGTGCATTGCTTTGTCTACCACAGAGGCCTAGTATGTTGCAGCCACAGAGGGTTGCAAGAAGGCTATATGGCTTGATCGGCTAGTGAGAGATTTGGGGATTCGTACAGGTGTATCGACATTGCATAGTGATTCCATGAGTGCTATTCAACTATAGCACAAAATCTATTCTTTCATGCAAAGACCAAACACATTGAGGTCAGGAGGATAAGCGCATAGAGCTTGTCAAGGTTCATATAGATGATAACCTTGCAGATATGTTGACAAAGAGTCTACCTAGTCAACGGTTTGAGTATTGTCATGTATTGATGGGCATTAGATAGTATGCTCATTGGTTGTTCTCCCTTAAAGGCACATTGGCCTTTAAGTGGGAGGTTGTGGGGGTTAAAGGCCATTGTACCTTAACCTCAGTTATGTACAATATTCAAACACATATATATATGGATGAAATAGAAGATAAGGGTGTTCTACACCCACCAAACTTGTGTCTCTCAAGCTCCTTCTCACCTTCTCAGCTTCCATTGTGTCCTCACACCACCTAGTATATAGCCTCGTGATGGTTTTTTCACAGGGGATGCATGGGACAATAGAGGCACTTGGTATGCAATTTCCTGTGGGTAGGATCGGATGGCACATGTAACACCCAAGCCAAGGTAGCTTGGCAGATAGTGATCCTACCCTAGGCCCAAGGAGGATTGGGCATCATTGATCCGAAGATGTAGAGCAAATCTTTGTTGGGCAAGTTGGTAGTGAGTGGCCTCATTCCAGGCACAAAGCCCTGGAAGCTTCTTCTACAGCATGGCCTCCTTCAAAAACCCCTTGCACGGGTGGTCAGTGGTAGCAGTCACACAGATAGCTCTTCACAGAGGCCCCCCTTATAGGGAAGGGCTCTCCCTTAATGCAGAGTCTCTTCAAAGTCTAACAGTGATTGGTAGGGGGTCTTATCCGGACTAATCCTATATTTTCAAAGGAGTTTGTAGTGTGCATGACAACCTCTGATCTGGCATCTGGAGGTCCAAAATCAGGATGGTCGCATGTTGGGACATAGGTTACACATTAGTTGGGCACAATGGGACAGTAGCCCAGCTCAATCTTTCAGAATGTGGGCAAGACTCCCGACTGACGCAGAGGTATGATTAGAGACCCTCTCACACCTTCGAGGCATAGGCCCGAGGATGGCAGATATTCCATAGTCTTGGTGGGTGCCTTCAGAGTTTCACACTAGCACAGTGGTTGGGCCAGTTCTCAGGGATAGGGGTACCTCTTTGGATTCAGCTATGCCCCCTCCCTCCTATTCTCAGCCGAGCCTGGTTCTACAATGTGGGTCCACATGGACTCTTGCAGTCTCCAACAGATGGAGATCCGGAGATGGATGGAGCCTTGGATCAGTTAGGGTGGCAGAGGGTTAGAGTAGTGGGCCGTGGGCAAGAAGTGGTCCATTGACCCCTCTCCCATCTCAAATCTGGACGCAGCTCATTGGTGCTTATGGTTATGGGAGGGTCGTCCCCTCAGTGAGGGTACATTGGGACCCAAGAAAGTGGTTCTAGCCATCTAGAGTAGGCCACTCAGAGAGAGTGGAGGAGGTGCCCTTCTTCTCTTATACTACACACATAGGATGCCGCTTGTAGTTAGAGGCAATAGCCTAGACTCCATCGAGAGAGAGGCATTGGGCAGTGTAGCAGGTACCTAGAGACATGAGATCCAGGTTCTGGACACGCCTCTATTCCAATCTTCGATCGCGGAAGATCTCCTACTTTTTTATGGATGATAGCGTATGGAGGTCTTCCTATTGGCCCTTAGTTGGAGCAGATGCAGGTGGCCATTGATGCACAATTAGGGCTTTGGAGACGATCCCCCACTGCCTTTGGAGCTGCCCAACAACATAGAGGATATGGCAAGGAGTGCTTTGGATCGTGGCAAGGCTTCAAGGCATGTAGAGGGACTTCATGTGGGGCATGGCTGCTTGGTTGTCAGAGGGTGGCATACCTTTCCCATTGACATGGTTTCTCCATCATACAAGATTCAGGGCCTGTGCTTTCACAACATTAAGTTTCATGAGGCGACCCCTCCCACTAGTCATTGACCTCTTCCTTCAGCGGAGGAAAGCCTGTGGGAGACATTAGCCAGCATCACGGCATGGAACATCTGGGTTGCTTGCTTTTGGGTTATGGGCCAACACCATGCTCCACCATCGGCCACCTTGGTAGCCATCTGATAGGACATCATCTTCACGCTTCATGCCATTTGGGAGCGAGGCTCTCTAGGTTCTTGAGCTACCGCCGCATGGCGGGAACATTTCTACAAGGCTTGGCCTGTAGCTGTTTTCTATGTCATCACCTCGAGAGGGATCAGATGGTTGTATAGTCCGTCACCCTAGTTGTTAGCCCCTATTACAGAGAATCCCTAGGCAATGAGTTGAGATCTCTAGCAGTAGGAGTGTCTTTTTGACAGCCAGTATTTATTTTTCATTGATTTTCAAGGTTGGTATAGGGTTGGTACCTTTATGGTATTTTTTAGCTTGTATGATTGTTTTTTTACAAGCATTAATAGAAGTTATTTTCTCTAGAAGTCTGTAGCCCGACTATAAGGAACTATGGTGGTTGGACCGAATTTTGATTAATTCAAGGCGACAGTACTACCTTGTATGGTAATGAGTGATTAGAGGTGATTAGGCTTGATGATTTACATCTATGGTAATTACTGCCATCTTTCATCGATGGTCGTGTCTTAGATTACTAGCCATGTCTGTGGTGGCCACGTTCCATCGAGCTAGTAATTACTGCCATCTTTCATTGGTGGTGGTGTCTAAGATTACTAGCCGCATCTGTGGTGGCCGCTAAGATTCCACTGGGCTGGTAGTTAAAATTTACCAGCCACCGTAGTGGCCCACAATTACTCACCTACCAGTTACCACCACTGGGCTTGCATGCATGATTACTAAGAGTGTAGTAAATTACTAGTCATCGAGCTTGCATGCTCAGTAGAGTGCATGGTGATGAGTGATTAGAGGTGATTAGGCTTCATGATTCACTTTTGTGGTAATTATTGCCTGGTGGTGGTGTCTCTCATCAGTCACATTTGTGGTGGCTAAGATTCCACCGGGCTAGCAGTTAACTACCAGCGCCACCGCAATGGCCCGCAATTACTCACCTACCAGTTACCACCACTAGGCTTGCATGACCAATAGAGTGCATTTAATCACCAGTCACCGGGCTTGCATGCTCAATAGTACTAGAGTGCATGGTAATGAGTGATTAGAGGTGATTAGGCTTCATGATTTATGGCTGTGCTAATTACTGCCCCATGGTGGTGACTCATCAGCCACGTCTATCATGGCTAAGATTGCACTGGGCTGGCAGCTAATTACCAACCACCGTAGTGGCCTGCAATCAGTCACCTGCCAGTTACCACCACTGGGCATCTACTTCATGATTACCACCACGTCATAATTAATTTTGTCATTGCCCATCTGGGGTGGCACCTAAGATTCCACTGGGCTGGCAGTTAATTACCAGCCACCGCGGTGACCTGTAATTAATATGGATGGAATATCAGGCCTCTAGCCACCACGGTGGCTTGAACTTTATAATATATAATATCTGTGGCATTTGGCATTTTGCTACGTTGCTCTCATCCACCCCTGCTCTGTTCCTTTGCTCCACATGCTCTACTACTTTGATCCACACCCTCCTCCAAATCTCTTCTACCCTTGCTCTACTTTGCTCCATGCTCCCTCCTCCAACTCTCATCACTCATTTGATCCCCTTGTTATCCGCTCTACTACTCACCCACTCATACTACTACCACCCCTTGATGCAATGTGATTCCAATGTTATCTACCTTCTCGTATAAGGTGATTGTGTTGTAGTTTGTACGACTGGAAATGTGGCTCTTTTGGACACCCTTGGTTCCCTCAGTCGATTCTCCCCACATTTGCATGTCACCAACTTGGATGACATGCTCATAGAGGGCCTCTATATCACTGTGCTATATGGGTTCCCCCTAGATGTTGATGAAGCCCTCAGGATTTTCACAACAGAGTACTTGCGTCTTGTTGGGGGGTCGTAATCTGAGTCTTGGCAATGTGCATGGTCTTCGGCCTCTCCATTGTCTCCTCCATTGGCTCCCTAAAAAATTCAAATGCAATAAGCTTTGGGCTAGTGGCAATACTGAGTTGTACAAAATTTCCTCTTGCTCAACGAGGCTCATAACCACTTAGCAATGGTAGCTGGATGTAATCTTTTGGCCTCTAAGGCTCTCAAAGATCTTTTGGCTCACTAGATGTAATCTTTTGGTCTCTAAGGCTCTCAGAGATTGATGAGTTTTTACATTTATGTAATCTCTTTTTTTCAATTTGAGGCTCTTAGTATGCACTGTTGTTAATTTTTATATTTGAGTGGTTATGGTTGCTAGATGTAATCTTTTGGCCTCTAAGGCTCTTAGCAATTGCTACATATTTATAAATGTAATATCTTCTTAATTTTTGCTTAGTATAAGTTATTGTTAATTTTTATATAACCTGTTATTGAATGTAGATGTAATCCTTTTTGCTCATTTTTTACTCGATGAATTGTAGTTGATTATTTGGATGGCACCACTAGGCCTCTAGTCACTACTGTGGTTCAGAATACTTTTGCCCTCATTTAGGATTTATTGCAACAAGGACTAAAATACCAATAAAGTAGGCCTATAATTTCCTTGGTTTAGGACCAAAATAGCACTAAAATAGCTCCAACAACCCACCATTGTGGTTGCATGGAGATACATATAGAAAAATACATTTAAACTTTTAAAAAATTCAATTGACAATATGGCCCTTGAGGGGTCCCCTCTAGGGGCAAGGGCCATATTGATATGCATTATACAATATCCACGACACCACTGGACAGATATGGCATGTTGATATGGCCCTTGCCCCTAAAGGGGACCCCTCAAGGGCCATATCATCAATTGCATTTTCCTTGGTTGCACAAGTAAATACATTTTCCTTGGTGCACTAATATGTAACTCCAAGAACCAGCGTGGTGGTTGTCATAGATCTCCTTCTATTTGCCAGCGCAGTGGTCATCTCATAGATCTCCTACTCTAATACGTAAAAATAGGTAATAGAGCCATAACTCCAAGAACCAGTGTGGTGGTCACTCCAAGCCAACCTTGAAGTTTCCTGAAGCTACTGCAAAAGATTGGGCAATGATAGGTGGTCAAGCTGCACTGCCGTAGTGTTCAAAATGATAGATTGCATCTTATTATTATGCCAAGAACCAACACGGTGGTCTCTCCAAGCCAACCTTGAATTTTCATGATCTTTATGGGCACATTGTGCAACAACAGGTGGCAAAGCTATGGCAAAAGGCTACGCAATGACAGGTGGTCAAAGACTGTGCTATGAGAGTGTCCAGAATGATAGATTATGTCTCATTATTATGCCAAGAACTAGTGCTATGGTCTCTCCAAGCTAACCTTGAATTTTCATGATTTGCATGGGCACGCTACCCAGTGACAGGTGGCAAAGCTGCGGTAAAAGGTTATGACAGATGGTCTGCACTACACGAAGCAGTGCAAAGATGCATGATGTGGTGTAGAGCTACCTTGTGTTGAGCTTTGCAGTGTTCAGAATAAATAGATTGCATCTCATTATTACACTAATGCGACATTATTACACTAAGAAATTTTTTAGGGAGAGCGTGGGTCCATGAAAAATTCAAAATCTCACCCAAGAGCTCGTCACGTTTTGGCCCCAAAATGGTCCTAAAAATAGTTTCACGATTGGCTACACCCAAGTAAATATTGATCCTTTCACCATAGTTGAAAGCACTCTTAATTATATCCTGATCGACATAGTGCACATTCTCATTCTTCAGCACCTTCTTTTGAACTTTAGTGAGATCAGGCCTTATCCTCTCTCTCATGTGAGCCATGAAGTGTAACAATGAAGCTGCAACATAGAATTCAAAATCGATTCAATGCCAGCAATGACAAATAACAAAGCATGCAAATTCACAGATTCTCAAGCTACATTTTGACTCATCTAAAAACACAACAAATCTATTTATGAGACCTTTTCAATGTGTTGACTAACTGTTCATGTACATCTAATACTAGGCTTTAACTACAACACACAACTATCAAGGGACAGTTGAGTGCTAGACCTATAGTGTCTATGAACACATCACATTATATCAAGCTTAGATTGCAGCACATAACTCTCAAGAGAGACGCTAGACTAAACATCTCTAAACTTATACTACAATGCACAACTCTCAAGATTGATAAGAGAGATGAGTGCTAGACTAAGCATCTATAAAAATTGAGACTGCAACACACAACTCTCACAAGAGAGATGAGTATCAACCTCAGATAAATAACAAACATTAAAATCAAAGAAGAGACTACAACACAACTCTCATAAAAGAGATGAGTGCTAGCCCTGAATGCAAACATGCAAACATGAATATTGAGACCGAAACTACAATACACAACTCTCACAAGCGAGATGAGTGCCAACCTTATGTAGAAACAAACATTAAAATCAAAGTGGAGACTACAACACACAACTCTTATAAAAGATATGAGTGCTATCCCCAAATGCAAACATGCAAACATGAATATTGAAACCGAGACTGCAACACACAACTCTCACAAGAGAGATGAGTGCCAGCCTTAGAAATTGAGACTGCAACACACAACTCTCAAAAGAGAGATGAGTGCCAGTCTTGAACATGGGAGATAAGTTTACCTCTGCGAGAGAGAAATTGGTGCACAAGTAGGCAGGTGGGGGCACTAGTAGGCAGGTAGGTAGGAAGTAAATGATGGAGTATTCTTTCGAATACAGGCTGCAAATGAAGGTTTAGCTTGTTCAGACTACTTCTATTCTACAAATAAATTGTGTTATTCATACAAATAAATTTATTCGTACAAATGCTAGTTTATTCGTATGAATAAAATTGGATAATCTAATTACTCCGTTTTAAATATAAAAAAACATGTATTTGACCCGTTTCTTCGAATTTAAAAAAAAAGGACGAATTAATGCAACTTAGGGTAGCTGCACAGTAGATCTTAGCAAGGAGATAGGAGTACTCAGCTCAACAAAGTATTGCATCAACCCAAGCCCACAACAAGATCCAGATCACACAGGTGGTCTGACAAAAAGAGAAGGTGGAGGGTCTAGTGGTCGAATCCATTGGTCTAAAGACCATAGAGACCGAGAAGAAGTATGAGATGGAGTTCCAATAGAAGAGGAATTGGCAACCGAATGGTCCTAAAATTATACTCTTCAAGAAAATTACGATGCTCTCCAAGGCCAGGCCACCATGGACCAAGAATAATACATAAAAGGTAAGGGTGGGCTAGCGTGCACAGTTAATAGAGTGCCTCCATGTAGTAATTCAATAGAGGCAGTAGCAAATTGTCGAGCTACAGATGGCAAAAGATTCTACTCCTCCACAACAGGACCCTAACAACCTCCATGAGTGAATATTGCTGCTGAATGCATCTATGTGTGCCTCCGCACTTTCCTTCACTAACCACAGAGTTGCAGAAACCTTCAACTACTTTTTTCACACCATTTCTACCACTACACTCTAGCACTACATGAAATTTGATAACTGACTCACAGCCCACGATCTAGAGATCCTACTATGTCGCACTAATTACCCAACCCATCCCCTAATAGCCATGGCCTATTTTCATGAGGACATGGTCCTCCAAGATGATACTGGCATTCTTACCCTCGACTACAACCCAATTGTTTATAACTTCATGGCTTGTATTAGAGTACTCTAGGACTCCTCAATTTTCTCTATGCAAGTCCCATGCTTGATCTAGTAAAGCATAATGCCTACAGGACTTACCTTGCAACCCAAAAATCTTAGAATGAAGCCTCCAATAGTTGCAAGTGCATGGCCACAGAGATGTTGAATATATATTCATGTATGCATGCACCCCCAATTTGTTGCACATGCAATAGCTTAGGGTGCACACAACTTATTGCATAAATCAATATATTCTATTAAGGGTTTAGCTAGGGTTTAGGATATATGGTCTAGGGTTTAGGGTTTAAGGTCTAAGGTCTAGGATCTAAGATCTATGTTTTAGGGTCTAGGATGTGGGGCAAGCATCTATAGTCATGAGTCTAGGGTTTTTGTGGTTCAAGGCTTATAGGTTAGTGTATAAGGTTAAGAGTTTAGAGTCTAAAATCTCTAGGGTCTAGGGTCTAAGGTCTAGGATTTAGGGTTTAGGGTCTAGGGTCTAGGGTTTACGGGTTGGGACTTATAGGTCAGTGTATAAGACATTTTAGATTTTAGAATCTAGGGTTTAGGGTCTGTCTAGGGTTTAGTGTTTATGGCCTAGGGTCTAGGGTTTAGGGTTTAGGGCTTAGGGCTTATAGGTTCATGTATAAGGTTAAGAGTTTAGAGTCTAAAATCTAGGGTCTAGGGTTTAGGGCTTATAGGTTAGTGTATAAGGTTAAGAGTTTAGGGTCTAGGATTTAGGGTTTAGGGTCTAAGGTCTACGATTTAGGGCTTAGGGCTTAGGGTTTAAGATTTAGGGTTTTGAGTTTAGGGTGTAGTAACAAATAAGTAAAATGCATTCCAAAATATGGAATTGATATTTGATGGGTACGATACTTTGTATTGGCCTTAAACTAAGTAAGTTTAAGGCTTGTGCAAAGTATCATACCTACCAAGGACAAGCACATAGGCCAAAAGCACAATGATGCATATTTTTCAACAAGTGCATGATGTATGATAGGTAACAATGAAATATGCACTTCAAACCATGCAAATGATATGTGATGGATATGATACTTTATAGAGGCCTTAAACTAAGTATAAAGCTTTTGGAAAGTATCATACCATCGGAGCCAAGCATATATGCTAGAAGCACAATGAAGCATATTTTCCAACACTGAAGTATGATGCATGGTAAGAAACAAGGATTCAACAATATGCATTACAAGCCATGATATTCAATGGTTATGATACTTTGTAAAGGATTTGAACTCACTTATTATAAGGCCTAAACAAAGTATCATAACCATTGGAGACAAGCACATGGGTTGAAAGCACACCGATGCAAATTTCCCAACACTTGTGCATGAAGCATGGTACAAAACAAGGAAATACTATGAAAATGATATCTGATGGGTATGATACTTTATATTGGCCTCAAACTGACAAACTTTAAGGCCTCTCCAAGTATGCATACCCATCGGAGATACGCACATAGGATAAAGTCACACCGATGCATATTTTCTAACATCAAGCTTACAAATTCATTCACTGATTTCTAAAATAGTTTTTGATTTTGTACAGACTACTTACTTTATGAGTCACTATTATTCTTTAAATTTTTGAAGAACTTTTTTAAATTCTCAATTTATTTTTTATTTTTAAAATTTATTAATAAAAATAAATATTATTAATAATTTTAAATTCAATTATAATTTATTTTTAAAAAAACATTGATATCTTGGAAATTCTAAAAAGTGCAAGCCAAACCAAGCTTCTTGACGTCATTGTGACTTTAATTTTAAAATTTTATTTTGTCAATAAAATAAAACTGAATAATACTTTTTTTAGAAGACAATTTAATTTCATTTATATTTTCTTAAAAAATAATTTAATTATTTGTGAAATACAATTAAAAATAACAAATTATTGATTAAATTTAAAAAATTAAATAATATAAATAGATTTAATTATAAAAAATAAATTTAATTAATTTTAAATATAATTAAGATTTATTTATTTGTTTACTTTTTGGGCCGAGGCATAAGAGATTGAGGTTGGGGTGGGCAAAGGTTGGGGCAAATGAGGTCGAGAGATGGGAGGAGGTCAGGGTGGGTAGATGAGGTTGGGGTGGGCGAAGCCACGACGGGCAGAGGAGGTCGACGCAGAAAAAATCAGGGCAGGCAAGGCCGAGAGGTGGAAGAAGGCCGGGGTGGGTGAGGCTTGAGGTGGCGACTAAGGCCCCCACCTGCCCCCCCCCTCCTTCTCCTCCCCCCTAACAACTTATTGCGTTGCCCCTAAAACTAATGTCTTTCCTTCTACCTACAAGTAATGTTTCATAGCCTAGTAGTAAACAAGAATTCTGCCAACAAAGAGATCATGGACCCCAACCTTGTTGCAACAACGTTAAGAAACTTGGTTCCATTCCATGCAAACCAAACCAAGATTCTTGACATCGTCGTTCCATTCCTCATTTTGCATTGCCCCCCCCCAACAAAAAAAAAAATCTCGTTGCACATGCAACATCAGGGGGATTCGAGGCTATCCTCTCTCTCTCTCTCTCTCTCTCAACCAACAGCATACGCAATAAATCGGGAGGTGGGGGTGAGTATCTTCCCTTCTTCTCCCCCAACCCCCTCCTCCCCAACCCCCAAACTTGTCCCGTACGCAACACATTGGGGTGGGGGGCTAGGAGAGTGGGGATCCCCCCTTCTCCTCCCCTCTGCCCCTCCATTGCCTCCCCCTCTTGCACCTTTTAAGCTCCCCCACCTCCTCCCCCTCCACCTCCTAACCTCTAGCTCCCTACAAATAGCAGAGAGAGAGAGAGAGAGAGAGAGAGAGGAGGAGAGACGAAGATGAGAGAAACAGGAGAGGCAAGAGGGAGAGGGAGAAGGTGACGGGGGAGGGGGGAAGGAGAAGGAGGGGGATGAGGGATTACCTAGGAGGAGGAGGAGGAGGAGGTCGAGAGTGATGAAGAAGGAGGAAGATTTGAAAATTAGGGGTGAGAATGAGAGGAGGCAAAATGGATTTTATGCGAGGCGGGATAAAATTAGGTTTAGGTAGGTATAAGTAGCATAAACGTCAATCCCTCCTTCGTTGCTCAATAGTCTTGGTTCTCTCCATATCAACCAGTTATGCAAATGACAAAATTTTCAAAATGCTGCAATAGGTGAATTGCTTTCCAACCTATTGCATATGCAACAACTTCCAACTATCAAGTTTTATGATTTTCTTTTTCATTTCCAAGCAACTAGATTCTCAAGTAGATTCTCTCTCTCTCTCTCTCTCTCTCTCTCTCTCTCTTTCTCTCTCTCTCTCTCTCTCTCTCTCTCTCTCTCTCTCTCTCTACACACACACACACATGCATGCACACGCACACACACATCGTCTCTCTCTCTCTCTCTCTCTCTCTCTCTCTTACATTGGCGCTTGCATGGTGGAGGCAGAGGTGACCAACTAGAGAGAGAGGCGGAGCTGGAGGTGGAGAGGGGGATGCCCTCCACCCCAAAACCTATTGTATGCACAATAGGTTGGGGGAGGGAGACTGCATACCCCCCCCCCCTTCCCAACCTATTGTGTGCACAATAGGTTTTCTTTTTTGGGGGGGGGTGGGACCCCCCCAAACTATTGTGCATGCAATAGGTTGGGGGAGGGGGGAAATCCCCCCTCCCCCAACCTATTGCATTTGCAAACCACCCCCCCCCCCCCCGCCCCCCCCTCAACCTATTGTGCACACAACATGTGGGGGGGGGGGGGGGGGGGGACGTTGGCAATCCCCCCCCAAACTATTGTGCACGCAATAGGTTGGGGGAGGGGGGAAATCCCCCCTCCCCTAGCCTATTGCATTTGCAACCTCCCCCCCCCGTCAACCTATTGTGCACGCAACCTATTAGGGGAAGGGGGGGGGTGAAATCCCCTAGCCTCGCCTACCTTAAGGGTGTGGTTTTACACCAAGAAGGTTTGATGAAATATGAAAGATGTTCTTATACGTAAGGTTCTATTTGTACACCAAGAATGTATATATGTACACCACTTTTCTAAGAAAATAGGTCATCGATTGATGTTCTAGCTTTAAAATGTATTGTTACACCAAGAAGGTGTAGATGTACACCACCTTTTTAAGAGAATTGGTCATCTATTGATGAGTCTAGCTTTCAAAATAGTATTACAAGTGTGTTCATACTTTTTGGACTTTTTTGTAGTCCATTTCTAAAAGTGTACTTTACACAAGTCCAAATTTTTTGAATAGTTTGTTATTCCCTTTTCATAAACTGAAGAAATTGTTTCTATTTGACTTTGCTCTTATAATTCCTCAGCATGTAGTATAATCAAGATGTCTATATCCCAAATTCCATGACCATCATTTGAGTTGTGCATTCAAAAATTTCCTTTACAGGGGCATTTGGCAACAATGCCAACTGAAACACGGTAGAAACTACCTTCTCTGTCAACAGAATACCCAAGGATAAGTACCCCCTTGTTTGTTGTAGGCACGCGAACTAATCATCAGCTTGCAGGTTCACTTGCTATTTCCACCATTCAAGATTATTGTAACCCTCAAAGTCCATGTTTTGGAGCCATGCTCAATTCTATGAATCATCTCCGTCCAAGTGAAACTTGAAATCGAAAAAGGGAGAAAGGTCAATCATGGCATATTGGCTTACATGCTTGGCTCACTATAGAGCTGGTTCAACCACATCATCTTCTATTTCTAGCGCCTTTTCTGCCTTGGAGGACGGATTGGTAGTTGTTGCAAAAGATACCTTGCACTTGCCCATGTGGTTCAAAATAGTGTGGGAGTCAAAGGTTGTTTGACAGCACAAGGAGCACTTGTAGTATCTCCAAGATTGTAGATCATAGAAGTAGCACTCTTAGTATCTCCAAGCTCTTGATGATCAAAGGATTTACTAAACAAATTGCATCTCACGTGGTGAGCAAAGAAAATATAGAAATGACTTCTTACACAACCTTGTAGAGATGAAGGACAAGGAGGCTTGTGAAATGAGTTGTTGATTGAGACTCATGCACCCTCAAACATCTTATCAAGAACTTCCACTTGAGTGAACTATCAATTTGATGAATAGGGTGAGCCACTATTGTATATATTCCGAATACTATCTTGCCTAGAATTTCCAACCAGTGGCACAGATTGGGTGATGGATCCTCCAGCTCCAATCAATGGTTTCATAAAGAATTTATTCAATGGAGCCGAAAATACATTACCAAGGATATATACAATCCAAAACATTCCCTGCTTCAGGTCCTGCACAATGAAATATGGCCCTCATATCGGAGTTTTAGTTTTCTTGCAAAGCACCCCAACTTAAAATTATATACTAGGACCAACTATCCCTTCTCAAAAGTCATTTTTTTAATGTTGGAGTTCACTCATGCTCTTCTAAATAGATAGGAGAACACATGGAGCACGGGGTTCACTGACTCAGAACAGGCTGGAGTGTTGCAAAAGCCATCAAGGGCGAAGCGGCCCACAAACGGTGGAATGGCTAAGGATGCAGGAAGACATCCAATAGGAACAAGGAACACTCCTAGATCACCTACATGATGTACAAAACTGGAATCCGATTCCCTTCCAAATGGAGTACCGGATCGTGTCGGAATTGAACAAAGTTCTCTAGACTTATCTTCTGTGCTATAATCTATAAAGAGGAAGAGATGAATTCCATTGGTACCACGGCCTCCAGCCCATTAAACTCTGTTCAAGAGTAAAATGCCCAATCATGATCATTGAAAGTTGTTTCAACCACCCAAGATCCTTCTGCTACACACGCCTTGTCCTTGGAATTGTCCTTCAGAAGCTCATCCTTCTACTTTTTATAACAGTACTTCTCAATATGACCTTCACGAGCACAATAGTGACACAACCCAACTTTCTTTTCTAGATGCTCTCTTCTTCCCTGTCACAGTGTAGGCTGTATCACCGTATAGTTGGAGCATATCATCATGTTTCTCTTCTTCGCTTAATAACAAAGCCACACAATCAAGAAAATATGTGCTGTCATCCAACCTTAAGATTCTTTCGGTTTCACCATATCTTGGAGGTAACACCTTAAGAAGGATAGCCTTCTTGTCTTCTGCTTCTACTCCTGAGCCAAGATCATGGAGCTGCCTAATAAGTGACTGCATCCTGTTGAGGAAGGTGCCTCAATTCTCGTTGTCACTCATCTTCAGGTCGAATAGCTCCTGCTTCGAAATTGCCTTGGAATGCTTCATACGTGAACCGAACAACGTCTCCAAGATCCTCCAATTCTTTGCTACAGATTTCTTCACGTCAATATGATGAAAGTAATCTGGTCCAAGTGCCCTTTCGATCAACCCTATTGCCTTGTCATTCTTTTGGTCCATGTCACTAATTCTCGTTCACTCTCTGGCGTCTTGTCCGATCCATCCACAAGACTCCAAAGGCCTTTTTGCATCAGATATAGGCAAGTCGATAATTGCCAAGAGGAGAAGTTACATCTTGTAAACTTGATGAGAGCACTCTCAGACGATTTCCCTGTCTTTGGAACTTTCATTTCAATTTTTAGAGACCTAGTAGTATTGCTCTAAAGCAAGCTTCTGTTAACAAATCAATTGATAAACCTCTTCTTCCACTAATTCAACTACGAGGTCGTTTACAAGCTTGAGGGAAGACACCAACTTTTGGTTTTGAAAATCCGGCACTAAGAGATTCCTTCGACATGCAAGATCTCCTTCGACATGCAAGATCAACATGCAAAGCCTGGCATATACTACGACAAGATGGACCACCTCCTAAGAACTCTACCTCCCACGGACTCTGATAACCTGGCTCTGATACCACTGTTAGGTTTTAGAGCTAATGAACAAGAAGATTGATATGCATGCAATATAGATTTAAACGATTAGACGAACCAGCTATCTCAAATCATTATTAACACCTCAAACTAAAGAAGACATAGTTGAAAAATTCACTAAAGTGCTTGATATGAACGACAATCGACCTGAGGCTTATCCCTACGGGGCTTGTTGCCTTATTACAACGGACTCTGACTCGTACTAGGACCTAACACAACTGCGCTACGACTCTGACACAGAGAAAGAGCTCCGTGAGCTCGGACAAAAGGAAGGAGAGCAGGAGCTGTTGTGCCATATATACGAGTATCAAACCGCCTCAGTGAATCTTCCAGACTACCAGAGGTAAACGCCACAAGCACGAGCTACGTCGAAACCTTCTGCTCATTGGTCATGCATTGAAGCCACGTAGTGGACCTTGTCCATTCCATAGCTCCATGAGGTACCAAACAAACCAATCACATGTGCCCATAATCGCGTGCCATACTAAGCCAAACCTTTGGCATCACCTATGAGCCTTACTGCCAACACTTAGATCCCAAATCCCGATCTTGTTCTCCTTTGCCTCCGGAGTCATGTCCTTGCACATCTTTGGCCTCCTAAGCCTCACAGCCCAGGTGTGCTATTCCTTGGCTTCTTGGGCCACCCAACCCCGTGCTTTCTCTGCTCGGTCCCAATGGTCTCTAATCTCCTAGAGTTGTAACATCCAGGCGAAGAGATTTTCCAACAGTTATGCTTGCATCATGGCTACCATGGCAGATGGAGTCAAGGGTGCTGCTCGTGAGCTCCACCTGGTGCAGAGATTTTCCAACTATCATGGTTGCATCAGCATCATGACTTGCATCGTGGCTACCATGGCAGATGGGGTCACATGGACCCATGGTGGCATGGGTGCTGCTTGCATAGCTCCACCTGGTGCAGACGTCACCTCATCCTCCATGCCAGGGTTGGAAGGTGTCTCAGTGCTCATGGTTGATTTGCCAAAGCATGTCATTACCATAAATTAATCCACCCTTCCTAATTTCTCTCTTACAAGTTTAGAAAAGACACAACTGAAGGATGTAACAGACAAGGGAGCTATCTCTTTCTCTCTCTAATCTGTAAGCTATGTGTCAATGCAGAAGTGTGTATTGAAATGAAAAAACAAAAGACACATGCGCTTTCAATTGTGAGTGAGTGTTAGGAATGAGCATTTTCTGTTATATTACTGTTGCCAAAAGGCTGATACAACTCTAATGAAGGGCTGTCCTTTCCTGTAGATGGAGATGGAGACAGACAGACTGCTCCTCTTCCCCCTCTCCCTATTAATACTCCAAGGCCTGCTGCTCCTCCTGGATCAGGATGCTGAGACCGAAGGCTGGAGATGATGAAAATGAAGCAAGCAAGGGGTCCTTGTACAGGTTTTAGGGCAAACTCAATCCGTAAATCGAGACATGGTGAGTCTGTAAATCCACACACTGGCTGGGGAGGCCTATAAATAACCCCCTCTTGATCTGGTACTCTGCTGCTGTACCTTGTCCTGGAGACAGCCCCGTGGCTGCTGAGTGACTGCCCTGTAGACAGCCATGTCCACAAGCTTAGATGCCCATGTCAATAGGCTAGGCCATGTATGCATCATACCTGTATCTTTGCAAGTCTGCCGTGGACAGTACAATTGTGTGTTGAGTCGACGAAGGCTTAACCCTTCCACGCTGAAGATTAGTGGCTTTTTGAACATTCAATTCCATCTAAAATTCACATCTCCCCTCGAAAACAGGTCCCTGTGCAGAAAGAGGTAACTAACAATGAAAATTTTAGGAGGATTTATAGATGTTTGAATGATAGCCACAAAATGGTAGCCGCATCCTGAGAGTTTCAAGTACAAGAGAGATTTCAAACAGCACTCCTAGAGGAGTTCCCTAGTATTCTTATCCCTGAAGGGTACATTGTATTTTGATACATTATAAGATGGGAGTACTGGACTTCACTGATCATAGGGTAATATGGATTTCACCATGTGCATCACCAAAAAAAGACACAAACTGTAATTTACAGGAATAGCAAAGTTTTTAGTTATGCTAAAAGCTCCACCAAAGCCTTTTTAGCAACACAGTCAGCATCTCATACATCCTCCTTACAACAAATTCAAGATCCCACTCATTTTCATTCTAGTCCGAGTACACGTTCTGTGTCTTTCCATCATTTTTGCCGGAGCATTTCAAAGAGGACAATGGCTACTCTGTCACCAATAGTCCCCACAAGCACACTTTCCATTCTTGAAGACATGAAAGCGATTTGCATCTCTTACAAGAATAGTTCGATGTTCTATCACTGATATAAGTGCTGTGGCTGCATGACAGTCATTACAAACCTGGAGATTTTTTACAACGCGTATCAGTGTCCCCTTGGGTGTATTCAATAGGGCACAGGCAATTGCCAGCTTCTCACTGTGCCCACATAACCCATCTTCTCTTGCATCAAGGGATATGTCCTCCGACACCCAATGCAAATCTGGCGCATATCCTTTCTCCCTCATTTTGAGGGCAAGTTCTTCTAGTTTTGCATATATATTTTTGCTTTGGGAATGTTTTGCATCTCCCATCACAAAGGAATGCACAATCCCACCAGGCTCAGTCCACCAACTCTGTCCTGGCTTCTTCCATGCTTGTTTTTTCACTCTCATTGCCTCAATGTTCTTCTTGTCCTCCTCCATGTGAGCATCTGCATAGATGTTAGACATCAAGACATAGGCTGCTGCATCCTTTTCATCCAATTGCACTGCAAGTTCAAAGGCCTGTCTTCCAAGCTCCACGTTACCCCACTTCCGACAAGCACCCAACACAGTATGCCAAACCATTGGTTTAGGATGGAAAGGCATCTTCTTCACCATCGCTACTGCCACATCTAATTGGCCTGCACGGCCAAGGAGGTCAACCATGCATGTGTGGTGGTCAATGGTTGGCATGATGCCATAGTCTTTGCTCATAGCGTTAAAGTACCTCTGGCCCTTATCCACTAAACCCGTGTGACTGCATACACTAAGAACACCAAGGAATGTGACCCCGTCTGGCTTTATGCCTTCTCCTATCATTCTCTCAAGCATATAGAAAACAATTTCACTTTCTCCTAGCTGGGCATATCCTGCAATTAGTGCAGTCCACGCAACTACATTTTGAACTGGAAGCTTGTTAAAAACTTCCCGTGCTTTTGCAAGTGAGCCACATTTGGCATACATATCGACTAAGGTGCTGCCAACAAGAAGATCTCTTTCCAACTTCTTCCTGGCAATCTCAGCATGCATTTCTTGACCCCTGTCCACGGCTCCTATGCTCCCACAAGCTTTCAAACTGAAGATAAATGTAACGGCATTCGGGCAGACACCGTCCTCTTGCATCTCGTCAAAATAGGTCAGTCCTTCCTTACCAAACCCCTGTTCAGCATATCCAGCAATCAGTGCAGTCCAGGAAACTACATCTTGAACTGGCAGTTTGTCAAATACTTCCTGTGCTTTTGCAAGAGAGCCACATTTGGCATACATATCGACCAAAGTGTTGCCAACACAAAGATCTCTTTCCAGCCCATTTCTGGCAATCTCAGCATGTATTTCCTGGCCCTTGTCTATGGCTCCTATGCCGCCACAAGCCTTCAAGCTACAAAAAAAAGTGACTGCGTTCGGAGAAATGCCCTCTAGTTGCATCTGTTCGAAACAGCTGACTGCTTCCTCCCCGAGCCCATGTTCAGCATACCCTGCAACTAGTACATTCCATGAGACTACATCTCGAGCCGGAAGCTTGTCAAACAATTCCCGTGCTTTTGCAAGCAAGTCACATTTGGCGTACATATCGACCAAGGTACTGCCAACAAAGAGATCTCGTTCCAACCCCTTTCTGGCAATCTCTGCGTGTATTTCTCGACCTCTTTCCAAATGTTTCAGCCTAGCACAAGCCTTCAGTAAGGCGACAAACGTATACTCATTAGGATGTACACAATGTTCTTGCATTTTCTGGTACAGGCTAAGGGCATGCTGTGATTCACCACCTTGAGCATAACCTCTTATGAGAGAATTCCAGACATACTCATTCCGTTCAAGCAACGCATCAAAAACCTGCCGAGCATCGCACATGCTTCCAAGTTCCATCAATATTATGACGAGGTAGTTCCCAAGTGATCTGTGAGCTTCCAACCCAAGTTTGCACATGAAGGCATGCACGCGTTTGACACATGCCAGATTTTTCTTTTTCCTGCATTTACGTAAGGTAGATGTAAAGTTTTCAACCGACGGCACCTCGGGCATCCGTTCCAAAGACGTGAGTACAGTCTCTAAGCTAGGCATCTCGCAGCAACTGTTGTCTGGCAGTTCTTGTGTTTTAGACACTTGTGCGCCAGACAGAAAGCTGGCCTTGCCACACTCCTCCATCTTCAGAGTCTGGGCGGGCCTGACCAAAGGATGTTTTTTCCTCCAGCATATCTTCAACCCGGTACAAGCCATCTATCCGCAGCACCTTCTTGTAATTTGGTGCTTGAAAGTCTGTAGATCTTGGGCTTGTCTATTGAGATTCACAACAGACTTGTCAGACTCGCCAATCTACAGCTTTAGCTGCGCAAATCATTAAGCTCAAACTCATTGCGCACGTACTTTGCCCTTGGGACTGTCCCAGAGTGAGAGGCATCCATGAAGTACACCTTCCATAAGCGCTCAATGCTTGAGCTACCTGCGAAAGCGCTCGAGGTCTGTCCAGCAGTGGGGGAAGGAGAACAGTTTGGAGCAACTGGAGAAGAGCCAGCCGAGGAAGAATCATCCACGACGGCTGCAGAGACGACCCATGGAGGTTCCATGGGAGAGTTTGAGCGAGGCAGTCTACGAAAGAGCTGCTCATGCATTGTTGCAGGCCGTAGCTATCCATAAGCTCACGAAGCAGATTGATGGCACTTGTTGGCTTCCAAGGGAACTCAGGCTTCTCAAGGAATCTGTGATCTGTGATCCTCAGTGTGCAAATGGAAGCTCCCTATCCTTCAACATTAACATATTCAAATCTCCTTCACTTTTCAGCCAGGAAATGCAAGATTCAATTTTGGTAAAGCAGAAATTATTGGCTCTTCTTTATTGTAGACTTTAAAGTGGTTGACTCTCTCTCTCTCTCTCTTCCCTTCTTTATCTCCTCAAGTCCTCTTACACACAATCTCCACCTTTTCTCCCCCCCCCCCCCCCCCCTTCTCTCTCTATGTCTCTCTCCCCCCTTTATCTCCTCTTCCTTCACACCATTTTCAATGGATTCCTTTTTGTTTACTTTTTTGATCTTGGGCAGGCCTTATGAATGATTGAATATCATTCACCTTGTTTAGCACATGTCCCTTTTTCATTTTGCCTATCGCTTTCACACGAATTAGGGGGCACATGGTTGCCTTGAATTGGGTCGACCTTGTCGAAAAATCAATACCAAGCCAAGTTTGTGAAGCCACTCCTGATTGCTTACAGGTTGACTGCCTCCCCGTGCTTGCCTGTGGAGCAAAGAGTATTCTGATTCCATTCTGTTAATGGACGCCACCTCAACTCTAACTTGCCGAAAACTCGACCATGTGCCTAGGGTGAGAGTGCTAGTAAGGCCCGTTTCAGACCCAGACTGGCTGGAGATGTGATTAATCTGGTCTAGGCAGGGATCCTTTACAAAAAAGTCTAGGTGGATACGTTTTTCGGGTAGGGGATCTTTTACAAATAATTCTGGGTGGAATATGTTTTTCGCTGTTGCAAAATCTCACAAACCTGACAAATTTTTATTGTGTATGTTCACAAGTTTGGATGGGAATATATTATACACACAAGCCTAGACGGAGTACAAGAATTCGTCGTTCGAATGAGTTGCTCGCCCCTATTGGACACACACATCCAGATGGGTATGAAACCCACCTAAGCCTCTTAACATGAGGGTTCTATGGGGCTCACCGCACCAGCTCAACCACCCAAGAGAGAGAGAGAGAGAGAGAGATGCCAGAGCAGAGGGGAGGGGGAGAAGGGCCATAAGTTAGGCTAATTAGGGAAATAATTGAGGAAGGCGGCATAACGTAGGCTAATTAGACCCCTATACGAGAACTAATTCATTGATTTGTTAAACAAGCAGCAGTATAGAAAGTTAGACTCATGTTGCACTTACGCATAAAAGTTTGAAGCATGTCTTCTTTTGTGCCAAAAGCAAACATGTTAGTATTTAAGTCAAGAAAAATGGATATTGGTCTAGTTTCAGTAGAGACGTGATAATGTTCATTTTAGATGTTGTCAATATCTACAAGAATCATGTGTTGATACAAAGTTCCTACAATGTGGATTTCATTATCTATTCGCACTATTACCCACGGACCCCCCCCCCCAAAAAAAAAAACAAGGATGGGTTTTGACATGTGGCAGCTTAGAGGAGAATAGCTTAGGAAATGCTACCACATGTCACCCTTGGACTCTTGGATTATCACTACATCTTTGGGTTACCACCCTTCACTAACTTTTGAATTACCACCCTTGGACTCTTGGACTTCTACAGACTCGCAAACTACCACAAGCCCTTGGACTCTTAGACTACCACAGGCTCTTGGACTACCACCCTTGAAAGACCACAAGCTCTTGAACTACCACCCCTAGACTCTTAGACTACCATGGGATCCTTGGACTACCACCCATGGGCTCTTAGACTACTACGGGCCCTTGGACTATGCCACGTGCCACCCTTTTGGACTCTTAGACTTTTATGGATTCAAACTATCACAAACTTTTGGACTACCACACACATACACATCTCCAAACTAGGAAAATGCTGCCACATCCCACCCTTGAACTCTTGGACTATCACAACCTCTTGGATTACCACCATTCACTACCTCTTAGATTACCACCCTTGGACTCTTGTAATTTAACAAACCCACGAACTACCACAAACTCTTAGACTACCACCCTTGGGCTCTTAGACTACCGCCATGGGCTCTTGAACTACCACCCTTGGACTCTTAGACTATCATGGCTATTGGACTATGCCACATGCCACCCTTGAACTCTTGGACTATCACTACCTCTTGGATTACCACCCTTGGACTGTGGCACTTTTACAAACTCATGAACTATCATAAGATCTTGGACTACCACACATTGACAGATATGCATACGTGCACGCAACACACACACACACACATATACATGCACACAAAAACACACACATGCACTAGCAAAAGTGGTAAGAGTTTACATGACCAACTGAAGGCAAGTCATGCAAAATGAATCATTCTAGTCATTTGGATTAACATGAACTAAGGCAAATGTCTATTGTATTTTTGGTGGCATGATACTAAATCTCGAAATGTTGAAGTACACTTTAGGTTGATATGTCTCTAATCTCATTTAAGCAATGTATCTATAGAGCTTGTAATTTGGTATCTACCCTGTGAAAGTTGTTTCAATGTAAAGTTGAAAGAAAGTTTTATGGCTACATATTTGTAGCAATGCCAATGAGTATGTCAGCCATGTGCCAAAAAGTCAAGGTCCCTCACGGAAAGTTTCTTGGTTTACTCTAGCCCCTTGAGATTGAGAGTGCTCTTAACGGAGGAGGGAGAGAGAAATAGAGAGCCACACAAGTTTTGGTGGGTGCAGAACACCCTAATCTTCTTTTTCATTCATTTATATATGTGTTTGAGTATTGTACATAACCGGGGTAAAGGCACAGTGACCTTTAACCCCCACAACCTCCCACTTAAAGGGCAATGTGCCTTTAAGAGAGAACAACCAGTGAGCATGATATCCAATGCCCATCAATACACGACAATACTCAAACCGCTGACTAGGTAGACTCTTCGTCAGCATATCTGCAGGGTTATCATCTGTATGAACCTTGACAAGCTCTATGTGCTTGTCCTCAAGTATCTCCCTGATGAAATGGTACCTGACCTCAATGTGTTTGGTCTTTGCATGAAAGACCGGATTCCGTGCTAGGTGAATAGCACTCATGGAATCACTATGCAATGTCGGTACACCTGTATGAATCCCCAAATCTCCCACTAGCCGATCAAGCCATATAGCCTCCTTGCAACCCTCTGTGGCTGCAACATACTCAGCCTCTGTGGTAGACAAAGCAACGCACTTCTGTGTGCGAGACATCCACGACACTGCACCACCTGCAAAGGTGAACACATAACCAGAAGTGGATCTCCTACTATCCACATGCCCTGCATAGTCTGAATCTGTGTACCCAAGTACATGCATGTCTCCTCTACCAAAGCAAATGCACATCTCCTTGGTACCCTTCATGTACCTCATGATGCACTTAACTGCCTCCCAATGCCTCTTTCCTAGATTAGCCATATACCGGCTAACAACTCCCACTGCAAATGCAATGTCTGGTCTAGTAGCTATCATAGCATACATAAGACTCCCAACTGCTGATGCATAAGGAACCTTGGCCATCATGGCCCTTTCCTCATCTGATTTGGGACTATCTGTATGACTCAGTTTCACATATGGAGGAGATGGAATACTCACTGCCTTCCCCCCCTCCATATTGAAACGCTGCAATACTTTTGTAACATACTCTTTTTATGAAAGCCAAAGGAGTTTCCTACTCCAATCACGCGTGATGCGCATATCAAGAATATGACTTGCAAGTCCCAAATCCTTCATATCAAAGGCCTCATGCAACTTGGCCTTTAATGCATCTAGCTCATAAGTATTCTTGCTAGCCAATAGCATATCATCCACATATAGTGCCAAGATTATCAGGCTATTATCCTTAGCCCTTTTAGTGTAGAGGCAGTGATCAATTTCACTCCTTCTAAAACCCTGGGACCGAATGAAAGCATCAAACTTCTGATACCATTCTCTCGGCGCTTGCTTAAGACCATAGAGACTCTTCTTCAGCTTGGAAACTAAATGCTCTTCGCCCTTTTCTTCAAAGCCTTCCGGCTGCAGCATGTAAATTTCCTCATGCAAATCCCCATGCAAGAAAGCTGTCTTGACATCCATCTGCATAAGCTCCATATCGTCTGATGCCACTAGTCCAAGCATGCATTTAAGTGTGGTCATCTTCACAACCAGAGAGAATATCTCATCAAAGTCCACACCCTTCTCTTGCTTGAACCCTTTAGCAACCAAACGGGCCTTGTACTTAGGCACATCATCACCTGTGACCTTCATTTTGTAGACCCATTTACATGGCAACGCTTTCTTTCCATGTGGCAAAGAAACCAAGTCCCAAGTCTTCTTCTTCATAAGTGAACTCATCTCTGATTGCATAGCATACTCCCACTTGCGTTGATCCTTGCGCATCATAGCCTCTCTGTAGCAAAATGTTAAAAGTCATGAGAGAGATACTCTCCACCATTGTCAGTCCATAGGCATTTAAGCGTTCTACCTGACTAATTCTCAACCAACACCAGCCATTTCTGAAATACCTAGAACACATCACTCTTCTGAGCTATAGCATAAGCCCACACTTTCCTAGTTGCATCATCAATGAATGTCACATAGTATTCAGCCCCACCTAATGACCGTGTAGGCATGGGATCACATACGTCTGAATGCACCAAATCAAGCTTTTCAAACTCTTTCTTTCCCCTTCTTTTATGGGCTGATTTAGTCTGCTTCCCATAGAGACAGTGCTCACAAAATTCAAAATCAGAGAAACTCAAATGCAGTACATAACCCAAATGGCATAATAGTTTCATTCCATTCTGGCTCATGTGCCCCAACCTGCAATGCCACAAAGAAGTGCTTGGCTACTCGGTTATTGCAACAACATGATCAAATACCCCTGATACATGTAAGGGATACAAAGTCCCACACTTGGCACCCCTGGCCAAAAGCATAGAGCCCTTCTAAATTTTCCAACTCTGAAAGCCAAAAGTGGTGTGAAAACCAGCATCATCTAGCTGACCCACTGAAATAAAACTCTTGGTCAACTTATGCATATGTCTCACATGTTTCAAAATAAATGCAGACCCATTTGCAAAAGAAAACTTTATGTCACCTACTCCCACTATGTCACATGCATAGTCATTTCCAAGATGCACACAACCTATCCTTCCACTGTCATAAGTGGAGAACCATTCCCTATGGGGAGTAACATGGAATGAAGCACCAGAATCCAAAATCCAATCCTGGGAATATGCATCATCTGAAGTGGTAAGCAACTCTTCAGATAAACTAGACATGAAAAAAATGTTATTGTCACTATCATGTGTGACAGCATTGATCTCCTCGATCTTCACTTTTCCTTTGTCCTCCCTTGGACTCTCTTCCTTTTGATTTGCACCCCAATTTGCATTCTTTTTCTTATCCTTTTGCTCTCTTTTCAGCTTGTAGCAATCCTTTTTCATATGGCTCTTCTTGCCACAGTGGTAACACTCAATGTTTCGTGCCCTGGATTTGCTATGAGACTTTCCTCTTTCTAGGGACTTCCCCCTGAACTGTGATATGCCCCTTTGCACATTTAAGGTTGCATCCTGCTTGTTGCCGTCCATAGACTTCCGTCTAATCTCCTCGGCCAACAAGCTACCCACAACATCATCAAATTTCAGTACTCCACCAAGTGCAAAGTTAGTGACAGCTGTACAGAAGGTATCCCATGAGGATGGCAATGAACATAAGAGAAATATTGCCTTAGTCTCCGCATCAAAATTCATCTTCTAAGCCTGAAGCTGGCTGAAAATAATATTGAATTCATTCAAGTGAGAAGTAATGGAGACCCCTTCCTTCATCTGCAGCTCAAACAACCCCTTCATGAGGTAAACTTTATTAGAGGCAGTTTCCTTTTCATAAGTGGCACACAGTTTCTTCCACAAATCTTCCATAGTCTGCTCATTTACTACTGTGAAATAAACTGACTCTGCAAGATGAAGTCTAATAGTAGATTTTGCTAATGCATCTAACTCATTCCAATCATCCTCAGACATATTTGCAGGCTTAGCTTCAATCCATGCCAAGGGTTTAATCTGCTTCTTTTGAATACACACATCCCTTATTTGTTCTTTCCACAAAGAAAAGTTTGTCCCATCAAACTTTATAATGCTAAAAAACTCCTTTTCAGACATGGAAGAGGATGCCATGATGCAAATGAAGCAAAAATCCCAAATGCTAGTGCCTACAAGAGAGAATCACACCAAATACCAGGTGCACCCAAATGTGTATGCCACAATAGAGTGAAATATCACCAAAACTCAAAGCTCAAAGCATCAAAAGATGCAGCTGACTCATGTGCATGTACTATGCATCCATATGAGCAAATCTGGCCCAAAAGAAAATGCCAATTGCAATGGCAATCCAAAATGCCAATAAGTGCTAAATGGCTCAAGCATAAACACTGTCCATGGGCATATGCATCAATAAGATCTCATCCAAGAGAGCATTACACTATCAGTGCATCACCTGCAATGTGTCAAAGCTGTCCCTCAACATAATATAGCATCCATGTGCAAAGCATCCATAAAAATAGCATCCCACAAGGCAATCTGGGCCTATCAGCGCATCCAATAAGGATCACAATGCATCCAAATGGCCTATAAATCATCCACTGCAACCCAATACACACCACAAATGAGCGCACATGGCTCAAACTGCAACCAGAGTGATCTACATAAGGTATGCTCAAGAAATCATGGTCCCACGAAAAAGACCGCTACTGAAAATAGAATCTGAGATGCCTCAAAACATGGGCGCCATTGCATAATCGGACTCAGCAAGAAAATCTGCAAATATCTCTCTTCTGCCAGAACTCCAAAATCCCAACCGATGAGTGAGAAATGGGAGTCAACACTTATCCACTGCCATGTGGCATAAATCTAAGGTTTCAAAACCTTAGAATGAAAAATGCATAACAGAGAGATGAAATCGAATACACAGAGATCTATAACTCTGAAAATACTCCACCGAATCGCGCAAGAACTGACAGGTAGGGGTTTTAAGGCATCCGAAACGCAATGGGACAGACGGTTTTGGAAACCGTGGTCTCAATCACTAAGTCCAACACACAAACTGAAAAACGTTTTTGGAAACAGAGCTATTTGTAAACTCCATTGGAGTGTGAATGATAAGCAACATAGAAGTTTTAGGACCTCCTGAGTCCATCGGAACTGACGGATCTACAAATGGTTACTCCGAACTTGAGTTCCAACACCCAGGCAGAAGAACACAGAAACTGACACAGTGAGTCAGAAATCTAATGAAATGATCCCAGATTCAACAATGAAGGTGTTTCCAAGCTCTTGAAGTGAAGTGGACACCAAAAGCAAGCAATAGTTGCCTCTACAAGTCAATATGGAGTCTCTGTCATCGAACGGAACAGGGAAAAGCTCAAAAAACGACTTTTTCTTTGAAAACACTTAACAGGCTCTCAAAACCACTTTGCAAAACCAAAGTGACTTTTCCAAATGTTCCTCCAAGGTCTCTACACACTCGGATGCAAGTAAAGTCACCCACAAAGCTTCCCACAGAGCTTCTCCTTCCTCCCACAGAGCTGCTGAGTGTCAAGCATTCACGCATGCTCAGCTAGATCACCCGACCTCTGATACCAGTTGAGAGTGCTCTCAATGGAAGCAAGAACGAAAGAGGGAGAGAGAGAAACAGAGAGCCACACAAGTTTTGGTGGGTGCAAAACACCCTAATCTTCTTTTTCATTCATTTATATATGTGTTTGAGTATTGTACATAACCGGGGTAAAGGCACAGTGACCTTTAACCCCCACAGAGATTTTGGAGCAGCCCCTTCATCAGATCACCATGGACTTCATCTCAAATACCCTCCATTCTGCTATTCCTTCTAAGAGCACCATGTGTTTGGACATTGTGGATAGGTTTAGCAAGTTCTCATGTCAAGGCATGATTGTTTCAATGTAGAAATTATGGATTAGAATCGGTGCCTTAATCAGGGCAACTGATAAACCAAAAAATGAGTTCTTTTGGGCTTGAAAATTTCCTAGGTGGAGGTGGGAAAGGGAGGAGTTCTACCATCAAACGTGTTCCCTTGTGGCATAGGGCAACAAGAGGGTGGAAGTGGTGGGCGAGGGGTGGGGCATTCCCACAGAGATGCTAATGTCGCTAGGAAAGGGTCAATTGAAAGGGTGGCCTGAGGCTAAATAGGGAGGAAAGTGGTAGGCAAGGGGAAAAACATAGGGTCGGGGGAGGGTCGTGGAGAGAGAGAGAGAGAGAGAGAGAGAGGGGGGGCGGGGGGAGATAGAGAGGGATAAAGAGAAATGGAGTGACCAACTTGGATGTGATGAATCAAGGATTAGGCCGAGATCATGTGTAGTCATCAAGATCATTTGGTCCCATCGCCTTGGTATCTTGGAGGAATGTTCATCAAGAACTCTAAGGGCTCACACCAAGACTTAGATCTAGTTGAGGTCCCTCACCTACTCATCCCCCTTTGGCTAGTATTGGGTGATATCCTCAATGAGCGCACTATGCTTGACATTGAGTGCCTTGTGTTTGGATTTTTTGCATTGCTCGATAGCCTCTGCTTCCAACAATCATATTTTCTTATATTTTTCTTTGCATTGAATCCTTAGGCACGTTTCTTTCATCTATAGTTGCTCCCTTTGTTCCTCAGCTTTATGTCTTGCCTCATTCACCGCCTCTACTTTGGCTACTACCCTAGGGTGTGCCTCATGCTCTTATCAGGTTCTTATTGCTTTGTGGTCTATACATAGAGCATCATGTTCTTCCTAGAACGTGTGGAATTCTTGGGAAAAACTATATAATCTGCATTAGGGGAGCTTTGGACTCAAAAAGGGCTTCTTGTATTAGGCTCTTAAGATTTGTGATTAACAAACCAACAAATGGGAACGCTCGGGTATTAAAAGAATGGAGGATTCCATATTCGCCTTTCCTTGGTGCAGAGACCTCCTTAATTCCCCAGTAGGCTCCCACTTGCCTCCCTCTTGCCCCCACCACTACCTTGGGCATTTACTCCCCTCCTTGACTTTTGGTTGATCCCCTTATCCTCCTCCCTCTCTTGCTGGACCACAAATTTTTTCCATTCTTAGATGCTAGGACAACTGCTAGGTTCCTATACGAGAACTTAATAACACAATTCGGCCTCCCACTATAAATTGTGAGTAATTGAGGAACACACTTCATTAATGATACAATTTTCTTACTAATGAGTGAGTTTCTCATCATTCAAAAGAAATCCACACCTTACTACCCTCAAGCTAATGGACAAAAGCCAAGATCTTGAACAAGATCTTGTGCCATAGAATTATGTGAATGATGGAGGCCAACCATAACATAAACTCACTACACCACTCTAGGCCTACCGAATGGCATATACGATTGCTATCAATTGCATGCCCTTTAGTCTAATGTTTGGGGTAGAAGCATTCATGCCTATCGGCTTCATAGTCTTGAGCCTCATAGATGCAATTAGGGATAGATTATCCAAAGAGGAAATTCAAAAAAGGCTAGTAGAGCTCGAGAAGCTCAATGCGACCAGATTGAGAGTTGCATTATTATATAGCATAAGGAACACAAAACATAAATTGAAATATTGAGGTATGGGTCCATACCAAGTTGTAGAAATTACACCTCAAGGGTCATGCAGAATCACAACCCTTGACGGCATTAAAATGGATGGTTACATCAATGGCAGTAAGCTCAAATGCTAGTGTAGCCAAATTGAGAGAGAGAGAGAGAGAGAGAGAGCCCTCCATTTTATTTCTTTACTAATTGAAACAGTCTTCACCCACAAAATAAAGACCATGTGGGTATGCAAAGACTTGGTAGAGGATCTCTTGATAATCCCCTATGCCCAACGTGGGATGTTATGGAAGGTTTCCACAGGGAGACCATTTTCGATGTGTAGTTTAGTGAGGAAATTTTAGTAATAAGGTATTGAAAGTAGTGCATAGTATTTGTTAAATGAGATGTGCTTATAGGCGTTGGAAAAATAATCATGGCACATGGATACCTATGGATTGTGATGTAGTGGACACCATAGAGACAGAGATACATATGACAAATGGTGAAATCCAATGTCTTGAGGTCACAAATAGTTGGATCTTGAAGCGCATTCGAGACTAAATTGCTATTACCTTTAATGATAGAAACCTTTTTGTTACACTAAGTGGAAATATACTAAGAAGGCAACTTGAAGCAATGTCAATCCTTGATAAATGGAAGCCTCCTTATACTAGAGCCATTCATATTGCTATTGAATAAATTTAATAGATGTTGAAGTGTGATGTCATTTGTGAAGCTGAATTCATACTTTTTGGATTTTATGCAATGAGTCTATATTTATTTATCATCCTCTAAAGTGTTGATTGCTTTTGGAAAAGTTTCATGGTAAATTATTCTTAGGCTATTTAGTATCTAATCATGGTGATAACTTTGAAATTTGGTTCTTAAATTTATGAGAATAAGCTAAGACATTATTTCCAAATATTTTCTTACATACCCAAATTGTATAAAACATTACCTTGACTTTTTAAGAGTGTTTTCAAGAGTCAAGAGTCAACTATATAAAGGCATAGGGCTAAAGATCACATTTATTGTGCTCATGTCCTAGGCACAACTTCTTCAATCCCAACTCATACCACCTTCCATAACCTCCAATGGCCACACCCCATGAGGCATACCACAACTTCCTTGCTTCTACTTGTCATAAAATTAGAGAGGAGGAGTTATATAAGATTTTTGAGACCTAATGGCAATTATGCAAAAGCACATGGATCTTTTCAAAAAGGTGATAGATTACATCAATGTGGAAATTAGACCCGACATGGTTCATTTAGTCATAGGTAGAATAAACAGGTTGCCTTTCAGTCTCCTAATAGATAGTCACAACAATGATACCCCCCCCACACACACACCCACCCACCAACACATTTTTAACTAGATATTTGTAGTCTTTAGTTACACACTTTTTAATGATATTTTTGCACTAGTTACTTTTATATTTTTTAATGAGTTATTTTGTACCCCTAATTTGGTTTCTTTTTTGTTATAGGCTCTAATCCCTCCCCCCCTTATTTGTTAATGACCTATTTATCTTTTTGTTATAGGCTTAATCCCTCTCCCCCTATTTAATTCTTACACACACACACACACACACACACACACAAATCCCATTGGGTATACTTGCATTCCTTGGGATTATCGGCACGTTGATTGTCCATAAGAACATTGTGGAACTTTTCCTCATGGTTATTTTGAAAACCAAGTGAGAGATTGTGGCAATGTTTATTAACTAATGTCTTGCACCTTGCAGTACTTTCATAGACTTGATTGAAATCTATATCTTTATGGCATGACCATGATTATTTATGTGTTATATAGGACTTGAGGTTTCTCAAAATTACTATTGATTGGGAGCCCACGAGTTATGCATTGATGGAGAGGGATTTTACCTCGTATCCAAAATGGGTTGGATGTAAATAGTATATGTTTAGATCCTATAGAGTTTTTCCCCCATGTTTACAAAGGAGGTAGAATTATGATGCCCCTCTTTTTATATTGACAAGGACTTGAAAGTGGTAGATATTTAATTTGAATGAGTCATTAATTGACTTGTGGATTGGTGAACATGGAAGCCATATACCCAACAAGCGTTTGATGCATCCATTGGCATGGGGACTTCCTCGTTGGATGAAGAGATGGTTAATACACCACCTTAATTAATAGTCAAAGGCATCAATAAAAGAAAATCATTTACTTGTACTTAGGTCTACCCTTGTGTTTTATGATGATTATGGCTTTATAATGATAAGGATAATTGTGGATTTGTGTTTGTAAACTCCATACTATATGGGTTGGGCATATATAATACAATAATGGGATTAGAGCTAGTAGAATTAGAGAGATAGTATTTAAGGGATTGTAATGGAATTTGAGATTCAATATTATGGGTATTGGGTCCCACGAAATAAGGATTGAATTAATAGAAGAATAGATAATGAGGTGTCATTAACATGGTTGAACTACATTGCCACCCATATTGTATCACCAAACCAAAGAAAGGTTTCTTTTACATTAAGTACCCATTGGGTTAATTGGTCCTTGAATACCTCTTATATTGGCATGCAATACCACATTTGATATAAGGGCACATAGTACCACCTTCTGGCACCCCCTGAACAGACTAAGAGCACCTTTGTACTGCACTGTACTAATTGGAGCAGATATGGGTGGAATATATTTTTACAAATAATTTTGGGTGGAATATGTTTTTTGCTACTCGAAGCCCTCTGGAAGGTATGCAGATAGGGGATCTTTTACAAATAATTTTGGGTGGAATATGTTTTTTGTTGTTGCAAAATTTCACAAACCTAACAAATTTCTATTATGTCTGCTCACAAGTTTGGATGGGAATATATTTTACACACAAGGCTAGATGGAGTACGAGAATTCATCGTTTGAACGAGTTGCTTGCCCCTATTGGACATACACATCTAGGTGGGTGTGAAACCCACCTAAGCCTCTTAACATTAGGGTTTTGCGGGGTTAATCACACCAGCTCGACCATCCCGCTACCACCTTTCTTGCCTCTACCTTGGCAGTACCAGAGAATGGTATCAAGGGAGCATGGCGGGTAGGACAAGATGCCTTTCCACATCATCAAGGTTGTTAATTAGATGCAACAGAGTAGCGACGACAACAGCAACTTAGGAGGCAGTTTGGGCATTTGCCAACTTGAGTTGGTTGCCCATGTTTGATTCCTCAAGAAGAAACACATGCTGCCCTAGGGATGGCCTCATGCTCTTGTCAATCTCTTACTACTTTGTGGCCTATACATAGAGCATCATGTTCTTCCCAGAATGTGTGGAATTCTTGGGCAAAACTTTATAATCTGCATTAGGGGAGATTTGGACTCAAAAAGGGCCTCTTGGATTAGGCCCTTTCTAGATATCTTTTGTAAGTCCTCTGGCTCTAAGATAATGAGAAAACATACGTGACGGAAAGCTTAGAGGAATAGAACTGATCTCTAGCCTCCAAATAGCTAGTCTGCCAATAGTTTGCTGATGACACAACCCTTACACCTAGAAAACAACTCAGGATGTGGAGCACCCATCCCATAAGTACTTGATCGAATAACATACCTAGCAGCGTGTTTTTTTACGGATGTGCAAAATGCGAGAAAATCGCTCGAATGATTCGTATGAAAGAAAAAACCAAGTAAAAAGGCGATGACACATCACGTTTTTTACATAAATCAACATGTCATCCCTCTATATTCATATAAATAGATTTTATTTGTATGAATACCTATTCATACAAATAACTTATTCGTATAAATAAACCTGTATTAGGATGAATATGTGGCTATCTTTGTGTATATAAGGTCACTGTTTGCCAGTTTCTCTTATCTCATGCTTGGTTCCCTAGCCGAGCATAAGAGATCAAACAAGTTAAAGAAAGAAGAAAGGTCCTTCAAGGTTGTGAAAGCAATCTAGAAGGTCTGAAATAAGATGGATTTTGTTTGTGGGAGCTTTAGGATCTCTATTTGAGTTCTTGAGATCTCTTGTGATATTTGTGGTTTTGGTCTTTGTTTGTGGGAGTTCTAGATTCTCTTTGTTGAGTTCCTTCGATCTCTTGTGAGAAAAGTGCTTTTGGGGTTTTTGTGTCTATGAAATTTATTTGTGGGAATTTTATGATCTCCTTGTTGAGTTCCTTAGATCTCTTGTGAGAAATGTGCTTTTGGTGTTTTTGTGTCTATGAAATTTGTTTGTGGGAGTTCTAGGATCTCCTTGTTGAGTTCCTTAGATCTCTTGTGATAAAAATTGTTTGTGGGAGTTCTAGGATCTCCTTGTTGAGTTCCTTAGATCTCTTGTGAAAAAAATTGTTTGTGGGAGTTCTAGGATATCCTTATTGAGTTCCTTAGATCTCTTGTGAGGAATGTGCTTGTTTTTGTGTCTATGGAATTTGTTTATGGGAGTTCTAGGATCTCCTTGTTGAGTTTCTTAGATCTCTTGTGTAAGAAATGTGCTTGTTTTTGTGTCTATGAAATTTGTTTGTGGGAGTTCTAGGATCTCCTTGTTGAGTTCCTTAGATCTTTTGTGAGAAATATGATTTTATTTTGTGTTTGTATTCTCACACTTTCTTTGAATGAATATTTAATATTCTTTCAATAGAATGTGAATGAATGATTTTTAATTTAAGTATATTCTTTGAATAAAAATGAATCCATGTCTCTCTATTTTTATTACTCATTCTTCCACTTTCTATTGAATGAATATGTAATATTCTTTCAATAGAATGTGAATGAATGATTTTCAATTTGATTATATTCTTTCAATAGAAATGAATCCATGTCTCTCAATTTTTATTACTCATTCTTACACTTTCTTTTGAATGAATATTGAATATTCTTTCAATAGAATGTGAATGAATGATTTATAGTTTGATTGTTCTTTCATCAGAAATGAATCCATGTCTCCCAATTACTCATTCTTACACTTTCTTCTGGATGAGTATTTAATATTCTTTCAATAGAATGTGAATAAATGATTTACAGTTTGAGTGTATTCTTTCAATAGAAATAAATCCATGTCTTTTAATTTTCATTTCTTATTCTTACACTTTCTTTTGAATGAATATTTAATATTCTTTCAATAGAATGCGAATGAATGACAATTAATATATTGCATTCTTGAAAGTGTTTTTTAAAGTATATGTGTTGTTTTTGACAAAATGTATATTGCAGTATGTTTCTATTGCATACACAAATTAATATTTTTGGATTTTGTTTTTTTTTCAACTTTAAAAGCATGGTGCATGGTAGGATTTGGTCATATGTGACATATGTGATGGAGATATAAAAAGTACATGCCTTGGTCTCTTTTGTGCAGTGTAAATATTGTGGACACAAGGTCACGAGTGATTCTACTCGCATCAAGCATTTTCTCGGAATAGAGGCAATGACATTGAAGCTTGCTCATGCACTCCATCTAATGTTCTTCCGTTATGCAAATCGTATTTAGAGAAAGTAAAGAAAGTGGTTAATCCGACCCTGATAAGGAATTGTCTAAGTCAACAAGATGTGAGCACTAAGGTCGATGAGACAGTTGAAGGAGAAGCACCAATAAATGTGAGGGGTGTATCAATACAGGAAGGTGATGTAGATTTGCTAGAAAGGGAGTCACATGTGAGTTTTGATACGACTAATGTCTGTCAGGTAAAGAAGAGGAAAAAGGAGAACAATCATCTATGGAGGATGGATTTCTTCGACAACAAGTGCATAAAGAGCACTTAAGATGGACAAAAGCATTTGTAAAAAATGGTATACCATTCAATGTCATGAGAGATGAGACGTTTCGTAATGCCTTGAAGTCATGTGCTAGACTAGGATTTGTTTTGCCAGATTATAATAAAATGCATATAGATCATCTTGATAGAGTTAAACAAACTATGGCGAACGGCTTGAAAAAAAAGATATTTGATTTTATTCTTACATATGGCTACACTCTTGCTTTTGATGGATGGACTAGTAAGTAGGCCAGACCCTTGATAAATGTAATTACTACCAAGGGAACAATGTTTTTGGAGAGTATCGATACGTCTCTAAAAGAAAAAACTTCAACATATATTTTAAAAATGTACGAAAGAGCAATTCGTAAAGTTGGTGGCAGTGAAAATGCTACTACATTAGTAATAGATAATGCATCGAATTACAAGACTGTGGGTGAGATGGTCATGGCAAAGTATCCCACTGTGACATGGGTCCATGTAGCACTCATACTCTCAACTTATTGTTGAAGGATATTGGACAATTGCCATTTATGCAACCAGTGCTACAAGATGCTAACAACGTGGTGAGTTTTAATGTAAGGTGCATTACTACCAAGGGAACAATGTTTTTGGAGAGTATTGATATGTCTCTAAAAGAAAAAACTTCATCATATATTTTAAAAATATACGAAAGAGCAATTCGTAAAGTTGGTGGCAGTGAAAATGTTATTGCATTAGTAACAGATAATGCATCGAATTACAAGATCGCTAGTGAGATGGTCATGACAAAGTATCCCACTCTGACATGGGTGCCATGTAGCGCTCATACTCTCAACTTATTGTTGAAGGATATTGGACAATTGCCATTTGTGTAACCAATGCTACAAGATGCTAATGCTGTAGTGAGTTTTATAAAGAGCCATCAATACTTGCATGCAGTAGTATTCAGAGAGCACTCTTTGAAGCAACTACAGAAATTTTGTCAAACTAGATTTACCACTTCTTTTCTAGTTCTTGCTAGATTGTTGGAAGTGTGTTGAGACTGTTGCTAATAGACGATAGGCTAATTGGCTTGAGAAAAAGATGCAATATGCAATACCAGGAAATAAATGTGTACATCTTGTATAATCATCATTATTCTAGAAAAATGTAGAAAGAATAAAAGATGTCAGAAGCAATATGACAGGTTAAAGTATTTGTGCGCTTTGCACTAATGGAAAAGCAACAAGTGGTATATTTGGCCGAGATGGAAGCAAATGCACACTCCTTTGCATGGAGCTGCATTTGCAATACATCCACAATATCAAATGCATGCTCAATCATAGAATCGAGAAGTCATAAGTAACTTTCAAGAGGTTTGTAAGAACTTGCTTCCGAGAGATCAAGGCAAATTGGCCTACCAACAACGAGTGAGGTATATGAATCGCGAAGGCTCTTTTGCAGATCCCTGGAATCTTGATGCTATTAAGATGACTATTGCACCTACTTGCTGTGGCATGAGAGGTTTGGTCATCTAAACCTTAGTTCTTTAAAGGAGATGCATAAAAGTGGAATGATTGCAGACCTACCAGAAATTTCAGATCTGCCCAATGTATGTGAAGCTTGCATGATGGGTAAGTAGCATTGGCATCCCTTTCCTAAAGAGGCCAGCAGGGCAAAGGGTCCTCTAGAGCTCGTTCACACGAACCTCTGCGGAAAGATGGAGATGGAAGCTTTGGGTGGTTCCTACTACTTCATGATGCTGATTGATGACTACAGTAGAAGGAAATGGATATACTTCCTAAAGACTAAAGATGAGGCTTTTAGTAGGTTCAAGGAATGGCATGTAATGGTCGAGAAAGAAATGGGGAGGAAGGTGAAGAAGTTGAGATCAGACAAAGGTGGAGAGTTCACATCAATTGAATTCAAAAGTTACTGCAAAAGTCACAGAATCAAGAGGCAGAGACCCTGCCACATACATCATAGCAAAATGGAGTAGTAGAATGCAAGATGCGCGTCATCTGTAAAATGGGCCAGAGTATGATGAAAGGGAAAGATTTGCCAAAGACTTTTTGGGCTGAAGCATGTAACACTGCAGTTTACATCCCGAATCATAGCTACACGAAGGCTGTGAATGGGATGACTCCACTGCAAGCCTTTTCTGGTAAGAAACCTTCAGCTGCACATTTCAGAGTTTTTGGATGTGACTATTTTGTGCATGTCCCTAATGCTACTAGGACCAAATGGGAAGCGAAGAGGCAAAAGTGTATTTTCTTGGGCTACAGTGAAGAGGCGAAGTGTTACCATCTCTATAACCCTGTTACCAAGAAGGTAATTATAAGTCACGATGTGGTCAATTGGAGGAGGATGCTTCCTTCCTAGACAACTAGGACCAGGATATTCATCCAGTACAGCCACCAATAGCAGACTGAACTCCCCCAATGGTGCTTGGGAGGATTCAAGACAAAGAAGATGAAGAAGAGCCTGTAGAACCACAATGGCAATGGCCATTCCTGAAGTGGGTAAAGCAGCTTTTGGATGGCAGAGAACCTCCAACCATTGAGGAGGAACCATCCGAACACCGCCGGTCCAAGAGATTAGAGGAGCAAAGAAGGGTGCATGAACACTTGGTCAACTATGCTTTGATGACAGAAGTGATCTGTGCTGATGAACCCAAGTGTCTTGAAGAGGCACAGGGCGATGATAGGTGGATGGATGCTATGCAGTCGGAGTATGGCTCCATAATGAAGAACTACACTTGGGAGCTTGTGGATCGACCACCAAAACGCAAGGTAATCGGAACCAAGTGGGTATACAAGATCAAGTACAAGTCCGATGGCACGTTGGATAAGTACAAGGTTCGACTCATGGCAAAATGATTTGCATAGGTACATGGTTTTGATTATCAAGATACTTTTGCTCCCATAGCTCGACTAACCACAATTCACAATGTTTTGGCTTTAGCTACCCAGGGAAGTTGGCCCGTGTTTCAGATGGATGTGAAATCCACCTTTTTGAATGGAGATATCAAGGAGGAGGTATACGTGGAACAACCACCAGGTTTTGAGATCCCTGGTTCAGAAGGTAAAGTTTGCAAACTGAAGAAGGCACTTTACGGGCTGAAACAGGCCCCATGAGTGTGGTACCAACAAATTGATGCCTACTTTCTGCAAAACGGGTTCAAGAGGAGCCCATCTGATGCAAATTTGTATATCTTCAAAGAAGGAGGCAGGTGTATGATCATGGTCCTTTATGTGGACGACCTTGTCATAACAGGAAACCATGAAGAGAAGATCCCACAAACGAAGCATTTGCTAGGAAGAGAGTTTGAAATGATAGACCTCGGACTGATGCATTTCTATTTGGGGATTGAAGTTTGGCAGGAGCTGAAACAGATCTTCATTTCACAGCTAAAGTATGTTGGAGAGATACTGAAGGCATTTGGCATGGCTGAGTGCAAGACAGTTGGTACCCGGACATCAGTTTTGCGACTAGTGTACTAAGCAGGTTTTGCAATAAGCCCCGAGAGAACCATTGGAGGGCAGGGATGTGGGTGCTGAAATACATCAAAGGCACACTTGATTATGGCATCACCTATACCAAGGGCAACATCTTGATCGGATTCTATGACTCGGATTGGGTAGGAGACATGGACAGTAGGAGATCAGTGACAGGGTACTGTTTCTCACTTAGATCTAGAGTTGTGTCATGGGTTAGCAAGAAGCAACCCATAGTTGCTCTTTCTTCTACCGAGGCCGAGTACAAATCAGCATGCTTTGCTTCTTGTGAGGAAGTGTGGTTGAGGGGGATTTTGGGGGACATGAGTGCACTGCAGAATAAGCCTATGCAATTATCATGTGACAATCAGAGTTGCATGGTGATTGCAAAGAACCCGGTGTTCCATGCTCGCACAAAGCACATTGAGATTCAATATCACTTTATACACGAGCTCATCATGGATGGAGAGGTTGTACTGTCCAACTATAGAGAATGCTGCGGACATCTTCACGAAGGCTCTTGGAAGAGACTTGCTAGAGAGGCATCTTCATCGACTTGGCATTGGGCCGAAAAAGTAAGTTCACTTGTGGGTGGACATTGAGGGGGGGTGTTAGATATCAATGCTCCACTCTCGTGTAGCTACACAGGAACCAGCTAACTCTACTTGTAAACCCCCCATATAAGGAGAAGGCATTCGAGTAGCCCAGTTATCCGATAGGTCCTGGTTTGGACACCAGATGGGGGCCATGTGTGGCCTGATGGTTGGACAGCTTCAGATAGAGTTGGCATACTACCAACTAGGCTACATGCAAGTGCGGGAAGGCATCCCTTGACTGACCGCACTGAGGGTAGATGGAGCATTCCCAGGGTAGCCCACTCTCAGGTTGCGGGGCCCGTTTGGAGCCTCAGATGATCCCAGATGGCTCTGGGCCAAACGGTGACCATAGATTAGTTGCTCTATTTTGCACACCAGTTCTATCGTATGGTCGGTGGCCTATTTCGAGACTGACCCCCAATCGACCGTTTTGGGCAGACTGGGTCGATCACCCAATTGAGCCTAACTGACTATGATTGGTGGCTATATAAGAGCAAGCCCGTGAAGCCCATTTCATCACTGGCTACAGCAACCCTGATTTCTTAGCATCCAGCCTCCGTCTTCTACTGGCAGCAATCGAAGCTTCTTTCATAGGAGCACACGGTTGGGAGGCAACGCCATCCATTGTATCAGTTCTACAGTAATCAAATTTTTTATTCTCCATACTATCTTGTTTTCTCTCTTGCATACAAGATCCTGTTATCTGTTGAGCACATATGTTGTATTATTTTCTTACAATGGGTACCTTGGAAATGATGGTAGTATCTAGTATGGTCACTACGGACTAAAGGTGACTTTGATGGTAGTCACTAGTATGGTCACGATTTTATGATTAATGTTCATGAGACTTAATACGAAATTTTGTATGGGGGTAACCGTATGCATAATACGTGACTTTCCATGAAATTTTGCATGTATAAATGAAACGACATGATGAACTCAACCGACTGGTCGACAGTCTGTGCCATGAAATAACTATATAAGCCACCCTTATAAGCCATAGATGCTCACTATGTAGCATCTTGCTGAGCTATTACATGAGATATACAACTCACTTCTCTACCCTAAACCACATCCAGTTGGCTTCTCGTAGCAATCTTCTTCCCTCCCATGCATAGAAACAGTCATTGGACTGAGTTCATAGAAGAATTGGCACCACATTAGGAAAAAAGGGAGCTCATTTTGGGACCCTAAGAGAAATGAGTCCCCTAGCTACAAGCCTCCTGAAGGTAGCAAGCGACTAATCTCTTGTGCATCACGTAGCCTCTTCAGTGCCTCCAAACAGGCCTCTCCAAGGCTGCCTCCTACTCACAACCTATGACTCCTTCTACTAACCACAGCCTTCCAATGGGCTCTATAGCCGCCTAGCTCTACACTTAGCTCCTAACATTGAAGATCCAGCCGGTTCCAGCCACCAACACAAGCAATGAGCCAAGTGTGGCTCCAGAAGTAGCTACACTAGAAGCACCAATGAACAGCTCCAATAATTGTTTCTCCAAGATGATCGATACGCAACTCTCGAGCCAGCATCTCTAAAGAAGCTCTACAACAACAGGTGCAATGCGAAGGAATCTTAACACTTTAACCTCCCACGATGGCAGTCCACGTCAGTAGTCCATGTCAACAAGCCACATCATCAAGCCACCTCAGCTACCATGTCAACTACCATGTCAACATAGCCACATCATCAATTGACATCATCACCTAACCTTGGGTTAGTGAGCCACAGACCCTGGGTTAGTCATCCTAACCATGGTTGGGTCAGCATGACCCTAGGTTAGGTCAGCCTGTGCCACCTCATCAGTTGCATGTGGCACTCTGACCCTCTATAGGCACAGTTATCCCTTTGCAGGTACACACAGTCCCTTGCATGTGACCACTCCTGCCATCTCAGCATAGAGCTCCCCACGCACAGTCCCTGCTAGGCATAGTCACTTCATGTGACCCTTTGACTACCACATCATCATTGAGCACATTTGCACTCCTTTTGCCCCTCCACCTAGATCAAGATGTTTCTCTTGATCTAGGAAGAATTTGAGGGTGCTCCAAAGAGAAAAATCAATCAATTTTTTGTGCTCTACGCACTCGTCACATCTTACGCACATTTCAGCACAAGTATCACTCACTTTTAAGCCTCACCGATAAATCCACTTCCTACATGCACATCTGCCTCTATATTGATGCATCTGACCCATCACATAAAAAGAACCAAAGAAAAGAAATTATTTTGCTGTTCTTTCATCAATCGATGGTTGGTATAGATCTAGATCAGAGTAGATTAGATCGCCATAGAGGGGATGCTTTGAATCTCCCCAAGTTGCCAATCTAAGCCATGCCCGAAATTCCTGACTAGTACCTACTCAAAGTCAGTCCATATGCTCACATATGGTTTCACATCATCACATTACCTGAAACCTTACATTCGTTAGTTCACTGAGTAGACTTCAAAGTGTTTAGAGACATTGCCAATTGATCATGGGCAGATAGTACATGATTTGATTACACACACATGCCATCATTGTAAAGCCTACTTGGCTATTTCACGGCATTATGCACATCATTTTAGCCTTGTAAAGCCTCTTGGCTATTCCCAGCATCATTTGCCACAAGCCTTGTAATTCATATTGGAGTATATAGCAATTCTACCTTCACTGATAGTTCAAATTTCACTTGCCACAATCAGTGTTTTGCAGTTGATTTAGATAGTGATTTTCATGACACTTTGAGTACATTTCTTGCACCATGTCTACAACTAGCAACCTCAATCTGGAGGCATCTGCTAAGCTAGACAACTCCAATTGTCACATGGAAATACCGAATAGAGACCATTCTTATACTTTAGGACAAATGGGAGTATGTCGATGGATCTACCCCTAGATCATTGGACGATCCAGCCAGCAGTAGCTCTACTGTACCTATTGTCATAGCACCAGTAGTAGTGGGATCTATAGTAAGATCTCCAGCTATAGAATCAGTTTCCACACTTGTAGCAGATCCCACCATTGTCCGAGCTGAAGCAAAATGGGATAAGAAAGATAGTATGCATATCATCTGATCAAGCAGAATGTGAAAGATTCATGCTAGGATAGCTCAACACCGTTAAGACATCAAAAGAAGCATGGGATCTACACTTAGACCATTGGATGATCCAGCCAATAGTAGCTCTACTGCACCTATTATCACAACACCAGTAGGATGTCCAGCTACACAATCAATTTTTGCATCTGTAGCAGATCTCGCCATTGTTTAATCTTAGGTAGAATGGGATAAGAAAGATAAGTATGCATATCATCTGATCAATCAAAATGTTCAAGATGTCATGTCAGGATAGCTCAACACCGTCAAGACATCAAAAGAAGCACGGGATATGTTTGCAGCTCTCTATGAGTCAAAGAACACTTCTAGCATTCTCACACTAAGAAACCAGATCATCAACTAGAGTTTCCACAACAGCAACAACGAAACCGATCATGCTTATGTACTGCAAATCAAAGACTATAATAATCAACTTGCAGTAGCAGGAGAGACTATGAACCCCATAGAAATGGTTCAAGTCATCCTAAATGGACTAGGAGAGGGATATGGGAATCTAGTCCAGAGTATTGCCATTCAATGGCAAATTCCAACATCGGAAGAACTTTAATCAATCTTACTTGGTGAAGAACTTAGGGCTCATGCCATTCATGCATCAAAGGTCATTCTAATGATCAAGCATTCACAGCTTCAGACAGAAGTAGAGCTAGAGGTAGAGGCAAAGGTAGATCGTTCCAGCAGAGAAGTGGTCATCATCATTAGCAACAAAGTCAGAATCAACATCAAACAACAATGACAACTCAACTCCATTTTGGGGAAAAACACCAAAAAGTGTACCTTTATTCATATTTTTGGGACAAAAAATATACTTGTGTGTGAAACATTTTTTAAAAACCACTACTTTTATGAGAAAAGAATGCATAAAATAGTACTTTTGTTTGACTCTAGAACCCAAAAATGCTAGAATTTTGAATTACAAAAAGAGTTGTATTATTCAAATTGGAAAACATGACAAATTGCAAAGAATAAGAATCCCTTCCATTGAACTAGGAGAGTCCTTTCACCTTTTGCTTTAAAATATCAATGGTTTTCTGGCGCAAATGTCCAGAACTTTTTAACTCAAATCCATACACAAGAATTTCTACATCTTGCAAATTAAGAATGTCCACACGACAATGGGTTTCACTTTTCTTTCCTTTTTTTCTTTGTTTAATCATCTTTGGATCATACTTTCCCTTTAGTGCATCAATTGAATGAGTTCTATACCAATGTACTTCCACAGTAGTAATAACAACATTGCCCTCATAGATAAGCTTTGTGACTTTGGCCAACCAAAATGGATGATTTTTTTCATTAGCAGTAGCAAGAACTGCTATCATTGTGCCCTTCTTGGAGCTCGAGAGCACTATTGAGGCTTGCTCACATTTTTGTACAACTTTTAAACAAAGGTTGGTCTTTTACTTGTCTTGTTTAGTTTACATTCTAAAAATATAGTTTTTTAGAGAGCATGACTTAATTTGTGATTAATGTTTTGGGATTCCACAAAGGTAGTTTTTATGAGAGTTCGTATATTTGGAAAAGATAAGAAACAAATTTTGCTAGTCTGAGGTATAAAGTTAATTATAAGGAGATATTCTTCTCTCTAAATTCGGGCCAATTGTTTGTCATTATTGAAACATAATTACACGTAAAAGTACACAACATCCAAAGGGGAAAAAAATTCTTCTCAAGATGAGTCCTTTGTTCCAAAAGGAAAATAATTTAGGATTCCAAAATCCAAACCTTGGAAGTCTTATTTTTAGGAAATGCTACTTCAGAACTAGTGAAAAGCAAAGTAGGATTCCAGAATCCACTTCAAATGAAGATTGGGATTTGGACCCTAACCTTAAAGATTACATTGGTTGTAGTAAAGAAACAAAATAGCTCTATTTGGGATTATGGAATCCCAAAGTTTGGGAAGAGTGGACATCTAGAGTTGAACTAAGATGTGAAAGATTTTGGAATCCCAAAACAAAAAGACATGTTATGGAAGGTTTTTTAAACTTCATGCATCAACGAGGATTAAATGGCAGTTTCCCTGATGGCAAGGGGTTCGGGGGGTAGTAGCCCCCTAGGGGGTCTAGGGGCAACTCCCCTAGTGGTAGGGTCTGGGGGCGGTATGACCAATTTATGAATTTTCACTCCTTCACTTGGGGAGTACCTCTTCTATTTTTAGTAATTTGGATTCCAGAATCTGCATTTTGTAAACTTGGGATACTGGAATCCCAAAACGAAGCACAATCAGTTGGAACACGGTGCAAAATCTCAAAAAGGGTCATAAAATCTTGTTCGCCTTGTTGAGGCCTGTTCTTTTACTTTGAAGTTGCATTCCAGAATCCCAATTCTCTACACTTGGGATACCAGAATCCTGAAAAACTACATGGTTGCGTTGGGCAGAACACAACCATCTGGAATATAGTGCAAAAGTCCGGAAAAGCACCATAGAAGTTACCTTTCCTTCTCTGCAGCTATTGTATTGCTTTGAAGGTTGGTTTATACAATCCTAGTTCTCTACACTTGGGATTCTGGAATCCCAAATCTCTACACTTGGGAAACTGGAATCCCTAAAATCAACACAATTATGTTAAGTTCAACACAAACAACTTTTACGTCATGCAAAAGCTTCAAACTATTGTTGATTGCCCTTGTCTATGCCCCTTTGTCTCCATGAAATTGGATTCTAGAATCCAAGTTCTCTATACCTAGGGGAAACGCCTAGCAAGTTCTGTGAAATCCTACAAATCGTGTCAAAAAGAGAAGAAGAAGGAAAAGTGGTTATGATCGTGGATCTTCTATTCCTTTCATCTCTCCAACGTATTCATGAGTCTTAGTGGACCAAATTCCATCCTTCAATTTGGTTTCACTGACTCTACATTCAACATACTTTTGTAGAGCAGGCCTTGGGCCTATATAAAGAGGCCATTGGGCCTCATTCATTAATTCCTTGGAGTAGCCCTCAGGACAGTAGGCAGGAGCAGCAAAGGGGGAGCCTTAGGCCTACATTTAGGAGAACAAGGTGACCTAGGAGAAGCTACTGACTGAGTTAGAGTGGCAGCCCACCTAGGTTGGCTTTCGAACAATAAGGTGAAAGGAATCAAGATAGAGAGTCTACATATGCTCGAGGTGGAGCACGTGGGCTTCGAGATCTAGAAGTGTGAGGCTTGTAGTAGAAGCACCTTTTGGTATTGTATCATGTCCTAGTTTCTGGACGAATGGAAATATGAAGGGTTGCTTCTATATTTGTCCTGGAGCATTGTCTATTTACTGGCTTGCACATCTACGCACATAAGTTAAGAAGTTTGTGATTCCACACCCCACATCACACTATGTGAGCTCCTAGGCATTACTATCAGTCTTCCACTATGCGTACCCTCTGTTGGGTCATTTCTAACATGGTATCAAAGCCCAAGTGGGAGGCTCACTGGTGTGGGAGCCTGAAGGAAGGGACCTTGCTGAAGGATGACCTTGATTCAAAAGCTCTAGGGAATCGACTTCCATGGCTGGAGGATTGTGCCCTTGCAAGAAGGAGGGTGACTCAGGTTCATTCAGGTGCATTCAGAGTTTTGGTCTACTAAAAATTGAGTTTGGTTGACTTTGCTGTGTGGTATAACAGCAAAGGTGTCAACTGCTACAACCCCTTCAGCCCCTACTCTCCCTTCCTCCTCCCCTAGTTTTCTCTCATTCACTATCCCTAACATCAGAGAGTCTAGAAAACTAGACGGGTCCAACTACTCGATCTAGAAAGTAAAGATCTAGAGTCATTTAGTGGATCAAAAGTTGTGGAAGCTGACAACAATGGGAGTGGAGGTGAAGCCGGAGGACATGGTGGACAGGCAAGGGAAGATACTCATAGCAGTTTGACAGAGAGGAGCTTGAAGCTTGGGAAGATAGAGATGCCCATGCCCTGGCATTAATCATAGGGACTATGGCGGACTCTGTTCTTCCACATATCCAGATGGCCGAAATGTCAGTAGAGGTGGGGGTCACTCTGAAGGATCTATACGAGACGGACAACACCTCCCGAATTTTGCTTCTTTAGCATCAACTCTACAATCTTGATATGGAAGAAGGAGATACGGTACATTGCCACATGACAAAGGTCAAGGTGGTGAGGGATCGATTGGCAGTAGTTGGTTAGCAGACTCATGCCATTTGGCCTTGATGGTACTGAGGAGGCTACTTCAGAGTTTCAAGAGCTTTGTTATGACTGTGACAGTAGGACAGAGAACCAAACCTCTAGCGTTTGAGGAGTTGGGTCCATTACTATTTCAAGAGGAAGCTAGGGAGAAGCTGTACAATGATCAGAAAGATGACAAGGCCATGTTGGCAAAGGTAAGGGCAAGCTTGATAGTGGCAAGTCCAAGAAAGGTGACTCTAATGACGAGGAGACTTCCAAGAGGAAGTAGAAGAAGAAGTGCTTCTACTGTGATATGCCAGGACATTTTGCAAAGGTTTGCATAAAGAAAAAGGTAGATCAGAAAAACAAAAGGAAGGAGTCTAACTTAGATTCATAGGGAGACGCCAAAGCAAATGTGGTAATTGAAGAGTTATTCCTGGTGACATCATCGAGTGTTACCGAGGTCAGATATGTTGACCAAGAAATCACAGTGAGGATTTCTAACATAGAGCTTTGGTCGATGAGGAGTCAGATGCCTTTGTGAAGGTGAAGGACAACATGGAGCGCTTGGTACCTTCCAAGTGCATGGCTATTGACACTACCATGAGGGTGGATTCCATGGAGGGCATCCCTGGGGTCTCATGGTCAGATGGATGATGTACTATAGAAGGGGACAGTACAGGATTACAGAGGCTCTTGGTGTGCCTCAATGAGGTACAAGGTTTGCTTTCAAAGCAAACACACAAGCAGTACAACAGTCTGGTATGTACTTGATATTTTGCATTTGAGCCTTTATAGCATGCTATGGAGAGACACTATGCTCTTCATTTGTCTCAAGTGATATGAGATTAGAATTCTTCGAAGGCAAAAGGGGAAGGATTGGTGCTTCTTCAAATCTCAAATGTAGATGCTAGAAGGTTATGGACAAAGAGTACTAAAGCCAAAAGAGTACTTGCTTGAGAACTCAACAAGAGTTCATGGTCTCGGTCATCCAAAAATCTTCATTGGTTGCACTTGCCAAAGGAAGGATGGGTTGAAACAGACCCTCAGAGCATGGTGCCTAGAAGACTCTAAGTTGTTCACTCATTATGAGGGGGAAACTAGAAGATCGTGATGGCTGGATTGCTCAACTTTGAAGGCAAGAACGTGACTAAAGGAGGTGGTTCTAGTAGGTGCTACCAAAGATGGGCCTGTGTACCAAGATGGTGTGCAAAAGCGGAACCAGGCCAAATGGAGCAGGAGCCACTAGATGAAAAGCCAGGAAAATATTGAAATGTTCCAGAGGACTACGACCAGGGAGTTACTAGAACATCATCATCAACATGTTGGCATTGGGCCTAGATGTGTCGGTGAGAGGGGGTGTTGTAATGGTCACCTCCCCATCTGTAAGCCCCCATATGAGGAGAGCATGGGGGAGATAGAGCTGGTGATATTGGGGCTGTCACATGGGCAACACATGAGTTGTCATGTGGGTAGTTGTCAAAGCAAAGGACAAGCATACGGCCTACAACAGGGCCCTCTGAAGGGTGTGCTAACATCAACAGGGTACGACCCCACTATACAAGACTGTACAAAGGCTTATCAAATCTATACAATATTGGAGAAGGGCCTGGCAGAGGCGCAACAGGATGGGGGTTACCATCAGCCTAGGCGGCCATGCATAGGGCTAGTTCTAGCCAGACTACCATGCCTAGAAAATGGCATGGTAGAAGGGGGCTGGACCCTGAATATATATAGGAGGGCATATGCCCTTGAAAGGAGGGCCAAAGCCCTATTATTGTGTGCCAAGGGACCTTGTAATGAGAGCCTTTTAAGGGTGGTTTTCTAATAGATTGGTTGGCCTGCTTGGGTCGGCCAAATTGATGCTACTGGTTAGTTTTTGTGGAGTAAGACTTGGGCCTATATAAAGAGGCCATTGGGCATTCCTTAGAGTAGCCCTCAAGATAGCAGATAGGAGCAACAAAGGGGGAGCCTTAGGCCTACATTCAATAGGACAAGGTGATCTAGGAGAAGCTGTAGACTGAGCTAGAGTGGCAGCCAACCTAGGCTGGTTTCTGGACAGCAAGGTGGAAGGGATCTAGATAGAGTGTCTACATATGCTCCAGGTGGAGCACATGGGCTCAGAGATCTAGAAGTGTCAGGCTTGTAGTAGAAGGACCTTTTGGTATTGTTTCCTGTCCTAGTTTCTGGATAAACTAAAATATAAAGTGTTGCTTCTATATTTGTCTTGGAGCATTGTCTATTTACTAGCTTGCACATCTATGCACAGAAGTTAAGAAGTTTGTGATTCCACACCCCACATCACACTGTGTGAGCTCCTAGGAATTACTATCAATCTTTCATTGTGCGTACCCTCTGTTGGGTCACTTCTAACACACTTTCCATCTGCATGGCCAATTCTTTGTGCTTTGCTGGCTGTCCAGACTCCTTTATGAACAATGAGCCAAAGCAAGCAGGACTGTTTCTTTGGAATTTCCTTAATATCCCACATCTTCTTGAACCTCCTCTCCCACTTCGTGGCTAGGTCTCGTCGCCCATTTGTTATCGAGATGTGAGATTAGGTCCTATTGGTGCTCTAGAATGATAGGAACTGGGCAGAGTTGGTTTTGGCCCACCCATCTAAATTCTCTAATTGATGGCTTGGCTATTCCTCCGATCCATGTCAAGGATTTTGCATCCCAAAAAATTTGTCACTCCCATGTCAAGGATTCTGCGTCCCAAAAAATTTGTCACTTCTTAATTAGAATGGCGTTGAATTAGTTAAGTTTGAATTCTAATGCTAATTCTTCTTCACTCTTCCACCTTCTATTTGCTCTATATCAAAGGTCTTGCCTTCCTTTTCTATTAAGTCTGAGGCCCCCCTTGACAGAGGTTTCATTTGTGGGGGATGAGTTCCATATGAGAAAAAACTAAATAGAGTCTTGGCTACAAAAGGTTCTTGTTTTTGTCGAGAAGCCTTTCCACAGAAGATGCGGTTTGAGGAGTTCCCAGGCCTTCCACATCCCCTTCCAAAGTTTCGATCCTTTGGCAACAAAAGGCTCCCTATTGAAGACTACATTGCCCTCAGGAAGGTTTTCCAAGTGTTTGCACCTAATAGGTTTAACTTTTTTGATATTTTTCCTGACCAAAGAGCCCAATCAGTATGTGGTGCCTGAAAGTCCTTAAGGATCCACTATGCCATGAACTTCATTGACGATTTCTCAACATTCCTATACCCATCCCTCCCTTCTCTTTGGGCCTCGTGCAGTATCTCCACTAGACCTTAGCCATTTTCCTTTGTCCCATGTCTCCTCCCCATAGGAAGGTTCTGAAGAGTGTGTTAATCTAAGAGAGGGCTTTCTTCTAGGGGAATCAACATGATATGAAATAAATTATTGATGGATAAATATAATGATTCAGTATAAACTTTGTTCTGACCAGGGTGGGTTGGAGATTTTGCCATCTTGCAATCTTCTCTTTGACTTTCTGGATGACCCATTCCCACCTGCTTTTATTTAAAAATCTAAAACCCATTAGTATTTTGAGAAGTCAAAAACCTCACCTTCTTTGATACTTTGCACCACATGTCAAGCAGAGCATCTGGCGGTTGGGTTCTTGTGCCAAAAATTTTGGTCTTATTATGGTTGACTTTGGATCTAGAGGCTAGGCAGAAGGTATTGAGGAAATCCAATACAATGCCCACTGATCTGGGGTCATTTGTCAAAGTTAGGTTGGTGTCATTAGCAAATTGCAGGTACACAATTTGCGTGTTTCCCTCCAACTGGATGCCCATGATATTACCTTTGTCGACCTCCCTTTGAATTAGCCATCCAAGTGCATCAGCCACCACTAAAGCAAAGAGCAGAGAGAAAGGGGACATCCTTGTCTAATAGACCTTTTTAAATGTAAGGAGTTTGATGTTTTACCATTTACTTCCACTTTACCTTTAGCCCTCTGTAGCAAAGTGTTGACATAGCTCCTAAAAATGGCCCCAATTCCCATGTCCTAGAGGGCATGGAGGATAAAAACCCATTCCATTCTATCATAGGCTTTGTTAAAGTTGACTTTCATGAAACATATAACTTGCCCATGCTCTTCTGCATACTCTAGGACTTCCCACGGTGTAAGGGTTGCTTCTAGAATGTGGCAATGCTAGATAAACCCTTTTTTCTCTTCTCTAACACAAACTTGCATTTTCCCTTTTAACATGAGTGCAAGGGCCTTAGTGAATATTTTGTAGCAAGTGTTAAGCATTGTGAGTGACCTCTAGTTCTTGAGTTCCTCTTTCAGGCTTCCTTTTGGGATTAGCTTGATCAAATAGAGTGTTTTTTTGAATGAATCTTGTCATTGTTTATACCCTCAATTTGTATAAACACTCTTTTTTCACTGTTGATTGGTATCTCTTTTTGTCACCCATATGTCTTGTAGTTTACACCCTCTTCTATAACAAGACACAAGCCCTTCCCCACACAAAGGCAAACTAGGGTATTTATTTTTATGCCACTAAGTAGAATCACTGCCCACCTTTGATTATGTGTGTTGCAGGAGCCATCTGAGGTGACATCTCATAATGCTATTAGTAAGATAATTATACTATTTGATTTTCTAATGAATGGGCTCAATGGAGGAAGTACTTTTTAATCTAGAACTTGTAGCTTGGATAGGAGCCCAAACATTTTCCTTGCTCATCCTTTCACACTCAAGCAACATCTTAGGTGGGTTGGTGCTTTTGCTTGGGCTGTGTATTTGCTCAAGCAACACCTTAGGTGGGTTGGTGCTTTTGCTCGGATTGTGTAAGTGAATTATTTTGTCTTGCCAAAGTTCTTTGCAATGACAGAGGGCATTGAGACTCTACGAGAAACACCTTGGTGTTATTCTCCTTCAGTCACCTTCGTAGTGTTTGTAGTTGGGTTTTATAGGGACAAGAGCATCCTAGAGCAATGTTTCTTTCAAATGTACATTGAGTCTCGTGTGCATTTTGTAGCATCTCTCTTCTCTATTTTCTTTAAGAATTACCTTCTCATAGTTTTAAGTCCTCTCCCACATGCCGCATGATAATGCCAACCAATCTAGATGCACCTCATACTCTGCTATCATCCATGACAAGGGTTAGACCCCTCCTATTTTTCTAATGAGTTAGAACCTCCTATGCATTTAAACCATTTTCAATATCTTTATTGCAAGATATTCATCACTCTCAAGGTACAAGGTGATTTGCAATGAGTCATGCCTTACATCTCTAGAGGGTGCCTACCTTGTAGACACTGCACGGGATCTCTAGAGAGTGCCTACCTAGCAAAGATTGCATAGGATCTTGTCAAACTATTATAAAAGTCATGCTATGTGACTAGATTTAGCTTCATTAAAACTCCCATATACTATATATTGGCTATGCTTAGCTATGCTTGGAAAGAATCTTATAGTATACTCCAGTTTGATAGTTCAAATATGAGATTATGGCAAAACACAACACCATCTATTCCTATTTTTGGGCTATAACGTTCTTGCCTTCGATGCTTTTTATGTTGCTTAACTATTGTAAGCATTTTCATAATAGGATGTTTAAGTTCTATCAGAAATGCTAAGTAGCTAAACCTTGATCCACTCTTGCTAAGAATCAGCTTTCCTTTCAAAATAATCGACCTACTATCACCGATCCTACTTTGTCAATTGCAGAATTGAGTTTTATGGTGTAAGAAGCAAAGGGGTTTGCTCATCAAAAGCTCATAAGTGCCCACAAATTGCAAGGGCTTGGAGTAGACGCTAGACCAAAATGCACGGGGAATGCAATAGGAACAAATCCAAGGATATTACATAGTAGAGGTAAAGTCTTTCCTCTGATGCCATCACTCAACTCCATACCAGTGTCCACTCTTCTAGAGGAAATATATAAGCTTGCTCTAGCTCACAGTTCTTAGAATCGGGTCACAAAATTGCCATGATCAACACAATAGAAGAGACACCTTAACCTTAAATAGCCCAACTAAATGGTTAAAATTTGTATGTATACCAACACTGAAAAAGCTGCTATGACTTATGTGCTTCACTTCTTTTTTATAGAAACTTTGTCTCAGTATCAGAGATGCATGCTAAGGCATTGCAACCATGGTCTCCATGTTTCCTTGTTGGGCCGATTTTGAATAACAACTATGTAAGACATGAAGCATTATGGTTACAACACCACACTGCAAAATCTCAATGCCAGACTAGGAAATAAAAGCCATGCAATGATTTTATAAGGGCCTTATGTATTTGTGCAATCCAGTCGACACGTATTGGTTGACATTCATTATAGCTACATGCAAGACACAACTACTCTAGAAGACACAAAAGTGCCCATGTATCAGCATGCAAACCATAACAAGTTTCAACTCATGCACTAATTACTTAGTCTACAGCTTCCATTTTGAAGCAACAAGATATCAATAGCTTACTTCATCACACCATTATGAATCGTCGGTTTTTCATACCATCACAAGACATTTGACTACACAGATCTCAAACCCAATGAACAGCATATGCTCCTCCAAGGAAACCATAAATGGGACTTCACATCGTTCCTCCTTGAGGAGTCATTCTACCACTATCTTCCCCCTAGGTATCCTTGTGCTCTATCAAAGGCACTCCACCAATGGGGTTAGTGGGGGAAACTCATGTGTGGTATAGCACAGAAGGGAATGGGAAGGAGCCCATCACAATGGTGGTTGTCTCACCCTCTCAGCGAGCTTTAGGCATGTATACACAACCTTCAAGTATTGTAAGGTAACATTCAAGCTCCATGCAAGAAAGAGTTGTCCCGCAATTGTTGTTTCAGTAATCCCCACCCTCCTCATGTTAGTGGCAGTATTCCATCATGCCAGGCAAAGTACTAGAGCAGACTCGAGGTTCTTTACTCTTGTGAAGCTCACTTCAAGTGGGAGAGGATCCGAAGAACCTTGGAATGTGTAGCGGTACTTTTCTCTTGGCTAAGTCATTCCTCCTTTGTCTCTAGTGTGGATGACTCAGAGTGATAATCCTACCCAATACAGACTGGGGAACGTAGTACACTCAGTACCATCACTCCACTATTATGCTAGTACTTCTATTAATCCTATAATGCACCAAAAACCCAAATGACATTCAATCATATACCCATACAAGGAAATATTCAATGTGTGGCTCTTGCTATTTACCACTAGCCCAAAGTGTATCCCTTTTAATTATTTCAAAAAAACCTCAAACTTTGGGTAGTCATAAGAGCGGCCACTCTGGTTTTTACATTGAGCTCCTCTCTATACCCAATGATCACTTTGGGTGCTTTGTGGTTTAATAGTTGGTTTAGAGCTTCTTTTGTAGACCATAGCTTGTGTTCATATCTTTATCAATTAATTAATTGCATATACAAGTAAAATAAAATAAAAGCTTGTCTACACACACACACACATGTGTGTGTATGCTTTTTTAGAAATATTAAATCCTAGACTTACCATCAAAGCTAGACCATGACTTTAATCTTTCCTTGTTCAAACATCGGCTAGTCCATGAGAAACTGCTATTAAAAGATACTGTTTTTTAATAATTGCTCGTGGGACTTTGCATGGAAATGCGCATGGGAGATAAAAAATTGCATGAATATAGATCAATTGGGTCATCCTGTATGCATTGATGGTGGCTATATAAGCCTCCCACTCAAACCATAGTGGCTCAAGGTGCAGCTTCAATACCTAGGTATAGAGAACGGGTCGTTTCGGTCTCTCATATGATAGCTTTCGAGCTATACTACCTCCAGTACTCTTGTTCATCCCTAATCAACATTGGTAGCGGAACAGGCAAGCTACATAGACTCATTGTAAGGCAAAGAGCTGCTAGTGTAGACATCCATGAGACCCCTCAACTCTTATGAGCATAGGGAGGCTTTGATTCTGACATAATCTAGGGATGAGATACGGCTCGTATATACGCTCTCTGATCTCAGCTGGTAGTTATCTTATCTTCATTGCCCAAAGACATATTCGGTGTTGAGCGTAACTCTGCCTTGAGCCGTGTACGTAGAAATCATGCTATCCTCCTTTGCATAGGGATAGGATAAGAAGGGGGCTGAACAATCAAATTGTGCGCCAATTTACTACAAAAGCATGGAAAGATCTAGCAGCGCATCTAAAGGACTGAAGACTACACATTGTTGATGGAAGGTTTCTACGATGGAAGCAAGCCATGTATACATTGATTGACACCCAAAAAGCCATGCCAGGAACATGTATTCTTGTTGGCTATCTACCTTGTAAAACTACACATGATCTGAGAGAAGTGGCACATCGATTGTCATATTTTAAAGAAGCTTGCACGCTAGTTAATGCGTAGAAGCCATATGTGACTCATATTAATGCTCCCTTGCTATAGCTTAAGTGTGATAGCTACACATAAGAGGTATCACATACGATCTCAAGAGTTGGCCACTAGAGTCTTCGATGTGAAAGGTGGGTGCACAAAGATACTCCAAGCATCTACAAAGTTACATTTCAGAGTCACGGGGAGTACGCAATCACAACCAACTACTTTGTACCCAATCACCACTCCAAGATATGATGATCTGCACCACCAAAGCCTGTTATCACGATCTGCACTCCAAGATATGACGATCTGTGCATGCTTATCAACACAACTATTGACTATAAGGGGTAACCGATAGGAGTTCCTTTTCAAATCTATATGTAACTCTTTTGTGGTTGTATGTGATCTCATGATCTAATAATCTAATGACCTACCATCGATTATCATTACTATTTGGACCTTAGTTAAGCTTTATAAGGGCCAGTTGGCAGTCAAAATTGATGCGCACACGACAAGTACCCTTACTATAATTGAATTTTTGAACCTTGGTTGGAGCACTCAAGCTAGTAAGAGGTAACCACCATCTCAAAGAGCATGAATTTTTACACTAGTGATAGGGTGGAACACTCAATGCTTTACACCACTTAAAGCATGGTAATACTGAATATAATGCCAATATAGTTCCTAAATATACACCATTTTTTTGTGAATATATAAGAGGTATCACATACGATCTCAAGAGTTGGCCACTAGAGTCTTCGATGTGAAAGGTGGGTGCGCAAAGATACTCCAAGCATCGACAAAGCTATGTTTCAGAGTCATGTGGAGTATGCAATCACAACCAACTACTTTGTTCCCAATCACCACTCCAAGATATAATGATCTGTGCTACCAAAGCCGATTATCATGATCTCCACTCCAAGATATGACGGTCTATGCATGCTTATCAAAACAACTAATGGCTATAAGGGGTAATCTAGAGACCAACAGGAGTTCCTTTTCAAATCTATACGTAACTCTTTTATGGTTGTATGTGATCTCATGATCTAATAATCTAATGACCTACCATCGATTATCATTACTGTTTGGTCCTTGTGAAGCTTTATAAGGGCTAGTTGGTGGTCAAAACCTCACTGGCTTTCTTCACGATTATCTGCACTTCACGATTGCCTTCATGGGCTGCTCCTTACCTTCATTCCAAGGGATGCTCCTCGCCTTCATCCCTTGCTCATTGGTGCCTTCAAGCTCTTAGGTGGTTGGCATACCACCCTACACCCTTACTTTTTTCCTCCGGTCCTCTTCTTCTCAATTAGCTCTCTATGACTTTATGGAATGGCCATTATTTCCACTAAGCCAATGAGCCAACAATTCTTGGACCCTCATCCTTGGCGATAGCTTTGTTGCACCACCTGTGGTTTTAGTATGACTTACCTCTACAACTCGTCAACTTATTTAATGCCTTCTCTATTACATCCTCTAGTTCCCTACCTTCTGTGCTTCCAACCTGACTATTTGTCAGTGGTTCCAGCCTCCATGCTCCAAATGTTTGGCCTTCTTGTCCATGTTATTCTCCCTTCCCTTCCCTTCCCTTCTATCCTCATTAAGTACAAGCCCTATAGGCGATGCCCTTCGTGTGCTGCCAACCGGTTGTTCAACTGCATGTCTTCTTGCCACTGTTCAATGTGGCTACCCAGTTACACGGTTGTGGACTTTGGCTCCATGCAACTTGCATGCAAGAGTCTTAACGCACCTTCGTGCAAGGTTATTGCAGCTCACTAGTGCTATCTTTCTCCCTTATTGCAGCTACATGTAGTTCTTTTCACTTCTGGCTTGCACTTGCAACCGCTTTCTTTACTTGGTAGCTACTTAGTCCTCATTGCCTCTTCCACCTTTGACCGTGGCTCTTCGATCACCTTCAACTTGACTGTGTGCTCTAATTCTCTGGGTTCTTTGGTCTCATAGATGCACACACACACACACACACACACACATTAGTTAACTGATGGCTTCGCATTCCTCCCTCTTATTGTTTGGACCCTATCTCGATTGACACTGTAGTAGCGCAAACAACGTGCATTGCAATTGCACATTTCTCTCCTCCTTTCATAGACAATATTTATGTTTAGAGCGCTTCATTTTTCCCGTATTCGTCTGGATCGATAATCGACACATTTACCTTCTTGGCCCTTGCATTCGACTGCCTCTTCTCTTTGAACCTTTTAGACTTTCCATTTGTTGCACGAGTCAAGCATCCTTGTAAGGTCGCACAGTTAGCAGTGCTTCAGCTATTCTCTTCTTGCTTTTCAATGCCCTTCTTTTGCTCGACGGGTTGTCTCTTCATGGAGTCGATGATCTACATGGCATCGTCTTCTTGCCTCTTGCACGTTGCCTTTGTGTTAACTAGTCTTGTTTCCTCTTTTTCGCTGAAGTCACTTGTTGAGACATAGTTTTACTTGTTGTCGACACGTGCCCTTCTTTAAAAACCATTTCTTAATTGTGCTCTTAAGTTCTTTGTCAACCTTGTTTACGTATCTACCATTCTTTTTTAACTTTAGCTTACCTTAACTATTTGTTTCTCTTATTTTATTTTCTTTTATATACTTATTTACTTGGTTATGCACTAATAATTAATTGTATAACTATTTCTTTTTACTTACTGTTTTGCATATATGTATATATGTATATATATATTCTTATGTTTGTGAAGGGCTTGGCTTTTTTTGTGATTTTTGTTTAAATCCCCTAATCTAGCTTTTTACACACCTACACGCTCTCTTCTTTAGTGCACACACTCTTATCTATATATAAAAATATATATATTTACTTGTATTACATTTAATTTAATAATTACTTATTTATTACTATTAGTTGGTGAGTTATTTTAACTTTTACTCTACTAATATTACCCTTTCTCCCTCCTTTGTTTTTTTTCCAATTCCTTCATTTACTTGTTATACAGTATATTGATGATGAGATCTCTCTTTAGGTATTTTTCATAATTCTTTCAAGTATTGTATTCAAAAGACTATGTTACACTGGAGCATAGGCTAATGCTTTCTGTAGTTTCTTTGATTTATATGCCACTAAGCCTCAGTACACTTTATGATTGGTTTTAAGGGATTACTTTTTTTAAGCTCATGTTAAACATTATGGTGAATTGTGCCTTGGTTGGGAATTCCTAACCCCAAAATCCCTCTAACCTTAATTCTTTTTGCTAAATTAATAACTAATTTTTCAAGCCTGTATTGTACCTTGGTTTTTTCTTGATATTATTTTGCTTTATCATACATGCCTAGTTTGATAGAGAAACTTGTTGTTTCCTTGATTTAATGTGCATGTATCTTCCTTTCCCTGGGTCCTAACCCCTTTTTTTGGTTTGATTTTTTCAAGTTAATTTGTATTTTTGCCTTTATTAATTCTTTTGCCTTGTTTAAACCTTTCTATTCAATTTACCTAGGTAGATGTTCTCCCCTACTTTTTCTTCAAGAAAATCCCTTAATTTACTTTATTTATTTTAATTAATTACGAGTTAATTACCCCCCATGGTATTTATAAAGAAGATTAATGTTTGCACTAATGGGTGTGGAGTACCCCCCATTCTTTCATTTTTCTTGTCATTATGCCTTGTGAATCTTGATGATCAACTTTTTTTGGTAATGATTCTTTTAAAGGGTGTGGATTACACCCCTTAAGATTGGTTCACTTTATCGTATTTCTTTAAAATTAAAACCCCCACTATGTTCTTAAATTCCTTTAGGGCTCCTTTTTTAAATTCCTCCTTTTTAACTTAAAATTCCTAAAGGTTTGTTATTGTTCTTTGGTAAAGCGATAACAAGCCAAGGGATACAAGCATTACCTGTTTACCCAAATTCAACTTCATTGTTCTAACAATTGGTTGGTTTGGACCCAAGAGGGGATTACTATGGAGGGCTCAAGAAGCATATATGTTGAAACGTCTTCCAAGGGGAGATTGACATGTCATGTTAGTGACACATGTACTCCCCCTTTTTCATTTAGTCCATTAACCATGCACCCATTTTAGAGGGGTGAAGGCCACCACCTCCAACACCCCCCTGATGTTGAACCCCAAAGCACCAATTAAGGCACTGGCCAAATCAAGACCAGCACACCAAACAAGGCCACGTGGACAAATCACACGGGGTCAGCAAACCAAAGCTGCATGAAAATCCATGCAAGCCAGTAGACAACCACTGGTGCTTAATGTCGTATTGAAAATCACGCTGCAGGTTGTGACACCTCTGCCATGATGTCACACTTTCAAGGCCACCACAGGGATCGTGATGTCTCTGTAGGTTCACAAGTCCAGGCAGCGACATGGCATGCATCAGCTGTGCCATGCCAAGTTGCCATGGAACAGGCTCTAATTCCATTGTAGGGACACGCAATTATTGCCACGTGTCCCCAAAATCACGCCGAGTATAGGGGTCCCCAAGCCCTACCCCGTAGCCACATGGATGGTCTGAAGTCCCCCAATAAGTCCTGAGAGGGGATTATTGTGGAGGGCTCAAGGAGCATATATATTCAAGGTTCTCCCAAGGGGAGATTGATTTATGGGATTCAACTCCCTCATATACACGTGTCAGCAGTGCGAGTACTCTGCCTTTTTCATTTAGTCCATTAACCATGCACACATTAGAGAGGGGTTAAGGCCACCACGTCCAACACTCCCACCCAACCCGATCATGTCTTCTCAAAATCAATACCAAGCATGATTAAATCTTGACCCAAAGCCATGTGCTCATTTAAAGTTCTAGGAGTGACACAAGTACAAGGGGGGACACTCATAGAATGTGGGAATCAAATAAGTCATGTGCATGAGTTGCAAGGAGGGAACAAAAAAGAGAGTCCATTGCTAACTTAGAGCTCGTGTAGGCAGGGCCAAAACTACTTTATTAGTGGCACTTTGCCGAGGCCACATGTTGAAATAAGGGGGAATTGATTTGACACCTATGCAACTTTGGTGTGCAAAAGGGCTTGGAGGGTGTAGTTTTGCACACTAGTGTGCCATTTTCCACCCAACCAATTCCAAGGTGCCATCTAGCTCTGAAATTACTTCCTAGTGGCTTCAGGGGCTCTTTTGGCCACTACTAAGCTAGTCGATTTTCGACTACCCAATCACCTTAGAGCATTAATGAAGCCTTGGAGTCTCCATTAATGCACAACTTTGATTGGTTTGACTTAGGTAGTCGGGTTTATTTGTCCACTACTAGGCTAGTCGATTTTTGACTAGCAGATCATTTTAGAGCATTAATGGAGCCTCCAAACTAGCTAAGTCCACGGGGGACTCTCCAGTAAATGGCTAAAGTGAGGTAGGCAAACAGCTTGTGTTGAACAAGAAGCCGAGCTCCACGGTGATCGCAACAATTGCACATTCTGGGTCCCATAATTGTTTCACAAACGGTCAATGTGGCCTACGCTAATAAGTAGCAGATATCGTTTATCGACGGTAATCGAACTGGATTAATCGAACTGGATTGTGCTAACAGAGACCAAAGTGTCCGTGGCCTATGGTGACAGACAACAGGGATCCTTGTTTGAATGCCATAAGGTGCAAACGCCCAAACCGCCTGAGCTACCCGTGCCAGCCACCTGGCATGTGCACAGGCTCTTATCATTGCACATATAGAAGTCTCCTCATAAGACTTTTTGGCCTACCCTCTGGGTAGCCTTGGCAATCGTTCTCATTTTGTAAAGCAAAAATTCTAAAATTTTAGGATTAATTTGCTTTTAAAATAGGTGTGATTCTTTGATTGGCTGCCTTCAAGTGGGAGTTAAGTGCACTAATGGCTTTGAGACGAGTTTGATAGTGAACATTCAAGACATAGGGTCACTCATTTTTATTGGCCTACCCTCTGGGTAGCCATAGCGGTGATTCAGTTGTAGGAAAGCAGAAAATAGGAATTGTTGTAATATTAATTATGATTGGTGGATGGTGAAACTTAAAGAATTTTGATTGGTCTATTGTGGGAGCATTTATTGCACACTTTCTTTGTATTAAGGATTCAAATGATGTAGAGAAGCCGTCTTCATGATTGCATGGATTTTTTGAACTGAGGATAGCGAGCAACGACGGAATTTTGTTTCCATGTAGCTTGCCTTGATTATTTGCTATTAAGGGTCATCCTTTTCACAATGAAATCGCCGTCTTGCAATAAAACCAAGCTGCAGAGAATATTTGGTTGCTTGAAGTCAGCCTTGCAAATGCATCTTGGTCTGTAAAACAGACAGTATCGAAGCCCTTCTATCAAACGTCTTTTTCATAGTCTTCAAGCATAGAGGATGGCTGCAAAGGGATCCACTGAATTTATGGAGACAGACTCTGAGGCTTTTGTCCTTTCTTAGGGCCTTAGCACATGGATGGGGCTAGCATGGGTTTAGGATGGGAATCTTTTTGTCATCATTACTCCCATCCTACACCAAGGGGTCTAGGATGGATTTAGATTGGAAGCAGCCACTTTTTTTGGACCATGGCCTCTAGACCCTGGCAGCCAAAATGGATTCCCCTTTTCTAGGGATTCAAAAACATGGAAGGATGACATGTGTGCTTGTCCCCACAAGGTCCCCACCTCTTAAACACATGAAATGATGCCATGTGTCCGCTTCCTCCTAAACCCATCCGGAGTTCTTTTTTTGTTAGCACATGGTGGGATGGGAATAGGATAGAAATATGCATGGGTCCACTTGGGACCACCTTTTCCCATTCCCATCCTATTTCTTCCCATGTGCTAAGCCCTTTACTTCCCTTGTTCTCATTACCTTTTGTAACGTGTCTTTTGTGCTGGGAAAGCTTGCCCTCAGGTTATACAATCTCCTCACTCCTAGTTCAGGGAAAGCAACCGTTCACTCCTATGGCATTTTCCAATTGCTCGCCCTGTATCTGCTTGTTTAGCTTTTCCTACTTCTTCCTATGGATCGGGAGTCACGCTTTTATTTTCAACTAGCTGCATTCCAGGGATCTTTTTTTAATGTAAGTAGAAGCTGCGCATATATTTCTGCACTTTTTATTGTGAAGGATTTAATTTCTTCTTCTGTCTCCAGTAATAATGTTGTTTCGGTATTGAGGGTGCGCGCCAATTGCGCTCCTCTGCGTGCTGTAGGAAGTGCACGCAGATCTACCTGAAGATTGATGCAGCATCGAGAATGCTGGTACTCATGGAGTTCCATGCTCTGCTGTGCAGCCCATTTCAGATCCGTCTCCCCCCGCCAGAATAATCGATGTCGCCAATTCACTGACAGGAGTTATTTCCGTCTCTTTGTTGAAACAGTGCGGCGCGAGACAGACTTAACGAACAAAAATGAAGAAGAAATCCTTCACAAGAGGTCGGCGGGTCGCGGACCTGAATGAACCCTCTGCTTCCTTGCCAGAACTTGTTCGTATTCTGTGATCTCCTCTTCGTGGACGCACTGCCCGTTGATGCTGCTCTTTCCGTATTCTCTTAATGTGTTTCATCTCCAATCTGGGAGATTCGTTGTGAACCTGATGTAGTTGCTCTCTCAAGTCGGTCCTCTCTCAGAATCAGACCACTTTAGACTCTCGTCGATCTGTTCTTGAGTTGTAGCTTCAGATCCCTTGCTGTGACCAGCTGTTATTGTTATTGGATGTTTGGGTTGTCCGACGCGGATATCTTTCTGTGTGGCCGAATCTGACTGCGGAGTTCACCTCTAACTTATGTCCAAAGAAGAGAATGATGAAGTGAATTCATCAAAGGATGTAAAGATGCTAACAACTTCCTACCATCACCACACAATCCAACCATTGCAAAAGCAATAATCTCATCGAAAGAAAATTTTGTAGAGGAGGGCCAAATTCATTAGCATCTATAAGCATCATTCAATTGTCCAATTGAATACCTCACAGATTTGCCTTTAAGGGAAATTTGCTTTGCAAGTATGGACTTACAAAGTTTTGAATCCAAAGCACCCTACTTTCTTAAAAAAAGACTTTACCGTCAGGTTTTGTTCTCACACAATAACATTGCTCATACCAAATGCTTACATTCACTAATTTGTGAATATCTTACAAGTTCACGAGTTTTATAGGATAGAAGGGGCAAGTGTTGTACCAAGAGGCACAACCGAATGTGGAACTTGTAGATTTTTCCTACTTTTTTATGTGACTACATGCATTAGTAGGGGGGACCCTTTTGAGGGCAACCTTTGTCTGCTACCAGATCACTCGCTATGCACATACGTCCCTTGGGTTGCTGAGATGATCAAGATTGGTAAATTGTTAGTGGCAAATGTGATGGGGACTATTGCAATTGTCATCATTTAAGTTGCAAGGGATGAGGGCATGGGGGATCAAATCATTGTTGTTGCTGATGGACCACACGATGAGGATAGAGCTGCAGTGAGTTTCATTGCCATCTAGATCACATTTCATGTTATAAAAGTGATGCTTACTCCCCTTTCCTAAAATAAACTCAATTTGTTTGTTGCAACTATCATTTGTCAATGAGAGGAAAGTCACTCTTATTCAACTTATACAAAAGTTCAATGAAGAAGGTGTGGTGATGTATGTCTTGAAGAATGTATCATTTTTGAGAGCAAAGGGTACCATTTGTATGTTTGACTTTACTATATTAGCTGAGGACCCTAATGGCTCAACAAAGGGTGACTTGAAGCAAGCTTTCGTCAGCCAAGTTTCACGCTTGGGCTATGGGACAAAGGTACATTGCCTCATTTGGAATTTCAATGTCTTCATTCGCTAGCAAATGCTTATCTAAAAGCTTTTCCATGAATGCAGGTGTTTGGCATTCTATATTTTACAAATATCAATGCTGACTTGATTGAACACGTGTGCAAAGCATGTAGAGGTGCTTGTGTTAGCAGAGACTCCCTCCATCCTTATTGCTTCTCTTGGAGAAGGCTCCAAACTATTGCGCAAGTTCCTTCTCTTACTGCAAATATTGTGCAACGTGGAGGGGAGCAAGTGCTGGTTCACATTGGAGGCCCATATGTGGATACTGTACTTTGTTTGCCTTTCCCCTTTCTCCAATTGTATGAAGAAGATTTGATGATGGTTAGAAGCAAGCTAAGGACTTGTAAACCTAGTGGGAGCTTGATAGTTAATAGCTCTAGGTTTATTATTGCATTTGAGTCAAATTCATGATTTGTTTTTCCTGTCTTGATGAGATGTACATTGCACGCTATCACTAATGGAACTACTTTGAATTGTATTCAATTCAATTCCCAAATATAAAAAATTCTCAAAGGTAAACATGGACGTTAAACAACTTCTTCAACAAAAACAATTAGCTGAGGATTCAAACTTCCTTCTTTGCAACTCAATGAACACAAATGTTCTCATATGCCTTTTATATTTATTTCCCAACTCTTACATATAACCAACTATTGAAAGCCATATTTGAAAACATCATGTGTACGTCAAACACTTGTAGCAGTCCACGACACATGTTCTCTTCAATAAACAAAGGTTTCAACAACAATTGAAAGTGTTAATAACTTTGCTACTATTAATTCTGCAGCCTCTTGTGCATTGGTTGTTGACATCCTTCACCGTGTTCATTCTATGTTTGGAACAACTTTTGCTTTTGATGTGTTAAAACTTTCCACACAAAAAACAATACAATAACAAGAACAATGATAAATACACTTTGTTGTTGAATGAATCAAACAATATATGCACAATCTACCCATTGATACACTTACCGGTTAAATGTACTTACAAAGTATGGTGTGCACAAGATCATTCACTTCTACAAGAACTTGTGAGAATACCCACTAAAGACATATCGTCTATCTTTTTAAGCTCTTCCCCAAAGTTTCAACATTGCACTAAGGCAATTGTGAACAAAATCTACAAGTTGCGCAAAACTATTATGGGCTCTATTGAAACTCCTATAACAACCAATCCACCAATGGAGACACTGACATTCCACAACAATTTAGGTGGACGTAAGAGAAAAAGAAATCAAATTTCCTTGAAAGAGCAATACTTAAAAAAGATATTGGACACTCCAAGATTTCCATGTGTGTGTTGTGGTTCATTGAAATTTCGATCAAAGACAAAAAAGCTTAAGACATACATGGCAGTATTTCTTCAAGCAAATGGAGTAAATGTAGCAACAAACGAATCAACAACTAAAGTCTTGTGTTCGCTTTGCTATAAAGATGTGAAGAATGGAAAAACTCCGTCACTATCTTCAAAGAACATGCAAATGAATCAAAAAACAAAATACACAAGCGATATCAATGACATGGAAGCTATTAGAATACCATTTGCTCAAATTAGGGAGCTAACATATGAGGGTCAATATGGACTGCATGGAAGCGTCATCAATGTATTTGCTGACGTAGACTGGGCCCAATGAGTGTTGCCAAGGTTTTTAATAGAAAATGATACTGTTGGAGTAGCCTTAAAGCGCAAGCTCGCATTCAAACATAACTATATGAGCGGAATCGTATGACCCACTTTTACAATGTTTGCATTGAAAGAGTTGTTAGCAACTCCCCTATATCAAGATAACAATGTTCATATAAACCATCTTTGGAAAGACCATATCAAACTTATCCAACTACAAGACAGAGAACAAGAAAAGAACAACAAAAGCGTGCCAGAACCTACAGACGATGAAGTCATGACTGATACTTTGGTTCATGAAATTTACACAAGCCAACAAGTGGTGGACTTCGAAGGTCAAACTATTGCGATTGTGCCATCCGAAGGTTCTCCTCATTAAGCATTTTTAAAGACAAATTCTGTGAAGAACTTTCTTTTCCTAGACTATTCTTCGGTAGGCCATGAAACTACGATGCTCCAAGACACATATCATATCAAGACATTGCAATGTGGGAGTTAACAAATGTGGATCAACGATTTGCCCTCTCCATAAACAACCTTTTCTTCAAAGTAATGAAAATCTTAGCAAGACAAGTTCTGTCGTTGTCCTGGGTTCGGATGTGTAAAGCACAAACAAAGGGATCAACGGTGCAAGCAAAACGGATGCCAATGCTTGCTAACAATTTTCCAAACAAGTAGTTCTCACAACACAAATGGCTTCCCTTGAAATACTCCTTCAACAAATTCAAATAACAACCTTCATAACAATCATATAAGACTTCAACATCAACTTCAACAACTCAAACTATTGCAAAACAAAGCTCTCAAATTTCCTTACCCTTAAGAATTTCACGCAACTAATAGACCATCCAACAACAATTCATGGATCCACAATTGACCACGTATGCACTAACAACACAAATGATCACAAGTCATACTGTACAAACTTCATTTACTAGTCAGATCACTCGCTTCTTTACACAATATACAATCTAAATTCAAGGCAGGCCTTATGAATGTAATTCATCTTGTTGTCATTGAGACTCTTTCCATTGGCTACCTTCTTTCTTTTAGATTTTGGGCAGGCCTTATGAATTACAAAAGTCTTTCATTTCTTTTACTTGTTTCATTCAAGCATCATGTTTCTTCCTCCCCAATTCACCTCACAGTTCCTTGAGTTTTTCTGGCGATGGTGACGATGAAGAACATATATAGAGACGGCCGCACGGTTCCCTTTCATGCATCGGACGCAACCGCATTGAAATCGTGTAGCCCGATCGTCGTCCGTGGCCCGGAGTTTCTAACAAGCGGAGTTCCGCACTTCGCAGCTCATCTGCGCAGCCAATCAAGCCCTCATTCTCCGATGGCTTCCCCCCGGAGCAGTGGAGCCATGGTGGAGGAATGTTTGCCTTCAGGTACTGCCGTACTTGAGTGTTTTATGCAACAGTCGAAATTGAGAACACCTGGCTAAGAATTTTGTCCGTTTTGACATGGATAAGTTAGTTATAAAAGCGGAGGAGGGCTGTCCTTAGCATCACTACTTCTGGCATTTGACTTTCGTAGGTACGTCAGGGACTGAGCGCTTATGGAAGGAGTACTGCACGGATCCCTCCGATTGGTGGGACAATCGAGAGACCAAAGCAAGTCTGCATTCAGGCTGGGTTAAAGACATGCTTGAGAAAAAGCTTAAAGCATCTACTGGTCAGGTCGAGGAGTGTAGCTTCATGTCTGGGTGGGAAACGGTCAGCGTAGAGGAGGCACTCACGTCTATGGAACGGATGCCCCAGCTGCCTTCAATCGAGAACGTTACACGCATTTTGCATAAGTGCAGAACACAGAAAACTCTAGCGTATACCAAGCGCTTGTATGCCTACATGTGCAAAAGTGGGCTGGAGGATTATAAGTCTCTTGGGAATTACCTTGTCCCAATGTTGGTCCAAGTTGGAAGCATGTGCGATGCTCAGCAGGTTTTTAACAAGTTGGTTGATCGGAATGTGTATTCTTGGACTTCTCTCATCAGGGGTTATACTGAATGCGGGGATTCAAAGTATGGGCTCAACCTCTACCAGAAAATGCAAGAGGATTCTGTACACCCTAACGAGTATACCCTCGTAGCTGTACTGAAGGCTTGTGCTATGCTCAGAGATGCAGAAAGGGGCCAAGAAATACATGCTGAAATTGCCAGAAAAGGGCTAGAAGGAGAACTTGTTGTTGGCAGCGCCTTGGTTGATATGTATGCCAAATGTGGCTTGCTTACAGAAGCACGGGAAGCATTTAACAAGCTGCCAGTTCGAGACATAATCTTGTGGACTGCATTAATTGCAGGATATGCCGAGGAGGGGCTTGGTGAGGAAGCACTGAAAATGTTCGAACAGATGCAAGTGGAGGGTCTCTCTCCAAATGCTGTTACATTTGTTTGCAGCTTGAAAGCTTGTGGCAGCAGCTGCATAGGAGGCATAGGCAAGGGCCGAGAGATACACTGTGAGATTTCCAGAAAAGGTCTAGAAAGAGAGATTGTTGTTGGCAGCACCTTGGTGGATATGTATGCCAAGTGTGGCTCCCTTGCAGAAGCACGAGAAGCATTTGACAAGCTGCCAGTTCAAGATGTAGTCTCTTGGACTGCATTAATTGTAGGGTATGCTGACCAGGGGCTTGGTGAGGAAGCCCTGAACTGTTTTGAGCAGATGCAACTAGAGGGTCTCTCTCCAAATGTTGTCACATTTGTTTGCAGCTTGAAAGCTTGTGGCAGCATAGGAGCCATTGACAAGGGCCGAGAAATACATCCCGAGATAGCCAGAAATGGGCTTGAAAGAGATCTTGTTGTTAGCAACACCTTGGTGGATATGTATGCCAAATGTGGCTCACTTGCAGAAGCACAGGAAGTGTTTGACAAGCTGCCAAATCGAGACATAATTTCATGGACTGCACTAATTGCAGGATATGCTGAGCAGGGACTTGGTGAGGAGGCGCTGAACTGCCTGGAACAGATGCAACAGGAGGGTCTCTTTCCAAATGCTGCCACATTTGTTTGCAGCTTGAAAGCTTGTGGCAGCATAGGAGCCATAGACAAAGGCCGAGAAATACACGCCTACATTTCTAGAAAGGGGCTGGAAAGAGATCTTGTTGTTGGTGGTACCGTGGTGGATATGTATGCCCAATGCGCCTTGCTTCCAGAAGCACAGGAGGCGTTCGACAAGCTAACATTTCGAGATATAGTCTCGTGGACAGCACTCATGGCAGGATACTCCCAGCAAGGAGAGAGTGAAATCGTTTTCCATATGCTTGAGAAAATGAGAGGACAAGGTATAAAGCCAGACAGCATCATATTCTCTAATGTTCTTACTGTATGCAGTCACACAGGTCTTGTGGATAAGGGCCAGAAGTACTTTGAGGCCATGAGCAAAGACTATGGCATCAGTCCAACGATTGAGCACCACATTCGAATAGTTGATCTTCTTGGCCGTGCAGGTCAATTAGATGAGGCAGTAGTGATTGTAAAGAACATGCCTTTCCATCCTAATCTTGTTGTGTGGCAGACGATATTGGGTGCTTGCCAAAAGTGGGGTAATGTAGAGCTTGGAAGACTGGCCTTTGAACATGCAGTGCAATTGGATGAAAAGGCTGCTGCAGCTTACGTGTTGATGTCTAACATCTATGCAGATGCTCACATGCAGGAGGAAGTGAAGAAGGTCGAGGCAGTGTGAGTTAAAACACAAGCATGGCAAAAGCCAGGGCAAAGTTTGCCAATTGGACTGACGATAGTGGGATTGTGTATTTTGTTTCTAGTGATAAATGCAAAATGAGAAGATCTCCCCTAAAAACGAGGAAGCGTCGGTATATCCCAGATTTGCATTGGGTGTCGCAGGACGTTCGTTGATGCAAATAGAGATGGGTTTGTGGGCACTACGTGTTGATGTCTAATATCTATGCAGATGCTCACATGCAGGAGGAAGTGAAGAAGATTGAGGCAGTGAGTAAAAACACAAGCATGGCGAAAGCCAGGACAGAGTTGGTGCCAATTGGACTGAGGATAGTGGAATTGTGTATTTCATTTTTAGTGGGCTATACAGGACATTCCTAAAGCAGCAAAATGAGAGATCTTTCCCTAAAAACGAGGAAGCGTTGGTGTATCAGATTTGCAAATGGCCGTCACAAGATGTTCGTTGATGCAAATAGAGATGGGTTTGTGGGCAAAATAGAAGGCGGCTATCATGTGTGCTCAATAACCAACATGTGTTGTCAGACTCGAATATCATATGGCCACTGCACTGATACCACCTGTCAGGGATGCAAACCGCTTTCATGTCTGCAACGAAGGAGAGTGTGCTTGTAGGGACTGTTGGTGATGTTGGAGAAGTGAAAGGAAAGCATTCTCTTGTTTCGTGTTCAGCTTCATGCTTTTCTTTCACTTCTCCAACCTGGCTCTGATACCAGGTGATGCTATTGCAATTATAGCAGCCAGTATCTATCTTATTTGAAATGTGATGTGTATTCAGAGGAGAACGAAATCGAGTCAGATCATGGTTTCTGCTATGCTGCTAAAACAAAGGTGGTGAGAATCCTGAATCTGCAGTTTTCAGAAACACGTCTGTCTGCTAAGCCAAGTGCCCATTCCAATGCCACTATGCAAGTCCAAAGAAAGGGGATGTGTGCATACTACCTTCATGCAGATAGAAGCCTCTTGATATCTTGAGGTGAGGAAGATGTGCGTGAATCGTATGAGCTTGGCATGGCGGCTGCTTTGTGGATCCATAGGTACGCTTTTTTGATGAGGACATCTTACCCTGTTTGGACCTTGCCCATCCACGTGAAACACAACCTTAGAGTCTATGGGTGTTAATGGGTCGTTGGCATCACTGCAACTTTTATTATTTATTTTTTGGGTTTCTTGATTTTTTTTGAGGTATGTCAATTTATACAACTATGCTTGTGAAACTCTTTTCTTTTTTGAAGAAAAAAGGAATCTAGAAAGTGGGGTTGAATAGCCTTCCACTATGCCATTGTCAGCTTGCGAGTCAAGTTATCATATATTTGAGCATAAAGAATGGCCTCTTTCAAAGACTTAGGGTTGTTTATTTAGACTAACCTTGTAATCCTCCTTGGGCCCTGTTGTGTGTCCATAGGGCCTAAATACAATTGGTTTCACCTACAATTCTTTTTGCCAATGACATTTGCATGTTCTTCAAAGTTAGACTCCTCAAATTTGAATCCTCATGTGAATTGGAAATGTTGAAGTCATAACCATTGGGATCATCAGGGTACAGAATCGGGCAAGCATCCATAACCTTGTTGGTCTAATGGACTGCATGGGTACATATAAACCTTCAATGAAGAACGTCATTGGTTTTTTGCTTTTTGTGTGCCCTTTCTTGAAAAGGTTGGTAGTTTCTATACTCCTTTTTGTTAGAAAAGTGAAGTCTCACACAGAGGGTATCCCGCAGTGGAAGACTGATAGTTAGTCCAGGAATTACACGCGGAATGGAATAGAGTGAAGCTCCATGAAGTGCAATCCAAATTAGGGAAAGATCAGAATCTATTTAAATCTGGTGCATAATCTTCCACTGCAGAAATTTAAATTTAGGTACCTGGTTCTTCTTTTAAATATATGTCTCCAGGAAGAGGGTCCTTCAAGTGTGGCCCAAACTGCATGGGATTGCAGAAATGGCCTACAACCATCAATTAAAGCAGAAAACTAGGTGACAAGCTTTAAGCTTCCTAAATGCAGGACACCCTTAATCCATCATCAATCCACCACTCATCAGAATTATCTGTTGAGCTAGTTGGCCATTTACCCTCAGCTAACTCAATAACTTGTAACACAAAGTGCCTATCCTGATTGTCTCAAATTGAACTGATTATCTCTTGTGAAGAAGAGTAATACGCTGACTTTAGCATGTGAAGAACCAGCCTCCCAAATGTGTGCAATGCATGCAGAATTTGAATGCCGATTGGCCCTCCAATGGGGAAGAGCGCCCTCATGAGAGTACTTGTTTCTATTTTCAACCTACATGCAAGGTAGGAGAGAGATGGCGGATGAATGCAAGGTGAATGAAGAATGCTACGTGAGATTCACAATGAAAGGGTGATACCCTTTCATTAATGTCCCTTGAGATCACTCAAGTTCCATCTTCCCATTTACACCTACCCTTAGCCTATGACCCATGCATCTACCATTCAATGCACCTTAATGCACCGTTCCCTTCCTATTGCCCCTAGGACCTAAACACGCGTGTGCACATTTTTATTAGTAGAATAAGTATCACATGTCCAAATTCGATGCCGTTTGAAGCAGTGGCTCCAGCTCGACTAGTCCTATCTACTCAGATGATCCACCGCCATAACAAATCGGTCGGTGTCCATCATAAATACAAATACATGTTACACCATCGGCGTATAATATATAATAATGTTTTCAACGTCTACTAATCACGGATTAGTGATTTCTCTCGTCATGACACTCCCTCTTGCTTGAATGGGCAGAAGTCCTCTTCTGGATCCTCTCTTGTCTCTTTCTCTTGCGCGTACGCTTCTCTTTTACTTCTGCATTTGCATCTCCTCTTCATGATCTGCAAATAGTCTTCTCTTGGTAGTACACTATCTCTTTTGAATCAAAATTTAAATCCCATCTTCAAGTTATGATTCCTCTTGATGTTGAATATTCAAAATGCAAAAGTACCACTGCAGTGCCTCTTAAGTATCTCTTCATGCTCAGAATCCTCTTATGAATACTTAGCTGCTGAAATCTCTTTACAGTAACCTGCTTAATAAGCTGAAACATATTCTCAACAAATTGGTCAGTATTCAAATGATGTTCTCTCACCCAAATGTGTTATTGAATTAGAGACCTTGGCTATAGATGATTTTGCGATGGAGAGCTACTTAGTCTATAGAAACTATAGACCTTCAATCTCTTTTTCCAACTCTTCTATTTCAGCCCTAATCCTCCTATCAGACGCTCTACACGGATTTTTCTGCGTCTATACTCTACAATGAATATGCCTACTCTCTATTCAGTTCACACATCCATACACCAGTGTTGGCTGAATGGATAGCATTTACTCTTGGTAATATGTTCACCGTAGAGTCTTAGGATGAGGAGGTAGAAGCCTCACCCTCCTGCTTGGATGCTTTGGCTTTCCCTTTTACAGAATTTGTTTTAGCAATTTTGGCTAATAGAGTAGGACATTTATGCCATGGATGCCTTGGCTTATGTTTCTTACATCCGAAACATTTATCCTCCTTAATTAGCTTTTTCTTGTCATTGTCAGTCATGGAAGGAAATGGTATCCATCTAGGACGTGATTGGCTATTAACATTTTGTACAATAGCTTTTTCATTTCCTTTGTTGAAGGGTTTACGAGGATTCAATTTCCTCTCAACAATCTCAGCCAATTTAGTGAGGTCTTTCAAGGTGGTTGGGTTGAACATTTCAACCTCATACCTCACTTTCGGGGTTAGGGCTGCTAAATACTTCTTCCTTCTATCATCCTCGCTCTTCTCAGGTAACTCTAAAGAGAGTTTCCAGAACCTAGTTGTAAATTCAGCGTTACTCTCATTTTCAAATTGCCTGAACCTTTCCCAGCAGAAGGTCAATTCTTCTTCATGCCTCGGAGGCATGAAAGTGGCCTTAAGCTGCTCTACAAATTTGGACCATTGAAGAATAAGCTCTTTTCCCGTTTGTGATGAAGACCACCACATCAAAGCATCCTTCTGTAGATGTAGTGTGGCAAGAGCAAGCTTCTCGTGGTCGGTCTTATCTCGATGGGCAAAATATAGCTCAAAATGGTGAATCCAATTGAGGATTTTATCCGCCTCTCTTGCTCCATCATACTTTGGGAACTCTATTCTCTCTCGGGGTTTGAATTTAGCTCTCTTTGAGGGGGTGCTTAAATCGTTATCCCCACTCTCTTAGTCCTTAATTTTTTCATAATGGACTGTTCAATCATATGGCCAAGCTGAGAAACCAGCTTATTAACGGGAGACTCCTCTCTCCCTCTTGCACTTGGATTATAATCCATGTGTATGGGATTTTGAGTTAAAGGCATAAACTCAGCGCCTTGCTCTTGGATGAACTCGTTTCTCCCTTCATCTCTGAGGGAAAACTCCCTATTAAGAGATTCTTGAAGGAGAGATGAAGGTAATTCTATACGTGGGCTATCATACTCAATATGTGTAAAACTCTCATCTACATCCTCCTCTTTAAGAGGAGGTGATGGTGTTCTCTCCCTATCTCCTTCTAGTAGCAGAGGAAAAAGGACAAGTTCATTATTAAATATCCCTTCCCCTTCCATTCTTTCCTTTTAGTAATACAAGAGAGAAAATGACTTGTTGTAATTTCAGAAAAGAGGTTTATTTTACAGCAAAAGTCAAGTGTTGTAGAGTTGGTGGTACTTATCCGACTCCGGCTTCGTTTGTGTCGAGAAAACACTTAAAATGACCTATTCTTCCTTCTCTTTTAGGCTTTTCTTCTTGTATTTCTGCTGTAAACTGGTGTGCTCCGTTTGGGCTACTTATTTTGAGTGGATTGGAGCTCTAGATACCGTTATAGGGGGTACTTGATGGGTGGATCACCCCCTTAAAATCTTCTTCCAATCCGACTTTCCGTTGGGGAGAACGCTTTCCGTTGGGGAGAACGGGGGGGTCTGTTTTTCCTACGGTTTAAGGGTTTTAAGGGTCTATTCGCACCGGGGGGAGAGGAGAGTCACCCCGTGAGGACACCCCGTTCATCGTTCAAGACAAAAAATTTTCAGAAAATTCCTTGCTCCAGAACCTCGAGAATTCAGGTTTGGGAAGGAAGGAGATGTTTGTAGGCCGGAAAGCACAATCTACAGAGTGCGCTCTCTGCAGCAAGCGTGTCATCGAACGTTGCGCCACCCGATCTTGATCTAGTTGTCCCACGTTCACTGACCGTGCCTTTCTCTTCGTCGTCCGTGTCTGCTTGCACCGCTCGTTGTGCCTCCACTCTCTGCTCGCAGATGCTTGCATCACGAATCGCGCCTTCCTCCCCTCCGTCCGCGAGTCGCACCCATCACAATTCCACACGCTGCTCTCTCACCCTCTTCTCGTCCCGGTAATGGACCGTCACTGCTCTGATACCAAATGTGAAGAACCAGCCTTCTCAAGAATGCAACTGTGTGCAATGCATGCAGAATTTGAATGCTGATTGGCCCTCCAATGGGGAAGAGCGCCCTCATGAGAGTACTTGTTTCTATTTTCGACCTACATTCAAGGTAGGAGAGAGATAGCGGATGAATGCAAGGTGAATGAAGAATGCTACGTGAGATTCACAATGAAAGGGTGAAACCCTTTCATTAATGTTCCTTGAGATCACTCAAGTTCCATCTTCCCATTTACACCTACCCTTAGCCTATGACCCATGCATCTACCATTCAATGCACCTTAATGCACCCTTCCCTTTCTATTGCCCCTAGGACCTAAACACGTGTGTGCACATTTTTATTAATAGAATAAATTAGCAATGTTCCCTGCCACCACCTATTTTCGTGACTATGTGCCATTAGCACATTTCACTTCAGCATGCTATCAGCCAGCCCACAATGCACACCGATTTGATGACCATGCCTTGCCACATTTATCCCCCTCTATTATGTTCCTTGTTTCCATACTCCCAACATATCATACACGAATAGTAATTGCATGCTATAAAGAAATATATCTACAATGATGATAATTGTAACAGTTCAACCAAAAAACAACCTTACCTAGCAAGGTCTAGCTATGCCTAGGTTCTAATGCCGTCTGTCCCAATTTAAGGTCCCCATTTTTTGTTTATAACTATGTCGGAGATCTTTAGCCTCAACTTCTCTCAGTACAACTTAGTGATGAAGATCCAGTGTTCACAAAGGCCGAAGAGATTCAAGATCAGTTGGCTACAACCAGCATGAAGCTCAGCATTTTTTATTTTTATTTTCAAAGAAAGGAACCTTCTATTAGTGCTTGAAAGATTTCATACAAGACAGCAGCCTCGAAGGTGCTGAGTATGGAATAAAATTGGAAAAGGCTGACTGAAAGAAACCGGTCTGTTCCAGAGAAACCCAGCTCACTGCCTAGGGGATCTGTGGAACTGGGGCTAACAGTCAAGTGGGGGGACTATGTGAGGAGAGTGGGAGAGAAGTAAGGAGTCTCACTTGCAGCTTTCTCACATACACAATGGGGGAATACACACAAAGATGGAAGTTGAAAACAGTTTTCCTCTTCTTAGTTGTGAAAGCCAAAAGAACTCTCTCTAAGTACAAAAGGAATAGGTGAACCCTATATGTGGGTGTCTCAAACCAAACTCAGCTAACCTAGGTGGCATACTAACTGAGCCACTAACTAGAGTACATAAAGATAGCTGTCATCCAGCTATTATTCATGGGCGGTGTACCAACCGCATCTACAGCTAACAAGTCGGTGACATAAATGCACAACGGTCACTCTGGCATATCACGAGTGGAGCTCGATATCTCAACACTCCCCCTCGAGCTCAATCCCAATTCCCGCACACCAAGCATGTCTTTGAACTTGCGCAGCTTCTCTGCGTCCAATGCCTTCGTGAATATGTCAGCTACCTGATTCTATGTGCTGACATAAACTAGCTCAATAAAACCTTCTAGAATCTTCTCCCACATAAAGTGATAATGCACCTCAATGTGCTTTGTTTTAGCATGATAGACTGGGTTTGCCAAGTGTATACTGCTCACGTTGTCACAATAAATGACAACTGGTCCATCTGTAGACTGATGCATATCATAAAGTAGCTTACGCAACCAAGCCACGTCACATGCAGTCATTGCTGCACCCCTGTACTCAGCCTCTGTGCTCGACAAGGCAACTGTAGGTTGTTTCTTGCTGCTCCAAGTGACTGCAGCACTCCCAAAAGAGAACACATATCCACTGGTAGATCGTCTATCAGAAATACTACCAACCTAATCAGCATCAATATATCCATGCAACTGTATCTGAACCCCAGTCTCATAAAATAGTCCATATTGCAATGTGGACTTCACATACCTCAGTATGCATCTAGTCACATCCAAATGCGGTTTCCTTGGAGTCTGCATAAATTGACTTATCAACCCAACAGCATAGCTTAAATCTGGCTTGGTAATAGTCATATAAATCAAACTTCCTACTATGCGTCTGTACATAGTAGGGTCTTCCAGAAGCTCACATGCATCTGTACTTAACTTCACATTTTGCTTTAAAGGAACTGAAATAGGCTTACAGCTTGTCATCCCATATTTGGACAGCATGTCCAATCCATACTGCCTCTGCAAGAGCCATATCCCACTTGTGGATCTAATCACCTCAATGCCCAAGAAGTAACGCAGCTCTCCCAAATCCTTCATCTCAAACTTCTGCTTCAATAACATTTTCACATGAAGGATATCTTCATCACTATCACCTGTGATGATCAAATCATCAACATAAATGACAAGCAACATAATGCCTTTCTCTGTTTTTCTCACATAAAGTGAGAAATCTGCCTTGGAAATCTGAAAGCCAATAGTGACAAGATACTGTCCTATCTTGTCAGACCATGCTCTGGGTGCTTGCTTCAAGTCATACAAGGCTTTCTTTAACCTACAAACAAACTCAAGATGAACAGCATGAACATAATCTGGTGGCTGCTCCATATAGACCTCTTCTTGCAAATCACCATGCAAAAAGCATTCTTTACATCCATCTGATGTAAAGACCATTCCTTTGATGCAGCGATAGCAATGACTGCTCTTACGGTTGCCATCCTTGCAACCGGACTGAATGTTTATTCATAATCAATGCCATATGTCTATGCATACCCCTTGACAACTAATCTTGCCTTGTATCTGTTCACAGAACCATCTGCATTGTGCTTCACCTTATAAACCCACTTGCAACCAATTGCATTCTTGTCTTTAGGCAAAGGCATCAATTCCCATGTAGCATTTGCTTTCAAGGCATCCATTTCTTTGCCCATGGCTTTCTCCCATTTTTCTTTTCCCATGGCTTGCTCAAAAGAAGTGGGTTCTGGTTCATGTATCACTTTGACCATATAGGCATAGTGAATGGCTGTAAATCCATCATATTTCAGCCTATCCAGAGGATACCTAGCTCTGGTAGACCTGCGCAAAATAGGCTCACTACTAGGTGCTCTCTATGAAACGATAGAGAAACCATAGGGTTTGCAGTGGAGCGATCAGAAAATAGACAATACTCAGATACAACTGAAGAACGGAACTCAGAAAACATAGTGCCTGTCGGTAATATGAAAAACTGAATACAAGAACCTCAAGCCGTCGTGTCTGAAGGACCGTGGCTGAGGTGAATCAGAAAGATGATTCCATGTAGAGAGACAGTAGAAAAGATAGCAGCAGAGGGAGCGTAACGCAGTCCTCCATGTAGCTCAATGATGACGAGGATGATGGGAGCTGGAGCTGCCCTAGGAAATGGCTGAAACCAGCATGCTCTGAGGAAGGAACCTTCAGGCTATCTGGAATAGCAATATGATGAAGAAAAGGAGCTGATCTGGGGCAGAAGGAGCTGATCTGGAGAAGAGGAGCAGAAGGAGACAGATCTGGAGGAGAAGGAGCTGAACTGAAGTAGAGGAGCAGATCTGAGCAGAGGAGCAGAAGTTGGGACAGATCTGGAGGAGAGGATGGAGCAGCCAGGAGGCAGGAAGGAGAGGCAGAAGAGGAGGCAGCAGAGGAGGCAGAAGTGGAGAGGAGAGGTAGATGGAGCAGGCGGGCCTGCAGCAAAAGATGGAGGAGCAGCTGCAGGTCCTGTCCTGTATTGTAAGTGTGAGGGCAGAGGCCTTTTATAGGCCAGACCTAGCTGGTCGGCCAGCTGGTCGGCCAGCCGGTCGGTTGGGCCTGCCAGCTGGTCGGTGGGCCTGCCAGCTGGTCGGCCAGATCTGGTCGGCCAGACCAGCTGGTCGGTTTGGCCATTTGTTTGGCTGAGAGAGCTGGCCTTTTGGCTGGCCTGTGAGCTTGTTGATTGCCCTGTAAATTGGGGATTGCTCAGTTGCTGAATACCCCCTCTCAATTGCCAATTTTGAGGGGCAAACATTTATGTGCTGGGAGCTTCGTGTAGGGATGTCGATGATGGTGCTGGCTATCCCTGTGAAATGCCCAATAGAAGATCACAAGAGGAGTGCCCTTGCAAGGGAATTGTTCACTTCCTCAAGTGTCGTAGTTACACGTATGATACCAGATAGAAATAAGAACACCGTGAAGCTTGAGAGAATAAGCCACCCCCTCTCACCGCCGAAAGGTGGAGGAAAGAGCAAAGAACAAATTTGTCGTAGCAGTACTGATAATCCAGAGAGGTCGGAGCTGAACAGGGAGCCAGTGTGTGTCCGATCTTGGACCTCAGGAGAGAGGAGTCTATCCCCGCCTCCATGCAGGTAGTAGATTCTAAACAACAGTCATCTAGACACATCTGAACAGAAAGGGTCCCGCCTAGGGAGAACTTGTAGATCCTGGAAGTCGATGCCGATGGCGGTAGTGGTGAAGAATCATGACCCCCTCTTTCGAAGGAATGGGGAGTGTCAAGCCGGAAACCGAACAGGGAGGAAGGGAAGGGAGTAGAAGATGGAGTTCTGAAAGGGAGGGAGGAATGGGAGTAGAAGATAGAGTTCTGAAAGGGAGGGAGGGATGGGAGTAGAAGATGGAGTTCTCTCCCCTAGTGCGCAGCGGAATGAAGAGGAAACTGATATGTTCATAGGAGTGATGCTCCCTGTACCTATGGCCTCCATGAAGAAGCAGGATCTTTAGATCACCATGGCTCTGGGGTCTTTAGCTCACCATGGCTCTGATACCATATAGAGAAACGATAGAGAAACCATAGGGTTTGCAGTGGAGCGATCAGAAAATAGACAATACTCAGATACAACTGAAGAACGGAACTCAGAAAACATAGTGCCTGTCGGTAATATGAAAAACTGAATACAAGAACCTCAAGCCGTCGTGTCTGAAGGACCGTGGCTGAGGTGAATCAGAAAGATGATTCCATGTAGAGAGACAGTAGAAAAGATAGCAGCAGAGGGAGCGTAACGCAGTCCTCCATGTAGCTCAATGATGACGAGGATGATGGGAGCTGGAGCTGCCCTAGGAAATGGCTGAAACCAGCATGCTCTGAGGAAGGAACCTTCAGGCTATCTGGAATAGCAATATGATGAAGAAAAGGAGCTGATCTGGGGCAGAAGGAGCTGATCTGGAGAAGAGGAGCAGAAGGAGACAGATCTGGAGGAGAAGGAGCTGAACTGAAGTAGAGGAGCAGATCTGAGCAGAGGAGCAGAAGTTGGGACAGATCTGGAGGAGAGGATGGAGCAGCCAGGAGGCAGGAAGGAGAGGCAGCAGAGGAGGCAGCAGAGGAGGCAGAAGTGGAGAGGAGAGGTAGATGGAGCAGGCGGGCCTGCAGCAAAAGATGGAGGAGCAGCTGCAGGTCCTGTCCTGTATTGTAAGTGTGAGGGCAGAGGCCTTTTATAGGCCAGACCTAGCTGGTCGGCCAGCTGGTCGGTGGGCTTGCCAGCTGGTCGGCCAGCTGGTCGGTTGGGCCTGCCAACTGGTCGGTGGGCCTGCCAGCTGGTCGGCCAGATCTGGTCGGCCAGACCAGCTGGTCGGTTTGGCCATTTGTTTGGCTGAGAGAGCTGGCCTTTTGGCTGGCCTGTGAGCTTGTTGATTGCCCCGTAAATTGGGGATTGCTCAGTTGCTGAATACTCTCAAAACATCCCTTGTCTTCCTTACTCCATGTGTAACAACAGAAGGAATACCCAACTCATTAGCAAGGCTCTGTTCTGAGCCACTGGATTCACCATTCACATAAGAGTGACTTGCATTCACATCAAACATGGGCTGATCTACTTTCTCTTTTCCTTTTTGTGATATTTGCATACCACTATCTGCATTGCGTTGAGGAGATCCTCACGATCTCAATCTGCGTATTCATGACGAAGTATGTGAACCACTGCTAGAGGACACTACAGGTCCACTAATATTTTGTGATTGCTACTGTGAATTTTGTGCAACATTATCATTTTGTGCATCTACATCATCAATCACATTTACTGGTTTATACCAGTTGCTCATCTTGTAAAAAACATCTCTGCTTACTGTAAACTTACGAGTAGAAGGCTTATATCTCTCAAAACAAAACAAAACAATTCTACTTCTTTTGTTGTCACTTGTGACATGACTCTTCAACCTTCCTTTGCTTCAATGTCAATATCTATACCCTTTCTGTTGCAGAGAATAACCAATAAAGATGTACTTCTCAGCTTTTGGATCCAACTTGGATCTCAACTCATCTAGCATATGAACATAGGCAATGTAATAAAAAACTTTCAAATGAGAAATATCTGGTTTTCTACCAATATACCTCTCCTCTGGCGTCATGCCATGTATTGCTGCAGCGGGAGTCCTGTTCATTATGTAGACTATTGTAGCAACTGCTTCAGCCCAATAATAACCTGGCAGGTCTTTTTCGTTGAGCATGGCACGAGATACCTCTCCAATATGCATGTTTTTTCTTTCTGCAAGTCCATTTTGCTGTGGGGTATGACTGCATGAATATTGCTGCTTTATGCCATGCTCTTGCAAGAACCTTGCAAACTCATCTGAGAGGTACTCTTCCCCTCCATCTGACCTTAGGCATTTTATTTGCAAGCCTATTTCTTTCTCAACCATAGCTTTAAAAGCTTTGAAATACCGAAACACTTCACTTTTCTTTTTTATAAAGTACACCTAAACTTTTCTGCTGTAGTCATGAATAAAAGTGACAAAATAATGACAGCCTCTAATAGATGCAGCTTTAGTAGTCCACACATTAGAGTGGATTAATTCCAATGGTCTCTTACTCTCTTGAACATGTCTAGGAAATGGTTTCCTTGCTTGGTTTTCAAATTGACAGGCTTCACATACCTTATGCATTTCTGCAATCTTGAACTAAGGCAATCCTGCAACAATATTTTGGGCTTGCATTAATTTAAGTCGCTGTACATTAACATGACTAATGCATTTATGCCGGATATCAATATCTGCACTACACCAGTCCCATGTGCAAACATTGCTGCACTCAATTCAGGCATGTCCGCATCCAATGTAAACATCCTGTCCTTCTTCTTCCCTTTTACTATCAAGCGACCTTTATTTTTCATATCCTCGACAAAGCATCCATGAGGATTAAATCTGACCTGCAAGTTCTGCTCAACCATTTGACCAACAGAAACCGGGTTCTTAGTGATATTCGGGACATGAAATACATCAGACATGTATTTCTTTTTCCCATCGTGCATAGACAAAGGAATTTTACCAATCTGCACGTTAGGATGTGCAGTATCATCACCAGTCTCCACAAATCTTGATTTTTTCATTTTTCTTGCATCTTGCATCCATTCTGCATGACCTATCATGTGGTTTGATGCACCTGAGTCAACATACCACACATCATTGCTTTCTTCTGTACTTGTCACAGAATTGGTCATGTGCTGCACCACAAACAAATGCTCATTTCTGTCATCACCCTGTCTACTAGAGGATGCATAATTGCCTTGCTGCAATTTTTCAGTCATGATGTTATTCTGCTTTTTATAGCAGTCTTTAACCATATGACCCATTTTACCACAGTAGTAGCATTCAATATTGCTGTTTGCATTTTGGCCTCTTTGCCATCCACCACGACCTCTTTGGCTCCCCCTGCCTCTAAAGTTACCACGTCCTCCTCCATAGGACTGGTTTTCTTGAATTTGTTGTATATTCTGATTTCTGCCATGGCCTCCAGATTGGCCTGCTCTACCTCTACCTCTACCTCTACCTCTTCTAGCATTTGAGTAGAAGACAGTTTCTTTTGAAGTTCCTCTTGAAGAAAATGCACCACCATTTCTCTGCTCTTTAGAAATTAGAAGAGCAATCAACTCCTTAAAATCAGGAAAATTCTCACGGACGGCAATGGATGTCCGAAATTGTGTATAATCCTTTCTTAGACCATTCAAGGTCACAGAAACTAAATCATCATCTTCCACTGGCGACCCAATAGAAGCAAGTGCATCTGTTATCTTCTTCACCTTTATGTGGTAGTCATTCATGCTCATATTTTCTCTCTATACATCATGCAACTCTTGCTTGAGCTACATTTTCCTGGCTTGCGTATTTGTGCTATACATTTTTATTAAAGTATCCCACGCCTCCTTCGGTGTGCTTGCATCTTGAATATGCACAATCATAGAATCTGAAATACTGATAGACAGCCAGTACATAACTTTTCTGGCTCTCTCATGCCAGCCTTTAAATGCATGCAACTCCTGTTGATTGGAACATTAGAAATAACTGGTTCTTGTTCAGCTCCAGTAATGAACTCCCAATAGCCTTTTTTTAAAAGGAAATTTGTCATTCTAAACTTTCATGCTTGTAAGTTGTTCTTGTCAAGCTTTTCAGTGACTATTTGTAAAAGAGCATTTGATGCCATTACAAAACACTGCAAAAATATTCTGTCACTGAAAAAAACACAACTTCTGCCTCCAAGGCACTTTTTTGAGTGCTTGCGGAAAACTTCCACCACCAAAACAGGCCCCGAAATGGCCTCGAATCAAAAAAATAATGTCACCATGGGCTTTGCCCTTGCCCGCAGCATATACTGTCCTCTTGCCACACCGCGAAGGGCGTCCCAATCTGAGACAGTGCACTCTTGTACTTTTTGGCTGTGCTACTTGCAGAGATTCCCAAACTCAAAAAAGGAGAGCAACACTGATCCTCTTACCAAGACACCGCGAACTTGGTTTACTTTCTTGAGCTCCTTACCACGATCTGAGCTCTGATACCATGTGAAGAGAGTGGGAGAGAAGTAAGGAGTCTCACTTGCAGCTTTCTCACATACACAATGGGGGAATACACACAAAGGTGGAGGCTGAAAACAATTTTCCTCTTCTTAGTTGTGAAAGCCCAAAGAACTCTCTCTAAGTACAAAAGGAATAGGTGAACCCTATATGTGGGTCTCAAACCAAACTCAGCTACCCTAGGTGGCATACTAACTGAGCCACTAACTAGAGTACATAAAGATAGCTGTCATTCAGCTATTATTCATGGGCGGTGAACCAACTGCATCTGCAGCTAACAAGTCGGTGACATAAATGCACAACGGTCACCTTGGCATATCACGAGTGGAGCTCGATATCTCAACAGACTATACAGCCAACGAATCCCTCGTGGAGTGAAGATGTAGAAAACACCTGCAGGCCAAGCCTTGCAGAAACAAGCATGCCTCTCGATAGTCGCCTTGGAGCGTGGAGTCCCACGCTCCCAGGTGGACCGTAGAGTGTAAATGATATCCTGCCAGATGGCAACTAGGGTAGTCGAGGGTGGAATCGAGTGCTTACCCATCACAAGATTGCAGCGAGCCAAATGTTCCAAGCCGTGATATTGGCTACCACCTCCCAAACATTGTCTTTCCTAGGAGGAGGAGGAGCTAGGCTATCAGAAGGGATTGCCTCATGGAGTGCAATCTTCTGGATGCTCTGACCCTGTATCCGGTAGGCTGGGGAGATCTCATCAATCTGAAACACGTGTCCTCCCTCTGTCAACTAAGCCACCATCCCCTAGGTGTAGTCCCTATGAAGACTCTGCATATGTGTCATGATCCTGAGGGCTCTCTTCCAGATCCTCGCTGCGCTACGGCAGCTCTATAAGCAATGTGGGATAGTCTCCAAGACACCATCAGAGCAACAATGGCACTACCCCTCCACTCGCATCTGCTCCAACCACGGTCCAATGAGCAAGCCTTTGTGGGCGGCTAGCTAGAAGAAGTATGAGATCTTCCTCAGTCGCAAGTTGGACCAAAACCGCGTCTAGAACCTGGAGCGCACATCCCGGGGCACTCTCTGGGTCACCCAATGTCTCTCCCTCAAGGGGGTTCACCTCCACGAGTCCATCTGAAGCCTCCTGCCAATCCGTGTGGTGTAGGAAAAGAAGGACACCTCATCCACCGGCTCAGCTAGGCCGTCCCTAGAGGGCCAAAACCACTTTCCCGGATCCCACTGGACCTCCCTCATGGGTCTACCCTCCCACAGCCAAAGGCACCATCTAGAGGCGTCCTGCTCTGAGATACTGGGAGGGTCAATGTGCTTCCCCAAACGTCCTACCACTCTAATCATTTGCCAGTGTATCCCATCGACACTCCCATCCATCTCGGGGTCCCTCTCAGTGAGTGGTTGAAGTAGGCCTCCAGGTCCTACATGGAAGAAGCTGGGGTGCATGCTGCCGCGCTGCATCAACATCCTCAAGGGAACACTAGTACGGGAAAACTGCCCCAACCATCTGCTGTCTCTCCAAACGTGAAGTCCTTCCCACCAGGACTCAGAAATGGCTAAGTCAATCTCGCCCATCTGCTGCCTTGCCCCTCGCAGATGTGCTAGGGCGTCAAGCCTCGCCTCTGTCTCCATAGGTAGTCAGCTCCAACGGCCAAAGGACTGTGCTGGACCACTGTCCCACTGTGCCCAACCAATGTGAGTCCGTTGTCCGAGCATACGTCCCTCCTGATCTCTGATCTCTGGGTGCCACATAAGGGGTTGGTGCTCAAACTCCTCCCTGCATCTGGGCGGAGCACGGACGAGACCCCGTGCCAATCTTTGCCATATCCTGCGAAGACTCCTCATCAGGGGGGAGCCCATCCTCGTAAGAGGGGCCTCTGAGAAGATCCATCTATGTGAAGGCTGCCACTGTTCTCTTGTGCGTGGGGTGTTTCTCAGAAGCCCTCGCTATAAGAGGAGCTTCCAAGGCTTTGCACTTGGGGTGAGGCCACGAACCACCAACTTGCCTAGAAGGGCCCTGCTCTGCATCTCCGGATCAATGACACCCAAACCTCTTAGTGCCTGCGGCATGATCACCGTCTGCCAAGCTACTCGGGCCCTATTGTTCCTCAAACCGTCTGAACCTGCCCAAAGGAAGTTCCTTACCAACCGTCGGAGCTGCCTAATGCATCCTCTATGAAAGCACCAGCAAGAAGCGATATACGAGGCTGTGGCAAGGACTTGGTTTGCCACTAAGGCGTGACCTGCTAGGGAGAGTTTGGTCGAGCTCCAATAGAGAAGCTTGCGCCGAACACTCTCAAGGACCGGGGCAATCTGTTGCTCTGCCGTAATGTCAATACCCACCTGGCATTCGAGGTATCTTGTTGTCTAGCCCCGTAGTATCCATTTGAAGCCAAAGTCACTCCCCCACTCACGGATCTCGTGTGTCTCCTCAAAGCCTGTGAAGAAACCTATAGATTTCGTCCAGTTGATCCGTGCCCGCGAGGCCTCACAGTAAATAGCCAGGTCACCTTTGACTCTCTAGACTCATTGTGGCTATGACTCCTCCTTGGACCAATCCACTGCCTCCCAGAACGTGAAGATGTTGTCCAGGATGCTGCGCTCTTGGACAAATCCAGTCTGCGTGTCATGGATGATGTCGGTAAGATGGGGCCATAACCACAAACTCAAGACCTTGGTGAGGATCTTTCGGGATCAAACAAATCCACCCCTTGCTCAAGGACTGAGGGAGAAGGCGTGTGTCAAAAATCTCCTGGCAAGCTAGACAGAAAGGGGTGGAAATAATCTCCCAGAAGTTCCGTAAGAAGGCCGGAGGCAAGCCATCCTCACCCAGGCACTTCTGGGGCAGGAGAGCCTTGAGGGCTTCCCAGAGCTCCTCATGTGTGAAAGGCTCCTCAAGTCTGCTGCATAAGTCCTGCGAGACTACTGTCGGAACGTGATCCCAAACTAGCTCTTGGGCCTGAAGACCAACTGGGTTCATCCTCTCCGTCTGAAAGAGCTGGCTGTAAAAACCGGTGGTCATGTATAGAAACTCCTGCGGGTCAGTGTGCATGATGCCTTGCGAGTCCCGGAGACGCTGTAGCTGTGTGCCTGCCGATCGGGGACCAATGGTCTGAAAGAACTGCTTCGTCATCTTGTCCCCCTACTGCCTAGGAGGAGTGATAGGAGAACTCATCTCGCCGCAACTCCGTGTCCTGAAGCTCGAGACGAGTGCTCTCGAATCTGTCACTAAGCCACTGAGAAACTGGGCCGTGCTCCTTGAGCCTCTCGATGGAGGCGAGGTCTCTCCTCAAAGCCCGCTCACGCTCCTGAAGGGTCCTCCTCCGCCTAAGAGCGTGAGCTTGCAGCTCCTCACTGCTCCTCTGAATTGCATCGGCCACCCACGCAGCCCAGCCCTCACACGGTGCCATTTGTGACTATTCCCAAATCCCTACCATGACCTGCTCAATCTCCTCATCGTATAAGAGGTCCTCTGGAATGCGGACCCCCTTCTGGGGGAGACCTCGGCGGGGCTGATCCAAGTGAAGTACCATTGGAGAGTGGTCTGACATCGTGGTACCTGCCAGAATCCCAGTAGATCCGCCTTTGTGTAGCGCCCAGTCCCTAACATAGAAATTGTCTAATCTCTCTAGCAATCCATCGTGTCTCCTCTGTCCAAAGGAGAAGAGAAGGCTACCAGGTGTCCTGCGGAAATCTGGCTCTTTCCACGGGTCTCTGCCACTGATCATGAAAATGAATTGCTCCTAGGTGCTACGCTCTGCTGCTGGCATCTCAGAGAACGAGGCTCCACCTTGTTTGTCTTCCCCAAACTCCAGGTTGTTGAAGTCACCTCCAACAATCCAGGAGTCTACATCCGGAAGACACTCTGACAGCCTCCTCCAAAAGTCCGGGCGGTGTTGTCTACACGTTGGGGCATACACGTTCAGGATCCTAATCCTGGACTCTCCCATCCAAACTCCCATCCAAACTGCCCGTCCTGGAATGAGCTCGCCCTGATCGTAGACCTCTGGAGCCAAAGTCCGTGAGACTGAGATGTAGACCCCTCCACTCCGTCCTACCGCAGGGGACCACTCCTCTGGACCTCTCCCTGGGAGAAGGTGATGGCGTCGTCTAATGACACGGCTCTCCTGTTAATGGGTGCCTGTCCCAGAAAGATTGCCTTGTGTGATTTTGCCGGGGGTTTAGAGGGCGAGTAGTCAGTGTCTGTGCGTCGCTGTACTAGGGTGGATACCGGCTGAATACCCATCTTCCGTGCCCACTTCATCATTAAGGAGGCTTCAACCCCGAACAGCTCCGCACACTTTTGGAGGGGCCAGAAGTGTGCCTGCTCTACCTTTGCCTCCAGCGGCAATTTGATAACTCCTGTCACCAAACCACACACCAGTTTCTCGTGCGTGAAGCTCAACTGAAAGTTCACCTCCGCGCCATGGGCGTATGAAAGGTCTAGTCCATGTGGCCCCATCCACTCGTCCATCATGAGTGTAATCTGATTCCCCAAAATAGCATCAAACACCTCCGAGGACCATTTCTCCAACCATGTGGAGGCAAATGGAAATCTCCAAACGGGGTGTGTCGGAGATCCCACTGCATTGATCAAACCCCCCTTCTGGGGCTGAAGGACCATGAGCGTTACCTCCAATGGAGGATATGAGTCCGGAATCTCCAGATAGTTCCAGGGTCCTAACCTCCAGAAGTCCCGCGATAAGGGACACCCAGGATGGAGGTTGGGAGCATAGCTACCAGGGAACGGCGTTCCGTCTTCATGGAACGTGGGAATGCCGTTCCCAGGTGGAGCACCTACCAAGAACGCCAGGGAACGTTCCCAATTTTGGGAACGCAGGGAACGATGCCTTTCTTTTTAGCTTATACACCCATTTCATATCGATGCCTTTATACCAACAAGGGAAAATTCCCAATCGGGAATTTTCTGGATAGAGTCATACCTGATGTACATGGATTGCATCCAAGTCACATTCTCTTGTAGATCCTTGTAACTATCAGTATATCGCTTATCCATGCATATTTGCTCCTTCTAAACCTGTTGAACCAGCCCTTGTTCTATTGGGGAGAGGAGCTAGCAGCTTACTGTCCTGCAAAGTTTGCTAGGCCACTAGCGAACTGATCTAGCTTCTTATAAAACTCCTCTCAATTCTCTGATAAATTTTTCCACATCATCATGTGTTTAGGCTGTTCATGACCTTGACCTGGAGCATCCAAAGTCTACTGTGCAACCTGCAAATGTTCATATTCTGTTGGCTGTTAACTGCTATCAACTGGTAGTGGGAGTAGCCCTTCAAATACCTCTAGTGAACCTGTGGGCAACTGTCTTGTAACAGGTGGGGACTAGTTGTGCGGAAACATTGATGAAATGTAGAAATAGAACTCAACCATGAGAGACACCAGAGATCTTCGTAACCACTGCTTTATTCATACTGATGGCGCAAATAACCTGATTGCCAAATTGGCATAAAAACTGACTGTGGAACTAACTACTGCTGTACGGCTACTTGCAAGGGGTAAATGGGCGCATGAAACTGGCTACCAATTGCTGACATGCACCCTCCCCACTGCAGAAGATCCACCGACATAGAAATGCTGGTGCTACTCTGGGGACTATCGGGGTGATGACAAAGCCACTGGGGCCAAATTGGCATAAAAACTGACTGTGGAACTAACTACTGCTGTACGGCTACTTGCAAGGGGTAAATGGGCACATGAAACTGGCTACCAATTGCTGACATGCACCCTCCCCACTGCGGAAGATCCACCGACATAGAAATGCTGGTGCTACTCCGGGGACTGTTGGGGTGATGACAAAGCCACTGGGGCTAGGCAACCAAAACTGAAAATGTGGAAACTCCAGAATATTCACATGCACTTCTGGGCAGGAAACTGAATGGTCCCCTAGATTGGTAGACCCAAGGGAAACCATTGTCTGAGCTGCTACAAAATAGTCCACCGAACTGTGCTTGGAGATAGAAGACTCTTGAGCAGATAAATGACTGCCTGCTGCTGATGAACGGTCTGTGGGTACTGCGGAATAATAGTCCACCATACTATGCTTCAGGGTGGAAGAACCTTGAGCTGATGACGGACTGAAACTGGTAATTTCGGATAAGGAGAGGAACTGTGAGCAGGTCATGAGAACTGGTGGTGCTGCAAAAGTATTTGCTCTCGGTCTCGCCTGCGTTGGACCTCGTATGCTGCCAAGTCGGCACGACGTCTGGATTGATGCATGGCCACCTCAGGGCGTTCCTGTTCCAATAGAAGACGAAACCGGTCCAATGTCGTTGCATCCTCCTTTGTCTTCTTTTCATGCTCGGGCTGCTAAAAAAAGAACCTATTTTGCTCAAGGAGATGATCTTGCTCCCTGAACGCTTGCCTGAGAGCTGCTCTACTGGAAGGGTCCAAGATGGAAGATTGGTAGACCCCATCAACTGCTGCAACAATGATTGCCATAGGAAAAAAAACTCCCCCCTAACCTTGCTCCGCAAGGTGTAAATGCATACGGGTGAAGACGGGAGCCGGCCCGATGCGTGATGAAGGTTGGGAGAGAGAGGCTAATGGAGTATGGTATTAATCTAGTCCAGGACAAAATACAAAATTAAATAATATCCCATACATGCTCCCTTCTCAGGAAGCAGGCTGGGCCCTTTTTTCCTTTTTCAAGGATCCCCTTGCAACCCTCCAGCCCTCTCTCGGCTCCTCCATCGACCTTCGGGCCTTGGGTGTGTTCGGGTTTGGGTCGCCGGGGCTTCTTCAAGGTGCCTCTTTCTTCCCTAGCCTTTCTTGGGGGTAAGGCATCTTCCCTGCCCACCATCTAGGTGGCCTTTCTTTTTCTTTCTCCCTTCCTAGCAATGGGAGTCTTTGTGCTTGTTCGGAGAAAGAAAGTCTTGGTGGTGACTCTTGGTCTGGCCAGAGGGGATCTATGGCAGCACCCTCGAATCCGGTGCAACATGTAGTTTAGTCCCTCCAAGACAAGGCAGTCGTGGGTAGAATTGTGGGCCTCACACCCACAAGAAGACAGGTGGGGGTGGATCCAGGCGAGCTTGGCACTAGAGGGCGACCATATTTAGGAGGTCACCATCTACAGAAGAGGCGTCTTCCTTATCTAACTGAGCTCCTCCGCTACTGCCTTGACACTTGTGGAGCAGAGCCGCATCCTCTTTGGCCCTCATGGTACCATGGCTTTACAATGGAGGACATGGACGCAACACACCATGTTCCCCGATTCCCAGTGATGCTCTGCTTCTTGGGGTTCCCAAAGGAATACAAAGCCATCCTCCCTCCATTAGTAGAGCGTTTGGCACGATGTTGGAGTCCTTGTCAGATTCGGCAGCATTAGTGGTAGCAGTGGACGGTGTCCCCAGGATCAAACTGGTGCTTAAGAGCCCAGAGCCCTCTCAGAGTTGATCTTCGTCGAGACCCTTGAGGGGGTTACACTTCGTCAGGGAGTGGAGATTTCTTGGGTTACAAGGCTAGTCTTTGTTGTAGGCAGATGGGTTATTTAGCGCGAGACTGCCCTCGTGACTAGGGTCGGGCTCCTCGCCTCCCACCCTTGCAGGGCAGCCAAAGTCAGTAGGCTAGGGCCTAGCACCCCCTCGAACAGGAGCAGCATGAGTCTTAGACCCCTTGGATGACACTTCAGAGGGAGAACGGACCCATGTAAAAAAGAAAAAGAAACCAAGCAAATTGGCGCGAAAGCATTGCAGGCAACTGTTTAGAGAGAGAGAGAGAGAGAGAGTAGCTCGAGAGAGACCTGCGGTGGAGGAGCTGTAGGAGGCCTTGGTTCGAGACCCCCCTCCCCCTACGGCAGGGGCCATTGTCCAGCTAGGCGATCCGCCTATGGATGCTCCCTTGTCTTCAGTCTCATAGCCAACAACGATACAAGGAGGAAGGTCCCTATGGTAAAAGCTTTCTCCTCATGCTGGGACAACAAGAAGCTCTCTATGCAGCCAACCTAATGGCAGAAGACAACACCAAGAATCGTTGACTTGCCTCATGTCAAAACTCTATCCGAGCATCAGTCCCATGTGTGTGTGACCCCGATGAGTGAGAGCCTCCAAACAGTTGGCCTGTGAGTGACTTTTCACCTCCCTCTGTATCCTCCTCGAAAAACTCTACTTTCCCTGCGACTCCTCTTTTGATTCCTCTCTATCTACCATTCCTCTCTGGAACGAACTCTCCAGCAACTGCCATCACCACATACCATCGCCAACTCGCCATCCAGAACATCCCAATCTCCATCACGTAACCACCTTGCATGCACATGCTAGCCTTCTCAAAAAATCAGCCACCTCAACATTGACTTTTTACCACTCTCAAATGTCTTTCCCCCAAATCATACACCAAGGCAATTAATGCCTAAAACCCCAACCTTAGACACACACATGCATGCTATCAATATTTAATGCTTAGTTGCTCACATACTATCCACATGATGATCCCAATCCTGACACACGGAAGATTTACATGACACCCATAATACATAAAATATGCATGCCATCATACACGTATGATTTGGGACAACCATGAAGAGCGCATGTCATCCCGTAATCGATACAAACACTTCGGATACCATACTTTGAAAAACCTTGGTGCATCCACATTGTACTCATCATTCCCTTGGAGCCTTATACAAATATGTGCAAAGTGCCTACCCTCATGTAACTTAAAAGTGAAAAAATATTTACAATTTTATTTACACATCTTTAGCAACCCCTTTGTTCTATTGTGACAGTCATGTCCAGCAGTCAGACAAATGGAGATGATATATCCAAATTCTCTTCTTCTTCACTCATCGCAAGCTTCTACCATAACTCATCATTCTCACGATCTTCCTCTCTTAGTGCTACCATCAACTGTTCAAAATACTTCTTCAAACGGATACCACTGACTCTCTTCTTATGTCTTTTGTTATCTAAATCAGTAAGCTAATAAGTGCTATTCTCAAATTTCTTCTCCACTCTGTATGGACCTTCTCATTTGGTCTGGAAAGCAGTATGAAACATGCTATCCAACTTGCTATTGTATCTAAGAACCAAGTCTCCATCTTTAATTCCCTCTTAATTTTTGCATTCTCTAACTCTTGCCTTCGCATTTGCACTCTGACATAATGCTCAAAAGCCAAATCCCTGTCTAATTGCATCACTTGCAGTGCTAATAATCTCTCTTCATAATTGTCTGTAGGCTCATATTCTTCCTCAACCAAAAATTTCAAGGCAGGTATTTTCACATCGAGTGGTAGTATTGCTTCTTTTCCATGCACCAAATGAAATGGAGAAATTTGAGTGTTGTGATTCATTGCTACTCTATATGCCCACAAAACTTGATTCATCTCCAAATCCCAGTTTTTGGTGTGACTTCCCGTCATCTTAGTCATCATCAATTTGAAGTCTTCATTGAAGTTCTCATTAAGTCATTACACTAAGGGTGATATGGAGTGATATACTTATGATGGATATTCAGCTTCTTGCACGAATGATCCATCATCTCTCCTCTAAATCCAGGACCAGTTTCTGGTAGGAACTCCAGGGGAATTCCAAATCTGTAGCATATGTGCTCATATACAAAATCAGCAATCCCTTTTTTGTCCACTCTCTTTACTGCCTTCACCTCTGCCCATTTTGATAGGTACTCCACTACAGTAAGCATGTAACACTTCCCTCTGGAAGTTCTGGGTAGAGGACTAATTCCATTTATACCCCATCTCTAGAAAATATCACAAACTAGCATTATATTCCTTGCCTCCATCTTAAGACTTCTTCTTTCCATCCTCTGGCATTCATGGCATGATCTACACTAGTGCTGCACATCTTTTTGTATTGAAGACCACACATAACCCTCCAGAAGTATCTTTTGTAGTGTAATCTTAAATGCATAGTGTCCTCCACAAGCTCATTCATGACTAGATGATAATAAGTAATATATCTCTTCCCTCCAAGGCACTCTCCTCAAAACTTGATCAACCCCTCTCATGTAGAGCTCATCATCAATCATCATATACTGGTTGCATCTTTTTATGAAGTGATACTTCTGACTCTTCTTAAGCTCCTGAAGAAAATGACCAGTGAGTTAGAAATCTACTATGTGGGCCAAGTATTCCCTTCCTCTGTACAGTGGATCTTCAAGCTCTGTTTTCATTGGGTCTTGACTACTCACTTCCTGAGCCAACTCATATGCCACTTGATTATCCTCCCTTTGCACATGCTGAATATTCCATGTTGTAAACTGATGCAGCAGCCTTCTAACTTTGGCCAGATACCCTCTCAACTTTGGGTTTTTTGCCTGGCAACTTCCTAGGACTTGCTTCACCAGTAACAGAGAATCTCCCTTAATCATTAGTTTCTGAATTCTTAGTCTTAGAGTAGCTTGTAGCCCTTCAGCGCACTCCGCTTCATTATTAATTCTGGCTTTCAGACATACTCCCTCATGAATCATCTTGCCCTCTGAATCAATGATCGCATAACCTCCTTTGGCCTCATCAAAATGCAAGACAAATGCTCCTAGAATGACATCATGCTCCTCTTTATCTGTTCTCTTCTCCCCTTTTTTCACCAAAATTGGACCTTCTTTGTATGTCAACAGATGTGCGAGTATGGATCTGGAAGTATCCTCCACAAAAAATGAGAAATTATACTCTTATAGCTCAACCAACCACTTCATCATACTCCGAGAGAGTGTTGAATTATTGACCAGTTGAGGCAATAAAGTGTAGCAAGTCAAAAAAACAAATGGCTTCGAGAGAAGATATGCCCTGAACTTTTTGCAGGCATACACCAAACATGACAAAATCAGCTCTGCCTCTGTATATTTCCTCTCTACTTCTGTCTTAATAACTCTGCTGGCATAATACACAGGTTTCATATATCGGGACTCCTCTCATCTCTACAATAAGATAGCTCCCACGGCATCTGGACCAAAAGAAGGGTTTACATACAAGGTCTGAGAGAAATCTGGAGCCTTTACACATACAATCTCTCCCAACATTTCCTTCTCCCTGTTGAATACTGCTTCATAGTCTTCATTCCATTGCAGAGGCTCTTCCTTCATAGCTTGTTGCAAAGGGTACAACAACTGAGAGACCAAATGTATAAACCTTGTCATATACTTGACTTTTTGCACAAAAGTCTGCAATTGTTTAGATGTTGAGGGAGTAGGTAATAAGATTAAGTGCTTTCACCTTCTTTGGATCAAGTTCAATGCCATTTTGAGACACTATATGTCCCAATAACTTCAATTTGGAGCATCCTAAATGGCACTTCCGTGGGTTGAATTCACCTCCTGAATGTATAAATCTCATCATATACTAGACTTTCTACACAAAAGTCTACAATTATTTAGATGTTGAGGGAGCAGGTAATAAGATAAGTGCTTTCACCTTCTCTGGATCAGGTTCAATGCCATTTTGAGACACTATATGTCCCAATAACTTCACTTTAGAGCATCCCAAATGACACTTTCGTGGGTTGAATTGACAGCCTATATCATCCATTCTGTGGAACACTTGATCCAGCCTCAATGCATGCTCTCTTTTGGAACTATATACACATATATCATCCATAAATGTTCTCACAAACTTATCAATGAAATGGGTCAACACCTCATCAATGTTCTCTTGATACCAGATCGGTGTATTCTTCAATCCAAATGGTACTACTCTGTAACAAAAGCAACCCCAGGGTGTGATACATGTAGTGCTGATTTGATCTTCCTTTGCAATTGAGCTTTAGAAGTATCCAGAGTATCCATCACACATACTGTACTTTTCATACCTTGCCACTTTGTCCAATATATCATCAATTAAAGGCAAAGGATAATGATTTCCTTTTGTTACTTCATTGAGAGGCTTGTAATCAATGCATACTCTCCATCCTCTTGTGTGCTTGGGAATTATCACCATTGGATTGGCCCAGTCTGAGTGTAGATGAGTCCTTTGAGCTGGAATTATCCATGTCTTCAAGCTTACTCTCCTCCTTAGACTCTTGTATCTCCGCTGCTTGCTGCAACTCATATGCATCAAATTCTCTCAATAAAAATGATACTTGCCCTTCCTCTTCAGATGTAGTACTCTCTTCTTCTGTTTCACTGTCTGACTCCTCTTCCATGCTTGTTTCTTCTGGCTCCCCCTTTATTTCTTGCCTGCTTCTCATATCAAACTTCTTGGCCTCTCCTTTCTTATTGTGCACCGTAATTGTACCCATCTTCCAGTTTTGTATTGCTCCAACTTGTGTGAGTCAAGGTCTGCCTAAAACCTGAGGCGCCAACTCCCTTTAGTAACAAAACCTATCAAAATCTTGAGTATGAGATGAATTTAACAATATGCCATGAGTAGAAATTATTCAAATTAATATGGTTGTGTTCTACACTAAAAGAGCTTCAAATATGTCTTTACATCTTAAAATTTGGGTAACACATGAAAAAGTTACATTAATTTGAAAGGAGATGGGTTTTCATATTTTAGTGTATTTGTTGTTTTACCCCCCGTCATCCAAAAGACCCCCGCCCTTGAGCCTCACATATTATGAAATATGTACAAATCTTAAAATCTTGCATATTTTTCAAGGTACATACCTTATATTTTGTGAGAGGGAGGCCATGAAATTTTCATATTTGTCTCTTGCATATTTAATTGTTTTAAAGGAAATCCATGCATAATTAAATATGGACCTTGTCCCTTCCTACCCTAGATTTTGGACGAGGGCAGTAACATATTACATATTGAGTTGGCGCCCCAGGGCCCAAAATTAGCGGGTATGTCTCTAAAACAGTAGGCATAATGTGACAATTAATGCAACATGACACCCCAAAAACATCTACTGCTACTCCAGTGCATATACCCAGACACTTAACCTTCGCATGGTTTGCCAATCGGAGTCTGAAATATGAATGTGCATATTCATCTTTAGTCCCAACCTCTCAATACATGCCTGGGACATAACACTTATCTGTGCACCGCCACGACATATGCCTTTCCAACACTTATACCTCTAGACCATGCATCCATTGATGGGCATATATTTGGAAGATCTTCCACAAATATCAATTCCATCTCTCCTCTCATGGGCTCCTACTCATTAACTTTTCTGGGATTGGCCAATTTCTTCCATTCTCTCTTGAACTTTGGGCATAAACCAAGCAGTTGTGCAAAAATTATATTGGTTGTTCTCCCCTTCAAATCATTCATTATTGTGTATTCCTCTTGGCCTTGACCAATATGCAAATCCAAAGTTTTGTAATGCTTCCTAGGCTTCCAACTCTTCTTTTTAGGTTGAGGGCCGAGATTAAACTCCACATTCTTCCCTTTCTTAGCAGAGGGTCCATTCTCTCCCGTTGAGTGCCTCATTCTCTTTGTCATCGGCATGATCTCTAAAGTAGTCTCTACTCTAATCAGGCTGATTGCCTTTCCTTTTTTCTTATCTTCCCATTTGACTCCACGAGTAGAGGGATGGTTCAGATTTTTCACTTCCAAATTATAGTCTCCTGATCTATCATTTGTCCTCTGCATTACAGGATAAACTTCTCCACCTACTCTAGCTAGTTTACCACAGTGAGGGCTAATATGTCCCCACTCTCCACATTTCCAGCATTTTACATTACTCATATAACCCCGGTCTCTTCCTGCTCTAGTTGAGATTCCTTCACCTCTTGCCAATGCATCCCTCTTATTATCAGTACCTTGGCCTGTTCCTCTTCCACTTGTCTCCATCCAATTCAAGCTTAGTAACTTCATCAATTCTACTACCTCATGCAATCTTTCTTAAGTGAATCCCCCTGTAGACAGAAGCATATGCAATCTCTCTCTCTCTCTCTCTCTCTCTCTCTCTCTGTGTGTGTCTACATATGCCTTCACCACTTTAGGACTACTAGCCAATGTCTTGGGCTTTCTTGTATGCCTAACTGGCTAACCTTCCACTCCTTTTCTCTGGCCACTCTGACTGCATCTTCAAAGCTGTCCAATTTTTTTAGCTCTATCTTTAATCTAAGTGTAGGCTTCAGACCCGCTATAAAAAGGTCTCTCTTAATCATTTGTGGGGGCACTTCTGGAGTAAAGGCTTCACACCATAAACTCCACAATCTACCAAACTGAATTAAGTATTGATTTACATCCTGATCCTCCTCCTTCCTCACCTTGCATAACTCCTTCCACACCTCATTTGGGCTCTTTGTTTGTGCAAATCTTCGCAAGAAAGGTAGCTCTTACCACACCATACTCAAGATATTGCTACTCTGTGGGTGAGTGGTTCTAAAAGTAGTGATCTGAGTTTGTAGCCAAGCTTTTGTATCTCCTTGTAGCAATAGGCAATACTTCAAGATCTGAAACAAGATTTATGGACTTGATCTATCCCTCATGAGGGATGTAAACTTCATTTTGTCCAAAAATCTGGTTGCATTTTCATAAGGCATCCCCCAAAGTTTACAAAATCATGTGCCATCCTTCACAGTCCTGTAACCACTGCAATCTATCTGTTCCAGCTTCACTCACTTGTAAACTAAAGTGCACAACTCCTTTGTGGAGACACAAAAAACGTGGATGCAGAAAAGTGATAGAGCTAATCCTACCTTTATAGCTACCAACATCCACCAAGTATGCTTCTTGAAAACAAAACACAGAACAAAGCAACACTCATACAAAGTCTTCATCTCTACACACATCAACACTCAGAACATATTCAGGCCACATGTCTTCAGGAAGCCATTCTACTTCAGCCCACTCCTCATCATTCACATATATTATTACAAACCAACAGTCTTTGTGGACTAAGATTACATCAACATGAGAGCCTCTTGCAAAGTGAATGTCTTCTATATCTAGACCAAACTCAAATGCAATGTACATTTAATGCAAAATATTTTTGTACAACAACCATACAGTAAAGAAATCCGGTATGCTTTGCTACACTCTAAATTCTGCAACACATGACCACGATTCATGGCACAACTGAGTCACCAATAGAGCTGTGATCCCAAATCCACAGATCCTTAACAATTGAAGCAAACAAGAAGCAACTGAAAACGATATTGTCCTCTTGTGATCACCCACAAACCAGCCAAGCTTCCTCTATCAATCTGGCTACCTTGTGGAATTGATGGCGCAACGTCTACTCCTCCAAAGCCCACAGTCTACTGTAGTGAAGAAAGACTTCTGCTTCTACCATCCCCAGCCAAGTAGCCTGGCTCTTTTGTTACCTCACTCCAGCCACTGTACAACTCTTGCAGCATTCTCAACACCATCACCTAAACCTCCAAAATCTAGCACCTTCGCCCCCCAAATAAGTGCACAACTCTTAGTCAGACCATAGTTCCTTCCTTGTCTTCAGTCTCATAGCCAACAACGATACAAGGTGGAGATCCTTATGGTAAAAGCTCGCTCCTCAGGTCGGGACAACAAGAAGCTCTCTATGTAGCCAACTTGATGGCGGTAGAAGACGACGCCAAGAATTGCTGACTTGCCTCACATCAGGAACTCCATCCAAGCATCAGCCCCATGTGTGTGCAACCTTGATGAGCGAGAGCCTCCTTCAAATAGCTGGCCTATAAGAGACTATTTGCCTCCCTCTGTATCCTCCTCAAAAAACTCCTCCCCCTCCCCTACGACTCCCCTTTTGATTCCTCTCTATCTACCATTCCTCTCTAGAATGAATTATCTAGCAACAACTGCTATCACCACATACCATCGCCAACTCGTCATCCAGAACATGTCGATCTCCATCATGTAACCACCTTGCATCCACAATGCTAGCCTTCCCAAAAAATCATCCACTTTAGCAGTTACTTTTTACCACTCTCAAATCTCTTTCCCCCAAATTGTACACCAAGGCAATTAATGCTCAAAACCCCAATCTTAGACACACACATGCATGCTACCAACATTTAATGCTTAGTTGCTCACAGACTATCCACATGATAAACCCAATCCCGACACATGGAAGATTTACATGACACCCACACTATTGCATCTATGTAACGAGAGATGAGATGCTATAGCAGAAATTGTCACGTGGATCTACTAGGGAAAAAGAAAGGGCCTTGAAGGGAAGAACCAACCCCCTGAAAGATGGGAGCCTGAAGGGAAGAAGTCCAAGCTCAAGTCTCAGGAAGAAGTCGAAGCTCAAGTCTCAGGAAGAAGGGACCTCGAAGAAGGGAGCTTGCAGGGAGGAATTCCAAGCTTAAGCATCAAGAAGAAGGGACGATCCCTTAAAGACATGACGGGGTGGGGGACTGGACTGTGTCGCCACGGATGGTCGGTCTACAGGGCCTTAGAGCCCATAGGAGAGGAGTTAGGAGGGAAAGGAGGGGTTAGGGGCGTCAGGGGGAGGGGGGGGGTTGGGGTCATGGAGAGGAAGGGGGGGGGGGTTGGGTAGGTGGAAGAGAGGGGGTGGGGGGTGGAGATGGGGGGGGTTGGGGGTGGAGAGGGGGTTGGTGGGGTGGAGGGGGTGGGGGTGGAGAGGGGGGGTGGGGGATGGAGATGGGGGGGTGGGGGGTGGAGGGGGAGGGTGGAGGAGGGGGGGGGGGGGGGCATGGAGATGGGGGGAATGGAGGGGGAGGGGGGGGTGGAGGGGGAAGGGGGGAGAGGGTGGGGGGGGGGAGGTGGAGAGATAGGGAAAGGGGGGGGGGAGGGTGGGAGGTGGAGGAGGGGGGGGGTGGAGAGGGGGGGGTGCAGGGGGGGTGGGTGGGAGGTGGAGGAAGTGGAAGGGCCCCGGGGATGGAGAGGCACTAGTACCACTATTGGTGGAATCATTGGAGATGGAGCCAGGGATAGGAGTTGTGGATGATCAGTCAAACGGATGTCTACAGGTCTCGAAGGCTTTGGCTTCAGTCTTTCCAATATTCCAGACACCTCTTGTGAATCCGATCCCATTTTTTTCCTTCCCTCTTCTGTTGCCTCTTCTGCCTCCTAGCGATATGTTTTTGGTGTGCTTTTTTTTCATGGTAGCTGTTGATGTGGATGGCCAACTGCAAGCTTGCTTCCCTTTTTTTGCCACCTACATTGAATCTTGTACCACATTGTTTGGCTGAAATACATATGTATAGAATAACATGACAGGTTTAAGTACAGGAATCCAATAGTCAATCACATTTTAAATACAGTTTTTAGAAATAATATATCTAGACAAAAATTAAATATAGGTTTAAGTCTAGAATTTAAAATAGATTTTAAATACAAATGATAAATAAGAACACATGTTGAAATACCTATTTTAAATATTAAGAACACATGTTGAAATACCTATTTTAACTATTCTGGAATCATTCAAACCTGGGCATTTTAGTTTGAAGGACACTTGAACAACTCAAATCATCCACATTGACATTGATGGTGAACTAGTTCAAATCTTACTACATACAAGACAAGCACAATGACAAATAAATCCACTACAGTGTGCTAACACTCTTAATTGAAAGCACAAAATAACTTGATGCCATCTAAAGTAGAGACAGAATTTCAATTGTGTAACCATAAAATCATACAACTCCCAGTGATGGAATCACAAAATGTTTCAAATTGCTAAACTTTGGATAGATCCATACAAGTCTCAGAATACTAAGTTTTTGTCAAAGCCTTGATACCCAAGCTAGAATCAACTAAATAGAAAGTAGGCAACTGAGCATTCCCATTAACAGATACAATATAAGCTATAAGTCTTCATTGCGCATAGGGCCATATGGGGCTACAACTTCTTGCAAGCTCTGGGCTTTAAGTGTGGGCCGTATGAGGGAGTTGTTTTTGCTTTTGGACCAGCAACACTACCTCATGGAGGCATTGGTGTGCTCTGCTTTTCTATTGGAACATCTGCAGACTTGGCACTGGAGCTTGCAACAACATTGCAGGACTTTTTTCCTTTTGCTCCCTGTTGGCAGCTTTGCTCCTGGTCTTCGGGGTTCTTTTGCACCCTGAGACATGTGAAGGCATAGATTGTAAAATTTAGGCACATGTTCATCTTTCGACTCTAAAATTATTGAAAATCCAAAACTGTCTCACCTTTCTCCAATCTATACATCTTTTGTTTCTTTGCTCTTTTACCAACAAAACTCTGCAGTAGTAGGTCATCCTCCTCTACAAAAACATCCTGCCCTGAAGGTTCATCCTCCCCTATAGGCAAGGGATTTCTCTTTCTCTTTCTGTTCAGTTGGAGGGGAATTCCCCTTTCCACTATAGTGCATTTCACTTATATCCTCCTTCCCTATGAAGGAGTCAAGTGGAGATAAACGGTCACACTCAAATTGCTTCTGTGATGAACCTGCTTGAGACATTTGCTGCCCAACAAATGAATGAAAGTTAACAAGACTTAAATGCAGGAAATAGTCTCTAATAGTGCTTATCTTATTTGCAACTCTTGTTTGAGCTCTAATAGTGCTCTATTAGTCCTACTTCATAATGTGCTTATGCTTTTTAGTGCAAGTTAGTATTCAATTAGTGCTATAATAGTGCTCTAATAGAGCTTTCTGCATTTTGGTACTCTAACAGTGCTCAATTAGTACTTACTAGAGTTCCAGTACCTGTCAGTCCTCTAATAGTGGTGTAATAGTGTTGTTAGTGATCTAATAGTGCTTCTTAGTGCACTGATAGTTGGTCTGATCTATGCTAGAACTTACTAGAGTTCCAATACCTGTTAGTCCTCTAATAGTGCTATAGTAGTGCTTGTTAGTGCCTTAATAGTGCTCTATTAGTGCTTGCTAGTGCACTATTAGTGTTGGTAGAGCTATGCAAGAACTTCTTAAGAGTTCAAGTACATGTTAGTCCTCTAATAGTGCTCTAATAGTGTTGTAATAGTGTCCTCCAAGGCTATGCTATAACTTGATATAGTCCAAGTGCCTAGTACTACTCTATTAGTGCTCTAATAGTGCTATAATAGTGCTTATTAGTGCAATTAGTGTTGGTCAAAGCTACACTGGAACTTCTAAAGAGTTCAAGTACATGTTAGTCCTCTAATAGTGCTCTAATAGTGTTGTAATAGTATTCTCCATGTGTGTGGGTCTCAGGGGTGACTCACGTGTCATGGGGATGTTGAAGATATGTCGTCTGAGCCTCTGCTCCAAGCTACTCCTAGTGAGAGCAATGCAAGGCACGAGTCATCTGCAATCAAGCGGCCTCTGGATTGTTGCAATGTGGTTCCGTGCGAGAAAGAGGGAAGGAGGAGAGGACAGAGGAGAGGGGAGAATAGAGGAAGAAGGAGAAGGGAAGAGGAGAGTGAAGGGGGGTGGAGTGGCAACCACAAGGGCACTATAATGTAAACAAGAGAACACCCAAAACACTCTCTTGGAAGGGAAGACGGAGCTTGTTTTCAAACTTGTGCAAACAACAATGAAGACCAAAGTCAACACTTTGGCCTTTTATACAAGTCACCTTTTGAAGGGAGGGCCAACCCTTTTCCTTTTTAGCACTCTCCTTCTCTTTACAACCAAAGGCTCTTAGGCCCGTACGGTGCCAAGGCATATTGCTATTCTTTCCACTACTGGTGGAAATAGCACTTGTGTTACATATTAAAGCGCTTGGGACAAAACTGGCATTAGGAGGTGGTCCTAACCGGTTCTTAAATAGTGCTTGTGTTAGCCTCGTGCCTCCAAGGCTTAGGTGATTTGGGGCTCAAACTCCCTGAGTGCCCTCACGCCTTAAGCCATTTGGGGCTCGAACTCCATGAATGAGGCTCAAAACTTGGAGTGGCAAGGCTCAACTTCCGTGAGACACTTAAAAGCAGCTTGCAGCAGAGCTAGAACATATAGCCTATGGAGGTTGCTTGCACTCTTTTGTCACGGGATATTTGGGGATTTAAATCCCTGACTTTGAGTTGTTCTCCTTGGCTGTTTTTGTGGACGTATACCTGAAATGTGCATGTTGCCTGCAGTCTTTGGCCTTCGGGTGTTGTTGGAGTAGCATGGAGACAAGATGGAGATACCAAGATGATGAAAAGGGAGAGTTTATTCATAAGAGATATGCCCAATATATAGGCATAAGTTACATCCAAGAGTGACATCATATTTGAGTTCAAGAGAGCATCTCTAGATCCACAATTATCTCTCAATCACACACCACACTCCTAGATTCACTCATTCACACCTACTAACTAACACATCATCAATCACACCTAACTCAAGCACACCCCCACACACCATGTGTTCACACACTCACAACCATAGACCTTAGGACCCTTGGTATGATCCCATTACATTAATTTGTCCTTCATTCCCCCCCACAAATTGATGACCTCATCCCTCAGCAGTAGTACATGGGATGCTCCATGGCTTGGCCACCATCATGTGGCAACACACATGACCCCAACCTGTGACTCACTCCTAGGACTCTTGGTTTACAACTGGGAGATAGACAATGACTATGCATGGGAATACCCTTAGATCCAACAAGGTAAAACATAAGACTAACAATCATTTGAGGGGGACATCCCAAGGCAGAGAACTCTTATTGACCACACACACAAAAATTCTAAATTGAAGATGTGGGGAAAGTCCCCCCTTTGATGGCATATCTTATCCTTTTCCTCCTTCTCTTCCAAGCTACCATAGTGTGAGGTACATTGTCATTGGATAGGTTCTTGGTGTAACCCTTCTTGTAACTCCTTTGCCCTTTGATCTTTCTTGCATCCTTCTTCTTCATAAAAGAATCACTAGCTAGTATATCACCATTGAGGCACATAATGTCTCCCTTGATCTTTAGATCGATGCTCATCAAATCACTACTCAAGTGAAGCAGATAACCTTTCACCATTACATGCATTTTGGGCAAAGCCAAGGCAGAGAACCTATGAAGAGTATCCATTATATGCTTCAATGTTGCATAGCATAGTGTATGAAACATAAAGCCATACATAATTAACCTCAAACTTTTGTAGTATGCATAGAGCATATCATCCACATAGAAAAGCAAAGGGCTACATACATCACCTTGTTCTTGTGACCAATATAACCTTTCATCCAAGCATATGTCTTGAAAAACATGATTTGCATAGTGATAGACCAACTTTGGAGCATTAATACTTCAGCCATCTACTTGTATGACTAACACCCATCAATGCCAAGAAATATTGAAACTTTTGAGCATCTAACCACTTGCAATGCTTCAGCCATGAAGGAGATTTGAGAGAAACCCCCAAATCGAGCAAACAGCGACTGAAGGATCAAATTCGACCTATCTTGAGAAGGAACCAAGGGGTTTTGGTGGAAATGAAAGCCCTTACTAAGGCCTACTAGTAGCACAAAGGATGGACAAAATAGTGTGCACAGTAATCCGGCATTACATCAGGAAAGTTGGCCAAAGAAATAGTGATATCTCCCTCACTTGCAATTGGATTGACCTCAAATTTTGGCAGCAGCTAGCCCTAAGTGTTGTCCAAGTGTGGCTAGTAGGGCAAGTTGAAATTGTGACTGTAGAGGCAAACTTTTGAGGAAATTTGTGGGTTGGAGATCTAAGGAGAAGTATGACATGGCTAACATGGTGCGACAGTGGTCGGGGTTACGATGGCAAAGGATGGTTTGGAGGGTGTTAGGAGGAAGTGGAGTAGTGAGGTCTAAGTGGAAGATGAGGTTTTGGGCGCGGAGTGCATCGAAGAACATTTGGAGGGTCTGGGGGATGGTGCATGGTGCAAGTGTGTATGTGGTGAACTGTGCGGAGACCTCCCTATACATCCGGAACTCCCATTACTCCCAGTCTCCCAATCCTGACTCCTCTGATTGGTCGGGGGCATGCTAGCATTCGTTCTGTGCTTGGAGGGAAACCATAAGTTCCCTTTCTTGTACTAGGAGATCTTGTAGATATTGGATTTTTCATTCTTGGTGCTCCTATGTTCGGGTGTACTATGCCTCTGCCTATGCTTTTTGTTCTAGCATTGTTTGCAAGCTTGCTTCTACCTTGTTGACCTAGCCCATGAGCATTTGGATGAGGGATTTGCTCATGGCGAGGTCATCTTTGAGCTTTGTAAGAGCTAGCTCGAGCTCCTTAGCTTTTTCCCATAGCTTGGGATGCAACCATTACGGATTTGCCATCGTGTGCAGAGAGCTATGCCTACAGGAGACTAGCTGAGAGTTGTGAGGCTTGTTCTTGCCTCCTCTACAAAATTGTGCAGATGACCTGTGGGAGTTGTGCTATGGCTTCAAAGAGGTGCTGTTCCATCAGGTCCGCACTTGATAACTGCTCCGCTACTGACATATGGCTATAGCCACCTGGTGCCCTATATTGGGGCATGCTGCAAAACTGTATGGCCTCTGCTAGGCCTACCCATGGAGAGGAGGAGGTGTCGATGGCGAAGGATGTGGTCTCCTGGGGGCTTGTGGAGATTGAGACATAAGGCACAGTAGGAGTGATCAACATGGCTTGAGCTCTAGGATGGATGCCAATATGGTGACTGTTTTGTCACCTTGGAGGTCTTTGATGAGGATGGGCTCCTCTTGAACCCGTTTGCCTTTGTTATGAGAATCCGCCTGTTGAAGTCGCAGTTGTTGACCCATGAATTCTTGCATTTGGCGGCCCTCATATTATGCGAGTAGCTGAGTCGGGTCCAGTTGCACATGACTGGCCAGAGTGGTGGTGGGCACTGTCCTTGCTCGCTTGGGGTTGGCCTCTATCTCTTCGGGCTCTGTCTGCACTGGCCCTATGGCCGATTTTTGGCTAGCCCAAAGGTGACTGGTGGATGCTACTTCTGCAAGTAGTAGAGGACCGGCAAGTATAGCATGGGATTGCCAATTACCTCCCTGTGTGTCTTGAGGTCGTCCCTCATTTGGCTGCAAAAGTGGTCAGCCCAATTGGTGTCCTGGGGCTCCACCAAGCGTAGTAGGATATTTGGCAATGATGCTTCATGTGCTTGACTTACGTGAGCCATTGCAAGGCTCTTGCCGACCTTTCCACTTCTGGCTTGTGGATGGCGGGGTTGAACTGGAGTCGGCCCTTGCTCTTCTAGTGGTCATAGTGACATACCTGAGGGTGTCTAGCTTCTTCTTCATGGAGTACTTCTCGCCGATAATTGGCAGGCTGGAGGCTGCACATACCACATCTTGATTGATCTGGTAGTGGTGGGCATTGCCTATTGTAGCTCGTAGGATGCCAACGTTGGTGTTACTATTGTACGCCTAGAGGAATTTTGCTAGCAGCTTCATGTCCAGGTGGCATGGGAGACGGTTTGCCCAAGCCAACAACTCTGAGTGCATCTTCCATCGCTGGCTCCTTCAGTGTTGCGTATGTTGCTGCAGTATGGTAGTGGAGAGTGTAGTCGTGACCCTCGTACGTGAAGCATGAATACTCCATTTGAGAGATATGAATGTAGAAAACTCATGACATCAGCAGCACAAGTAAGTACACTGCCATAGGCGGGGCTGTTAGGGCTAGTGGGGGTCTCATTTGATACATGGCTTGGGGAAGGGACCTTGGAAATCGACATTGGGAGGTATCATGGTTTCCCCACCTATGGCAGTGTGTGCAGTAGAGAACCGGCCTTGCCCTTAAGCACGGGCACTCATTGGAGGGGTGGTTGTGATTGTATACCCTATACCAGACGTTGTCTCTCTGTGGAAACAAATGGGGGTTGCTCGGCGTCTCCTTGGAGGTTCCTGTCCTCCACTGTTGGCCTAACTGATCTAGCAGGTTGGAGGCCAACTCACTCATATCCAAGACCATGGGCTCGTTGGTCTCCTTCTTAATCATTTTTATGCTTGAAGACCTAACTGATGGAGCTAATTCTGAGGGATCCAAGGTTTATCTGAATCTGCCTTGTCCATCATGTTGTCACATATGCAGATAGCTACCTTGCTGCATAGATCGAAGGAGGTAGGGTTCATCACCATGAGGTGGTCGTGTAGCTTCGGGTCTACCAATCCGATAAGGAATTGGGGCAACAGTTGTCCATCACTCATCCGCTCGTATGGTTCACAGCGAGCATTGAGGGGCTTGATCCTGGCAATGTAATCCCTTAGGGATTCCTTATCATTATACTTTACCCCATACAATTGATTGATCGGGCTCCATTTATGGCCATTGAGGGAAAACCCCACAATAAAGGCCTTTCTTAATGTCTCCCAATTGATCTTCTCTTCTGGGGTGAGAGCCCTATACCATTGGCCTGCTTTGCCATCCAAGCTGAGACCAAACGCATTGGCCATCTCTAGGTCTCCGGCAGCACCAAAAGCTTCGCAAATTTTCTCAAATCACTCCATGTGGGAGACCGGGTCTCCTCCAAGGAACTTAGTCATTAACTTGGAGATTGCTATGGGTCATCTCCTGGAGGGATTCACAATCCCTATAGGAAACACTGGGGCAAGTGGAGGTGGTGTGGCCCCCTTCCTAGGGCATTCACCAAGATGCACATCACCTCATCAATTAACATTGTTTGAGTGGCTGGCGGGGGTGGTGTTACTGTGGGTCTGACGGGATGCAGGGTCGGCCTTAATCTTGGCCCTGGTGGTGGTATCCACGTAGTTGCTGGTATCGACGTTGGAACAATGGTGCCAAGGCCGACATTCGTCGGTGCAATAGGTATGGATGGGAAGGGATGTACTCCTGGGGGAGGTGGGTCCTAGGGCATGGGAGCATTAGTTCCATGCAATGGGTGATAAAATGGGAATTGTGGTGCCCCATAGTTGATGAAGGTTGGTGGCTTTTGGACTATAGGAGGTTCATAAGGCGCTCCACCTTGGAAGTTCCTAGTATCCCCTGGGGTCTTGCCTTCGGAATTCCCTCATCCTTGACTCTGCTTCATCCATGTGTTCCCATTGGGGAGGTCTTGCATAGGCAGAGGGTCATGGGTTTGTGAAGGTGGTTTCTATCCTGGTCTGTGGTTCGTTGTGCGGTTTGGGAGCTGGATGTTGCTGACCTTCCCTCCTTGCAAACATGCCGACAATGAAGGGGTTCTCCATGTCTGCCAACTCTATCCAGCCTAAACGTCTGAACATGTTGGATAATGTACCTCTTAGCTTGGATGCAATCGAAGGTGTAGGAGAGTTGGGAGAGGCTAGACTCATGAATGGGGCTTCAGATGCCCTTGGACCCGAGGGGTCTTGCATTACTTCATCTAAGCTCTCCGTCTCGTTGGAGCTAGATAGGTCTTCTTATCGAGAACCCATTAACGAGTTGAGGCTAGGAATTGAACTTCCAAATCCCCAACTAGGGTGAAGGGTGGGCTGAGCATATCTCAAAGCACTATCTTCCGGTGCAGGATCCTTGGACAAAATTCTCCCAGACCTCAAGTGCATGTGGGAGGCCTCTAACTAGGCACACTCAGGAGGGATTGGGGTTTTGTAATTTTTAATTCCTGGGGTGCCCCAGAGGTATCCCAACGGTCATGGGGATAGCTCTATGGTGACGGTCGTAGGGATAGGGTATCACACCGAACAACGGGATACTGGTATAGCAATGGGCGGTGGAGTAAGCAGAATGCATCATGCGACAAAGTAATAATAACAGCAAGCAATGGGATAGATGTATCGCGATGATTGGTAGGATAGATCTTGCCATGTGTTCGATGGGATACGACACAAGTGGTATCCCTATGGTCATAGGGATAGGGTTATGACAGTGGGCGGCACGATAAAGAGTTGACGGGATACAGATATCACGACGATCGGCGAAATAAAAATAGTAATGGGCGGTGTGATAGACATAAGGTGGGATAGATCTTGGCACGTGTTTGGCAGGATACGATGCAAGTGGTATCTCTACGTTTGTAGGGATAGGGTTATGACAGTGGGCGGTGGGATAAAGAGTCGGTGGGATATGGACATTGCGACGATGATCGACAAAATAAAATTAGCAATGGGTGCCGTGATAGACGTAACGCAACGATCGAAGGGATATGGATATGACTCGGCATGGGGGTGGGCGCACCGCACCGACGAGTACCAGGATAGCAATGGTCGGTGGGATGGCCTTCACCTTTTGGGCTATTGAGCTAATGCCTCGAGTTTCACACAGTTGGCATTTTGCCTTCTCAAGAGACTCCGTTGCCTTTTTGTATTCCTCCCTCACTGCAACTAGCATCTTTTCTCTATCTTGCAATAGTACCAGTGCACATTTGAAATTCTCCCTCTTGGCATCTTCTGCGCCTGGGGTTGGCCACCCTTGGCTGCTCCCATCGAAACAAATGCTTCCACCAACAAAAGCTTGGAAAGCTAGAGGAGTTCCAGATTTCCTCTCGCTATCGTCCTTGTTTCTCCTTAGCCACTTGTCCATCTTTTGCTGGACCTTGTCTTGATGTTGGACCAGGGAGATTATGCTCTCAACAAAATTTTCCCAAGCAATCAACCTTGTGTTTGTACGATCATCCTATCCATACTCATAAGAAAATCCTCTTGCAAATGATAGGGACAATGATTAGAGGTTCTTAATAGACCTTCACATGAAATTCTAGAAGTTGGGAGTACAGCTTAGTCCTGACAAACCGGCACTTTATTTTTTCTTTCCCCTTCCCAAGGTGGGAAAAAATAGTCAACCAGACCTGTCCAAAACATCAAGTTCTGTGAGTTGGTGCGAGGGTTTAGGCTCACCAAGCTCAAGCCATACTCTACGTGTAATTCCTCCTTGTTCTCATAAAATAGCTTCTAGCATGGAGTGTCAATGTTGGGTGCTTTAGACCTTGGCATTGCCCCAAAAAGTGAATTGAATATTGATACTACAAATTTAAAATACAGACATAGTTAGACAAACATCTAATATGGACTGCAACAAAGGAAAGAGATATACTATTAAAGACACGGTTAAAATAGATATAGATTGTGTTACTTACAAAAACAAATAGATAGAGAAACACACTTAAAAAAATAGATAGACACATAAATTGTGTTAAACACTTATAGAAACAAACAGATAGAAACACTTACAAAAATAGACAAACAGATAGAAACACACTTAATAGAAACAAATAGACATAGAAACATTTATTAAAAATATAGATATATTGAAAAAATACTTTGACAGGAGGTTCAAGTAGAGGACTATCAATACTATAGTTCAGCATATGTATACTAGGATTTGTTAGTGCAGCTCATTGGGATTTCTATACAATTCTCTCGATTCATAATGCAAGTTAAGAAACAATATAGCTAATTTGTTGCTGCATGACATTCGACAAGCCAACAGCTATGCTAAAGAGGATTCAAAAAGGCAAGACACGGAACGAGCAAGGAGCTTATTTTGAAAAAAGAACAGTCCTGGAGCTATGTCATCTCACCTGGTCCACCTGCTCGTGCAAGAAGGATGTCACTGGATTTTATTTGCAGCTCGCTCCAACTCATGATCACAGTAATAAAGAAGCAGACTTCAGCAGAAGGAAGAAGACCAAGAAGGAAACTTTGCATGGGCTGCTTGGTTCATGTAGAACTTTCATTTGGTCTACAGGTGTGTGTGAGAGAGGGAATCTACACTCAGTGTAGTGCCTGTCGCCAAAATCATAACAATCCGTTACACTGAGTTAGTTGGTAAAGGAATTCACTCATCCATGATTCAGTTACATGCATTTTAAAAAAATTGTTCACCCCTCTACTTGTTGTTGCTAAAATATTACTATTGGGGCACCACTATTTAGCACATGCAAGTGTACCACCTTACCATGCACACACCCCTTGCCCTTGAGTGTTATGTTTGTGAAAGTTTGTAGTAGTTTGTTTTTTACACATACTTACATATGTTTACTCGTTACTTGAGATGCTAGTCTCCACGTCAACGACACCAAATGTTCACTCTTTCCCCTGGATTTTGCAACAGGGAAGAGTAGTGTATTCTTAGTATGCAAGGTTCCGACGATTTTTATCACCTATAGATATTTTGGTGGTGTTGTTTGTAGGACCTCAAGTTGTATTCTGGTGAGAGACATAGGCTTGAGTGTGGTAAGCAAACATAGTGCATGCATGTGTGAAAGGAACGTGCATCATCATGGTTGGGGTAATGAAGGCTTTTGCCTTCATTGGGGGTTGAAGGTTTTAGGAAGAGTTAAAGGGTAAGAGGGAGGTTCAAGGTTTAGAAGGAGGCTCCAAGGTTCAGAAAGAGGTTCCAGAGTTTAGAAGAGGTTCCAGGATTTAGAAGGGGTTTAAGGGTTAGAAGAAGGATCCAAGGTTCAAGGTAGAGTACATGATGGAGAACTTGTCTCCCTCGTATATCATGGAGGTCAAGGGTTGAGAGACTAAGGGTTTAGGGGATGCATAGGTGTGGGAGAGGAAGAAGGTGTAAGAGCATGGGGGGGAAGGAGAGAGAGGAGAAGGGAGGAGAAGAGGGAGGAGGAGGGAGGAAGTGGAGGGAGGAGAAGGGAGGAGGAGGAGGGAGGAGAAGAGGGAGGAGGAGGAGGGAGGAGAAGAGGGAGGAGGAGGGAGGAGGAGGGAGGAGGAGGAGCGAGGAGGAGGGAGGAGGAGAGGGAGAGGATGGGTTGCAAGGTTGGAGGAGAGGCAAGGAGGAGTTGCAAGGTTAGGACATGCTTTTGGACGTGGAGTGCAAGGAAGAATGGACACTTGGAGACAATTTCTTGGAATACCAAAGTAGAACTCAACACAATGCCCCAAAGACTGTGGGCTTCATTCCATTATGGGGTATTTATACAAGCTGGAGAGCTTCTCTTTTTGCATGTAGGAATTGTAAGACATTATCTCTCTACATGTAGAACTTGCATGTAGGACTTGCATGTAGAACATGCATGTAGGAGTTGCAAGTAGAACTTGCATGTTGAGGATTCCTAAGAGAGACTATTCCTAGCCTTATTCAAGTACAAGCAAAGCTTTGCCGCTACTCTACACACACATTCTATGCTATCTAAGTCCATGTTGGCATAGAGACAACATTCGATGTAGAGAGTGGGGACATTTGGCTAGGTACTATCCTCATAATCAGCGATGGTCCCCCCCTCAGTAGGATCACCAGCGATCATCACAATTTGTAGTCACATGGGTAAAGAAGTGGAACCCATAGCTGTTTGACACCATGCTAATGGATGAGTGGATGCATCAAGAGGGCTTGGACTTATGGCTTGACCATGGTGCTATAGTACATTTTTAGTTGGGTTTTACTCTAGCCGATCTATGGCCTAGCAGTAGGAGTGATCTACCTCCCTCTCGAGGTAAAAATTGATCTCGCATACTACTGGCCGATCCAAAAGTGTGTTAAGATGTTGTGGTAAACATCGTTGCAGTGAGCACAGAAGATTGAGCCACTCAAAACATTGGTACGTGGGTGGACAGACATGGACTATTCACCCTCCAAACCCCCCTCAAAGTCACAGAAGGCAATTTTCCAAGAAGAGGCTCCCTAGCACAAGTGGGTCCTATTTTCTACTTCCCTCTCCACATGAGTTGGACCATGGTGAGTTAGAATGTGCACGGGTTACATGATCATGCTCAAAGCTAACCACAATATTTGATACTCCACCAGGTTTTGCAAAGGGCACTAGTAGGCTAGATAGTGGATTTCCTTCTGATTTAGGAGCACATGTTTTCAGTAGTGGGTAGACATTGGACACCACCATCACCTCTTGCCAAGCAAAGGCCTAGAAGTTTGGGTCCCCAGCACAGGGTAGGAGTGGAGGGGTCTATATTTTAGCCTCGCAAGCAGTGGCCTCAGAGGTTTTTGATGAAGGGGAGCTCATAGCAGATCGAGAAGTTTGGATGGGCATTCGTTTAGGGGAGTCCAAGGTAGGGATCATGAACGTTTATGCACCTGCATGTCGACAACACCATCCTTCTTTCTGGAGACAACTAGCAGAGTGTCTTGCAGAGGTTGACTCTTGGAATGTTGGCCCCTCCAACAACCTAGAGCATGCAGAGGACAAGAAGGATGGAGCCTCCTTCTTTGAGATGCCAACATCAGAGAGGAGCACTTGGGAGTAGTTCATCTTTGCGATCAGGGGTAGGGACCCTTGGTGAGAGGCAAAGTTCATGAGAGCCTTGGGTAGTCTATAGTTATCCTTTGGTTAGAGGAGACAAGATGTTTTGTTATCTAAAACCGATACAAATTCTATGTGGGGTACTAGGCATTATACAAGGGTGGCTCCACAGGCATCCTAGTAGGTACCACCATGTTTGATCATTCCACGATCGTACTTCACCTCGAGCAGCCTCACCTTGGACTCCCCCAAAAGGTGATTCACATCCCCTACTACCTTTTGTAGGAGGAGGAGATCCAACAAGCAATTGCTAGTAGCCATCGGAGACTATGCCCAGTAAGGGTGGGCAGTATGGGTTGTAGAGGTGATTCAAAGGAGTAGCACGGAGCTCTAGTACCAAGACCTATGTCAGAGCAGGCCCTCCAAGAGTGCGAGAGGGATTTGAGGTGAGGTTTAGACTCCTTGGAGAGACCCAGCCTCTCAGTGGCTCCAAGAACTCCATGAAGCCGCACAACTAGTTCAATAGTTCACAAAGTTTCATAAGGCTAAGTTCATGTATCATTCATCCAAGGTCAAATGGGTTCAATAGAGGGCCAGGATGACCAGGCTAAACTTTTCAAACTATCGGGCCTTGCTCAGTGGGTACATAGCTTCAGAGACTGAGGGATGCACAGGGGCTAATGCACTTGGACCCTCAGGAGATCCTAGAGATGACCATGGACTTCTATCGGCACAGTTGTTTTAGGGAGAGGTGGAGTCCCCTGTGACCTTGATAGCTTGGGTGGTAGTTTGGGGGCAGGTGCCTTTAGTGGTCACATCAAGCCTAAGTAGACATTTGGAGGCCCCTTTATAGACCAGGTGCTTAGGGAGGCCCTCAAAGCCTTCCCCCTAGAAGTGCCTAGGGGAGGATGGATTGAACCCGACATTTGCCCAGAGCTTTTGGAAGCACATCAGCACTCCCTTTTTCTTAGCTTGTTAGGAGTTTTTTGACTCTAGCTCGCTCCCATAGACCTTGAGCTAAGGCTATATTTTTCTTATTGTGAAAGGGAGGACATGTTAAATATTTGCCAATGGAGACTGATCACACTACTGGATACCAATTACAAGATCTCAGCCAAGGTCTTGAGATTGGATTTGTGGCCCCACCTCCCAAACATGTTCCATGACATGTAGATAGGATTTGTGTAGGAGCGGAGCATGTTGGACAACATTTTCACTTTTTGGGAGGCAGTGGATTGGGCTAGGGAGGAGTCACAACCACTCACCGTTCTCCTCTTGGATTTCAAGAATGCCTATGATAGAGTGGAGTGGTCTTTCTTGCAGGGTATGATGCACCGCCTTGGTTTCTTCAACAGGTGGATTCAATGTTCAATAGAAAAGTGTTTGTTGATTGTGTTGTCTGCTATGTCAGCTACAAAGGTGTTGTGGGTCTATTGTAGGGATGATGGCTTCATGTGGAATTGTTTGATTTTTTTGTAGCTTGCTTGAAGAGGTAGTGCTAGGTCTCTCACTATATGTTGCTACCTCTAGTTGTAGCTGTGATCGTAGTTGTGTCGATGAAGTCATGTTGCTTGTGAGTAGCTTGCATGAGTGCTCTATGTGAGCCACCTTGCTAACCTTGCAGATGAGATTATAATCTTTTTTTCTCACTCTCTCTCAATAGGGATTATATATATTTTATCTTCCTCAAGCTTGGAGAGTTAGGTGAGTATAGATCTCTCTCTCTCTCTCTCTCTCTCATAGGATATTTCAAGAAGAAGAATAAACACTAAACTCTCTCTCACAAAGAATCTCTCAAAGTAATGAAATCTCTCACAAGTAGGAATGAACATAAAAGAATGAATGGAAATTCTCAAAGAGTGAATGGAAATATTTTACTCAACAAAAGTGGAAGAAGGGAGCTTGTAATCAATTTAAACTCTCAATCTCCCAATTGCTCATAAGGATGGTGCCTCAGCAACAACGACAGGTAAAACTATGCTATGATAACATGAACAAATATGAAGAGGGAGAGGAGAAGAGTGGAGATGAGGAGAGAAGGCACAATTAGAGAGCACACCACAAATGACTAATTATACAATAGATGTTGAAAATAATCAATATATACACACCCCTTAAGGGATAGGGTTAGGATTTCAACCCTTGTGCCTTATTAGCACTCTTTAGTGCTATGCACATATGATCACATGATGTTGACATGAATCCTCAATAGCATCATGCGAGTGTTAAAAAATATGCATCGGTGTGCTTCTAGCCTCTTTATGTTAGTGCTATGAACATATGATCACATGAGGTTGAGATGGATCCTTAGTACAACCAGCCAGGTTGAACGTCCAATTGCAAGGTTCAGGCTTACACATTGAAACACTCATGGATCCGAGGGTGAGCCACAACTTCATCTCCCGAGATGTATGGGAGAAGCTACATGTACCCCTAAACCTCACCGTCACTTCAGTACGTGACTTCAGTACGTGCTATCAACGGCCAACTTTTAATTACATTAGGATTTGTGAACTTGAATCTAATAGTTGTTTACCAGGCAATAGAGATTCGCTTTTATGTTCTTCCCACAGAAGCGATTGATGAACAGATAATATTGGGAAGGACCTAGTGTTATGCCATGAACTATCAAATCGACTGGAGGGCCAGAACAGCTTCCCTCATGAATGGTGGGAGGACTGCAATACTTTTGCTTTGTGAACCATGTCCTACTTCCTCTACTCCACCATCACTGGCCCAGGGCACAGAAGTTCTACGGGAGGGCAGACCTGAAGCTCCCTCCACCTCCAACACTCAGAATCACGACCCTCCAAAGAAAGTCTGACCTTGGAAGAAACAAAGAACCAACTGTGGCGGTGGCTAGGTACGATTTTAGTTTACTCTGCCACTATTGTTGCCCACTCAGGAATGCCATGAACAGTAAGTACAAGAAGCTATTCTCTATTCTCAACGTTACTTCAATAGCAACCAGCGGCCCGAAAAGATCCAAGTAGAGTATGCCCCCCTGATCACTCTTGGGACAACTCCAATGGGGGTAGCCCCAAATAGGAGGAGAACACGATGCCATCCATCGCCTTGGCTCCTAGGCCCTAATCCACCCCTCCAACCGTAGCATCCCCCTAAGCATTGGGTCACCGCCAAGCTCGTGAAAAACCAAGATAGTTACAAAGGCAAGATGGTCATTCGGGTACCGAAGTTCAAATCCCAAACCGCAGGGGTTCCAAGGGTAGTAACACAAGAACCTATGTCGCCCATGGATGCAGCACCACAAAAAACTACCATCAAACCTGTCGCAACAAACAAACCCCCGAGTCCCAAATGTGCCCTAGTACCACAAATTGTACAACTCAACACGAGGATCGCCCAAGACAATGAGGAAGCAACACAAGAATTGACCTCGATAATGGGGGGAGTTACACAAGAACCTTCCTCCCAGTCCAAGCCGTGAAAGGATGTTTTGCTCATACCATCACCAACGGCGCTGCCCAAACCATGAAAACAAGTTTCTGCATTGATGGTGATCACACAAGAACTCACTTATCCCACAACAAAAGATCTTTCCACGAAGGATCATCACCATGCCAATGCACCTCTGGCAACCAGAATGAGACACAAGTTAGACATGTTCTTAGACACGTGCTCTACATGGTTGTTAACACATTATGCGATGCATGACATTCGTCTCCACTGCCTTCCACATGATCATCGAGTCCAGGTCTAGGTGAGTCTATACGGTAGGCATATCACAACGATGCACCTGTAGCTCACAAGTCACCTCCTTGCACATACACCCACATGTATTTACAGTTAGCACTAGGTGATTATGGTTAGTACGTCCATTTTGCATTTTTTGTATTGTTGCACACTGACCACATAGTCCACCACATGTCTTACTCGTACACCTCATGTTCACAACCTCTCTCTCTCTCTCTCTCTCTCTCTCTCTCTCTCTCTCTCTCTCTCTCTCTCCTCCTATTCTTCCCTGTCCCCACCCCCTATCCTTTCCACTCTCCCAATTCTGTCCCTTCTTCCCTTTTCTCCTCTCTCTCAGCTGGGCTTTTGGCTATCCCGTCGGCCATTACCATTTTGCTATCGTGTCGGCCGTTTCCATTCAGCTATCCCATCGGCCGTTGCCATTCAGCAATCTCGCCAGTCGTTGCTATTCTGCTATCCCACCGGCCATTGCCATTTGGCTATCCCACCGGCCATTGCCATTTGGCTATCCTACCAGGCATTGCCATTCTGCTATCTCACCGACCGTTGCCATTCTACTATCCCGTCGACTATTGCCATTTTGCTATCTTGCCTATCGTTGCCATTTTGGTATCTTGCCAACCGTTTTGCCATTCTGCTATCCTGTCGATTGTTGCCCTCCACTCATCCCTACAGTTCATTACCCTAGTGGTTATCCCACCGATCATCACCATCCCATCCCGCTGATCATCGCCATTCCTCTATTGGACATCATATTGGTCTTGGTGTTCATTATTACAGTGTTAAACAAACTATAAAAAACATTCATACACATTCACACACCATTAAAATAAATTGTTAAAAAAATATTCACACATCATTGAGAAAGCAAAAGGACTTCTTTATTTCAAAATAGGATTTACAAATAGGAAAGACACTTAATTCACATTCTTTCCTTCTTCACACTTCTTAAGCTCCTTTTTCTTAGCCTTATAAGAGAGCTATCGTGAATCAGCATTATGCTAATGTGCGGGCTGATTGGCATGTTGCTTTTGCTGCCCTTTTCCCTTGGGCTTGAACTTAGAAAGCATGGCATGCTCACTAGCCTTTGTAGCCATATTTCTTCGTGTCTGCTCTTCTTGCAAGAGAAGTCTTACCAGCTCATGAAAAGAGAGAGGATTGTTGCCCCCCTCAATGACAAATTTAGCAAGGTGTGGAAACCAAGATAGGACTCAAGAAAAGAATTCAGAGTGGTGGTAATTGTCTCTAAATCCAGAATAGACCACCTCCTTCATCACCGGCTCCTCCTCCTCTTCATGGGAAAGCCTCATAGATGCCCTACAATTCTGTTGTGTGCCCCATTATCAAGCACCAAGTGGGTATAGCCACATGATGGCCGAGCAGCTCTCCTGTGCCGACCAAATGGAGCAACAATTATTTGAGGCAATGACCCAGCTCCCAGAATTGGCACGAATAATTCTACAAAGACAACAGGAACATGCCTCTCAACTCTCCTCGACTTTCCTTCAGGCACACTGCTCTCCATGCGCGATAGCCACACATTAATGATCCTACCCAATCCATAGGGCAAATTGCCCTCGATCGAGTAGAGGAGTATTGCCAACAAGGCACAGGAGCTCAAACTCTCAGTCACCAAGCTCAAGGATGAGCTTGCTGTCGCAAGTGAATCCCTGGTCCAAACACTCATGGACAAGGTAGACAAGGCAGAGTCCCGCCTCCGAACTGCAGACGAACAACAAGCACAAGCAGAGGCACAACAAAGCAAGGACTCAAGAGGGCTACGACCGCCAGATCCAGACCCTCCAAAGATCTCTTGGAGGTCTCCGCACAATTAGCCAAATACACACTTGCCCCACACATTGCCCCCAAACCCTCCAAATACACTTTGACGCTCTCCATGCATAGAATCTCATCTTCCACCTTGACCTCACTACTCCACTCCCTCCTAACGCCCTCCAAACCATCCTATACCATAATCTTGATCATTGTTGCCCCATTCTCGCCATGTCTTATCTCTCGCTAGACCTTCAACCATCTAGTCTCTCTCTCCTTCGTCCCTCTGACCTCCAAACCCTTGCCGCCCACCCAATTTACTTCTGCTCATACCTGACTCGGCTCACTCCCCGCCAATTGGACCGCTGTGTAGTACTTCAGATGGTCCTCTCCACACACCTCCTCCAGCACAGCTGTGATCTAAGGGCGGCTCAGCAGGAAGGGGGCATGTTAACATCCACAGAGTATAGTCATAGATGTAGGGCAATGAGTGATTAGGGGTTATTAGGCTTCATGATTTACTTCAACACAGTTGCAGCCATGGTGGGAGTACAGTGCAGGCTTCATAGGATTTGAGCCACAAATAACCCAATTAGTTCTAGGCCTCGCAGGTTTTGAGCCTCGTATACAGGTTTTGAGCCTCAAATGGCTTAGGACTCGAAGGCACGAGGCTAACACAATTGCTTTATGGCACTCTTATATGGTCAACACGAGTGCTATTTTCGACACATAAGAGTGGAACAATAGAGGAGAGATGGAAAGGATAGTAAAGATGCCTTGGCACCCTACGGGCCCAAGAGCCTTATGAATGTAAAGAACAAGAGGGTGCAAAAAGGAAAAGGGTTGGCCCTCCCTTCAAATGGTGACTTGTATAAAAGGCCAAATGGTTGACATTAGTCTTCATTGTTGTATGCACAAGTTTGGAATACAGGCTCCCTCTTCTTTCAAGAGTGTCTTTGGGTGTTCTCTTGTTTCCCTTATAGTGCCTTTGTGTTTGCCACTCCATCCCCCTTCACTATCTCCTTCCCTCCTCCTTCTCCCTCCCTTCTCCCCTCTCTTCTTCTTTGTCCACCTTCCCCCTTTCTCTCATGGAAACACATTGCAACAATCCGGGAGCTGCTTGAGTGACACATGCAGATGAATCATGCCTTGCATTACTCTCACAAGGAGTAGCTTGGAGTGGAGGCTCCATCGGCATTCCTTCAAGATCCCCATGACACGTGAGTCACCATGGAGACTACACATAGACTTACATATTAGCTTTAGAGCAAAAGACGGTAGCTAAGTCCCCATCGCTCTTGCTTCCATTAGTTTGGAGGACAAGGAAGGAGAGAGGTGTAAAGTTGTATGTTAAAAATGGGTTTGAAGTCATCCTCAACAATGTCCCAGGCTTCCCATGTCCAGCTGAGTACTTGGCCTCGACTGCTCGGAGCCACTGTATTTATTCACAACCATATTCTCATGGTGAGAGGTCGTTGCTATATCTTTGGTGCCCCATTTGCAGACAACGACTCATATAGGGAGCTCCTATATCATAAAATTGAGTCATACTCCCATAGAAAGCGAAAAAATGTTTACATAGTTACCAAGCATGTAGATAGGTCGATTTAAGCAGAGCACATGCAAGGTATTCTCTTATGTGGGTTGCGCAAGGCTCATCTACATGCACCATTTTGGTATAGTAGTTGCTACTATCATGCAATCATCATAGCAACAAGCCAATCAAATGGGAAGTCCCTCATAAGCTCCATCGTAACTTATCAGAAGCAAGAGACGAGACGAGACTCAAGGGCAGCATTGTTCCAGGGAGTTCTCATGCATGAATGCATGACATTTCTATGTTCTCTTGAATCGCGACTTCCTCATGCTCATTCAATCGACAGTTCTCAATCATTCCTTCCTCATCATGGGAAGCAGTAGGAGGGTTTTGTGTGGGGATCGGTCTCTATACTAGTGATAGGTTTGCATAAGGATATGAAGGGTTGCAAGTTAACACTCATCAAGCTGTTGGCGGTATTTTCTCCACACTCCTTTACTTACCTGGGGGGCTTCCATAGTCCTACATGGTCAATGGCATGGGTAGGACGTATCTTTGCAAGTTGTCCTGTTTATGTATTTTGTACACTCCTGCAATCCTACTTTCTCTTACTGTTTGTGTTCTCTTTGTTGATAGCACTTTTTCCCAGGAGGACACCTTGGATTCCCCTCCTCGAGTATCATGTTGTGCAACACTTGTAGCCTCAAATCTAGAGCATTCTTAGAGCTCAAGGTTCGAGGGGGATGTGAGATTTCAAAGTCTGCATGGCAGGAAGCACCTTTGCATCTAGTGGCCATTTTTCCATCTTGCTCCCCTTTATTATTTGCTCGTGTGTGGCCTTATCTATTGTGATGGCGGGGGGCTCGATGTTGTGGGTAGTCAAGACTAGTTTCTCTGTATTGCCATCCACCCGTATAGGGTTCTAACGTTCCCTTTTGTTGGGGGTGCAATTTCCTTTTAAATGTTCAAGTATGTAGATACATATATATATCCCTATGACTAAAAATATTAAGGTATATATATCCCCCAATGGGGTACTAGCATATACATGATCAATCAGGGTATGGTACATTGAAGTTCACCTTGGGGCCCACCTTTAGGGGTACCTGGCTCCTAGCTTTTTCTGTGTCGAAAGCAAAGGGAGGGGTGTGTGTGTGTGTGTGTGTGTGTGTGTGTGTACATTCATCCTATGTGTATGTATGTATGTATGTATGTATGTCCATATGCACTTACGTATGTATGCATTTTCAAAATAAAATGCAACCTTAGTAAAACCCACAGAAAGTAAGACATTATACTTCCATTTTTTAGAAATCTTAAACACTCACACATAGAGAGTAACTTAAACATCCAGAACAACTTAGAGTTACAAAAAGTACAACCAAAATTACAAAACAATTAAAAACTTATAAATTTGGCCACACCATACCTTAGTCAAAACTAAAAGAATTATAAAAGGAAACTAAACCTAAAACAAAAACTGAAGTTAGCTCTTGCGTGAAGCAAGAGGATGCAAATCTAGTTTTCTGCTTGGATACCAACATGGAGAAGTGAGTTGAAATAAGATGAGAATTTCACCTAGATGAGTGCTTTTCTTTCCCTTGTCTTTTGTTCCAACATGTGTAGAGATAGTGGCAGCCTTTTTAGCAAAGACAATGGTAGTATTTTCATAAAGACAATGACAACCATTTTTGTAGATTTAATGTGCTTCGTGGTTGCCTACTCTTTGGAAAAAACATTGGCAATGGGACTTTATCACATGCCTTGGAAATGGCCACAACATTCTTCAATTCCCAAGAAGGGGTTGGCTTTTGCATGTAGGATTTACCACAGATTCAAAAGGTGGCATGGACTTTGTTGGAGCATTCGTCTACAATAGTTATTCATGACAACCTCCCCATGATGGGCTTGGTTTCTATATACACAACCTTCAATATAGGTTCAACATGTCCTTGGACATGCTTGCTTGACACCAAGGCCAAAGGAGTAGCCACCATGAAAGCATTTGTACAAGTTGGGGTGCATGACAAGGAAGACAATGTTCTCTAGTTGGGAAGAGGGGAGAAAAGAGTCCACAAACTTGTCCTCCTCCCAATCTTCATTGAGATTAAGGCTTGCACATCACGCTTGTGGACAAATAAGTCCACAAACTCATTATCCTCCCAACCTTCCTTGAGATAAAGGATTGCATAAGGAGCCATGAAAAGTAAGAAAGATGATGAAAGATAGCAAGAATACAAAGAGGAGAGTAGGAACTACATATGGAGGAGGAGATACCGATAGAGGAGGCACATGTATAGCATTCTTTGTCTATCAAGTAGTTATAGAAAAGGAAAAAGACCACCAAAAAAGGGCACCCACAATTGGCAAAGAAAAATGAATGTTGTTCAAGACCTGGGGTGCTAACTCAATATGTATTATGTTACTACCCTCGTTCAAAATCTAGGGTATGGGGGGACAAGGCCCATATAGAATATGCATGGATTTCCTTAAAGAAATTCATGAAAATATCATGTCCCCCCTCCCAAAAAACATAAGGTATGTGACTTGAAATATATGCAAGATTTTAAGAATTGTACATATTTTTCATAATATGTGAGGCCCAAGGGGGGGGGGGGGTCTCTTGGATGAGGGGTATAAAACAAAAAATACAGCAAAACATGAAAACCCACCTCCTTTAAAATTAATGTAACTTTTTCATGTGTTACCCAAATTTCAAGGCATGAAGATATATTTGAAGCTCTTTTAGCGTAGAACACAACCATGCTAATTTGATTAATTTTACTCATGGCATGCACAGTTAAATTCATCTCATACTCAAGATTTTGATAGGTATTATTACTAAAGGGAGTTGGCACCCCAGGGTTCAAGAGCAATAAACATTCAAAATGCATAAAGGAGGTGTATAGATCTGTGGATCAAGTAATGAGAAGCTAAAGCAGCAGATATAAGATGAACAGTGGAGCATCAATGGTGACCAACAAATACTAGAGAGAAGAGAATTACTATACATCACTCTTGGCTATTTGTGAGCCCTCACACCCCCTTCCACACATGCACACACAGACATATCAAACCCTCTCTATCACATGTCCAACCCTCCTACATACATTATATGTGCCATGCATATGTCTGTTATCTCAAAATAAACATTGAATAGACTGCAATTTACAGCATAAATAGAAAAAGTGTATTTTCATGTCTTGATAGATGGCCTTGCCTTGAAAGGATAGGGCTGAACGTTGGCACATATGTGTGTGTACATACATGCATACATGGATATCCACACACTAAGAGGAGGAAAGGGAGGAACATGGAAAAGGCTTGATGGGAAAAGGCAAGGATACAACAAGAGAGGGGAGAGCTTGTTCCTTCCATGGAGAGGCTAGAGTCCTAGGACAATGGAGTGTTGATAGAGAGGAAGGAGGAATGACAGGATGGATGTGAAGGAGAGGGTAGGTGGGGTGCATACTCTCCCCCAATGAGAGCATGCCATGCAACATCAGGTAAGGGGTCTTGTCCTAGCACACCATTTGCAAATGGGCATGGCCATGCAAGCATAGGTGACCTTCTACATTAGGCCAAAAATGATTTACTAATTGTTTGAGAATTGACACCACAAGATTTTGGGGTACTATTTGATGCTCGCATGTGCTTCAATTTATGCATGTGTATGAGCATAAATAGAAAATTTAAAGAGAGATCACAAAAATATGAAAAAAAAGATTTCTCTCGTATATATAATTGATGTTCTCTCTCTAGAACTCGACGCTCTCTCTCTAGGGATGAAATAATGAAGAGGTCCTTGAGTACCTATTGTACAATTCCACTTCCTTTTCCAACGTCATTGTGACTAGCTATAGCCTCTGTTGCTAGTCACTTACAATGGTGCATGCTAAAAATGGCACCCTCAAAATTGAGGGTGTCCATCAGGGCACTGGGGGCACACAAATGCACATTCTCCATGTTCTAGCATGAACAAAATCAAAGTGATCCTAGGAGTTCTTCACCTCTCTAGTGTACATTAAACCTAAATCATGATTCACACTACTGACCCATCCAAAAGTTTTAGCCTGGTAGGGAATCGGGATGGTAAAATATAGTAATCGCATTAGGTTTGTAGTGACTATATGTATAGAACTAGCAGTAAATGCAAAAAGCTTATTGCATACAATCCCACGTGCTTTAATTCATCACCATACTTAGCATCTGTACTTGTGTTTGTATCACATTGCATAACCAATTGCACAATGCTCAATGACTTATATTGATCATGAGACATACCAATTCGTAAAGAGAGTTATTAGGAGAACCAAAGGGATACCCATTTTTTTTAGTAGGGAGTAATCAAATCTACCTACTTAGAGCCTGTTCACGCATGAAGGATAGGATTTTGGGGGAAAAACCATGTTGCAAAAATTTTGGGTTCATGCATTATTGGCAATTTCCAAGCAGTTTTTTTAGTTGTTTACTGCCAGACGTTCAGACTTTGCAGCTTGAAAAATCTAATGTTGCAGTAAGAGAACTCCCACACTAGAATCTTGGTTTTAAGGCATCATTTATTACTCCTAGTTTTAAGGAGGGGCTTGTTAGGAAATCATTTTTTTCAGGGCTTGTAACCATGATTTGAAAATTTGCTCCAAGTGAACTTGTCGATTGCAAACTGCATAGTTTGGTTTCTAAACCAAGCCACTCACGTGAACAAGCTCTTCGAGCGTTCTCATGCACTGTTCTTGGTTTGTAAGCCAAATTCCTCTATCATTATCAACAATTATAACACAAATGCAAAGCAATTGGAAAGCTGGGACTCTTTGAAGGTCACTCGCTCCTCAAGAGGAAGCACCATGATAGCCACCATGAGGGCAATATGGTAGGCATTGTGGCCCTATGTAGCCTAATTTTATCCCCATTTTAATGTTTCACGGCCATAAACACTACATTTGGGAATTTGGGAATTTTCATATAGTTTGGAAATTCCCAACATGGTTAAGATTTGGCCATATGGTCAAATCTTAACCCATTGATTGGAAGTGGAATACATATTAAACACTATATTAAGGAATCCTCCCATGTCCCACTTTGAAATAAGGGGCCAAGATTTTCCCACATGGTCAAATATTAACCCATTATTTGAAAGTGGGACTTGGGAGATTCCCAAACTCTCTAATATAGTGCTCATAACTCTACACCCATGATCCTCCTCTAAACTAACAATTCATGTTGTGGCAATCTCTTCTTCCTAGTACTTGACTGACCTTTCCAAGAGGTGAAGGTAGTTCTTAGATATCTTCAAATATACACTCTTTATAGTATTCTTATCACACACGACCCCTAACTTCAAATAGCAATCTCCACTGGATACTAAAGTCTTATGGCATATTCACACTTTCAAAAGAATATAAAACATGTTCATCTCTTGCCTAGTGTGGCAAATTGGTAGGACCCAAATTTTGTTAGCAATTTGATTGATGCTATAGTAAGGTCCTCCTTACCTTTAACAAGGGGAAATATAGATTCCTTATACATGTGCTATTATGGTTTAAGAACGTGATGAGGTGGCTAGAGATTTTTTACTCATTCTAGCTTTTGGACTGCTTAATTTTGGTGGCTTGGCTACTCTAGTAGTATGTTTCCATAGGAATTGCTATGTTTTTCATTTATTAAGTTTTGTTAATATATGTGATAATTAATATATTTAGAAACTTTTCTCAATAAGATTATTTTTTAGAGTAATATTCACTTATGTACTAGCGTGTGGACCTACAAAGCCATGGTTGGTGTATTGCCTGCATTGGATGGGATCCGATGAGTGAGATGATCATGTTGAAGATATTTACCTAGAATTGAACTACATTTAATATGAGCCATTTCACACATACACTACCAAGATAAGCTTGATTCATGAGACAAATGCAGACACTCCACTTAATTTAGCTAAATTGTCATAGATCTGCATAGAATAGAGCCCATACATTATTAGAATAGGTTATGAATAATTAGAAACCAATCCCAAAACCCATTATTAGAATAGGTTATGACTAATTAGAAAGCAATCCAAAAACCCATCTATATGCATGTAGGCACAAATCCACAACAATTTTACATCCTATATCTTTAATCACTTATTAGATTGGATCCCACACATCATTAAAATAGGTTAAAATGACTAGAAAGCAATCACAAATCCCATCTATATGCTTATAGGCACAAATCCACAAAAATTTCACATCCTATAGCTTTAATGGTATTCTAAACAAAGCCAATGAGCGAAGTGATAGAAAACACCTATGTAAAGGAAAATGGTTGATAGGATGAATACAATCCATTGAGACAAATAGCACATTAAAAAAAAAGAAAATCCACTTGTAATGACAGACAATGTTCTACTTTTTTGGTAGCAACTTGCATTCTTTCAATCAAGCAAATAGAAAACACTTAGTGCATGCCCCCATAATGTAGTTGACTCAACAAAAACAACATGCCGCTCAGCTCTCATGCAAACATTGTACACAAACTTCAACAAATCCTTAGGCCTCAAGCAAAAATGGGGTGGAGAAGAAATGCATGCTCTCTAGTCCCATAATCGATGTTTCTATGAAGAGTTCCTTTAAACACTAGGCTTTACAACCTTGTGCACTTAGATAAGGTCATCATAATCATAGGCATGGGACAAAATTTTTGGGCTTCTCCTCTCATTGTTTTTTGTAGAGGATTATTTGTTGCCAAATGTGTTTATATGACTATAGGAGTGAAGAAAAAACAAGTGGTATCTTACCATGAGGATATTACAGATGATCGTGGAAGTTCTCAATGGAAAAGGCAAAGAGATTGCAAATCATTGTGATCACGCGATGACAAACATCAAGAATGCTCTAAATGATTGGATGGCCAGCTTGAATTTCAATTTCTCTACATATATTTCTTTAGCCATGCATCCAATAATTTGATTTTAAGCTTGATCCACAATTATTAGGCTAGTTGAGAATCTGCTTTACCAACTTGAGGACATAGCCATGACAATGCTTGGTACAACTCATTAAGGCCTTGAGGGCTTGGTATAGCTCATCGAGGGCTGCTAATGTGTGGAGAGTCTATCTCCACCTTAAAAGCCTAAAGGATTATCAAGAAATTAGCATTAGATCTCTGCATGGGCCATCCAAACTCTTAAGGTGAAGAGATGGCCAAACTCCCACTAGCATGGTAACTGATTGCTAGCTTCGGGAATTCACTATGAAAAAACCCTATATAGCATGTACATTCAAGGGACCAATATAAATGCCCTCATATTACATAGGTATTTTATCCTAATCCTTTATAAACTTGTATGTAAAGAAAAAACATTCAAAAACCTTCTGTAGGTATACTTCTATAAAACGATTTGTAAATGATGTCTACATGCACTAAAATCTACATAATTTCCACATCATATTTATGGGCATGCTTTCCCTCTACGTGCCACATGTTTGGGGTGTGTATGAACTTATGGGCTAGTAGTCCCAAGAAGTCCAATAAGGAACATGGAAAATAGCATGCCCAATTGTCAAAAGGGGTTTTTACTTAAACAGTTTACACCGAGGAATTTTAAATTCAAAGAGGTGCAAGTAGTTGAGGAAAACCTATCCTTATCAACCAATTGAATGGGTGTACAAATAGAAAGATACCCTTTGTTGTACGTTCATATGGTGTTGTTATGATGATTATAGAATTCCAACGCTATGTGGAAGTGGTGATGGTCGAAGGGAAGGGTCCCATTTAATTTATGTAATATTCATGCGATCCCATGGGTGTGCGGACTCTAGTACTCAAGGAGCCTTGGACAATAATTTGTAGAGGGAGCAATGAGATCCAAATTTGTGAGCTGTATACATCTTGTTGAGTACAAATGGTGACACACAATGGGCCCTACATTAGATAGAATCCAAATACCTTTTCCAAATTTTGCATCTGCTTGCATAAAATGTTGATGCAAAAAGCATGTCAAGGAAGTTATTTAGTGGGACCCTCTACCTATGTATATGATCCACATAGTTTCACTTGATTTTTATAGGTAAACTAATGCACCCTTTTTCCTCTCACAACATTTTGTCTTTGTTCTTGGCATCAACTTGCAAGAACTCAAATGGCTATGCATAGAAAGAACATGTAGATTGTATTTACTTGGGTTTTTTAATCGACAATAATCCTATCAAATCACTATTCTTTAAAAGTTCTTGGTCCCACCTAAAATCATATTATTTTGTTGCTTAAATCTAAATGTGAGAGTCACTACAATACTCAAGGTTTAAATTGTATAGACAAAACCATTATGGGATGCTTAAGGAGGATTTAATTGGAGAAAAAGCCTATTAGATTCAAGGCAATACGATAAGCTTGCAAGAACCTAGCTCATTTATGTCTCAACTAAAATGCAAGTGGACATAGCATTTTAGTAGTGTCAAAAATCAAGCCAACATTGAAAATTCATTCTAGTGGATGTGGACTTACATGCTAGATCATAGCTTAAATACAAAACAAATTGTCAATGTAACTTCTCTCCCAAGAGGGATCGTTTGACTTTATGGATTTTCCTATAGACTTACTCAATAAATGGTGCTTGGAGTTCCTTCCATAAACCATAATTAAAATCATAATTGATTATTCTCATTATGTAGTAGCAATAAAACTATATTTTTATTTCTCTTGGCATGTAGAGTTCAAACAGAAACCAAGATGCGACGAATAAATCACAACCTTATCATAGATTGTGTGATGCCATTAAAATTTCTATTTTGATCTAACTTACCCAAAAAGAAACTATCAAAGTGTGATAAGCAAACCGTAGAGCTTGAAATGTCTTGCGATAACCATTTTCTGGTCTCAAACAGAGTAGGTGGCCGGTGCACTGGTGCAAACCTTAATCGAAAGGTGGCACCCTCTATCAAGTATGGCATTTTGAAATTCACAAAAGACACATTGGTCACTACTTGTAGATTTTGTGAAGACAATTAGCAATTACATTTCCCTTCAAAGAGCGGTTGTTATCCTTGGTCAACTTGTGGGAGGCTATGTCCTCTCGATTTCTTTGTTTGAAAGCCTTTAAAATGAAAACATGCACAACTTGACAAAATCCTTTGGCCAAAATTTGAATTCTTGATAAGTACGCAGAGAGGTTCAGATGACGGGTTCGAATACTCAAGTTGGTCTCTAGCTTGAGTATTGGAAGGATGAAACCATGGACACATGCAAAAAGTGTGGTGGTAGACTCTACCTCAACAGCTACTGCAACTCGTCTTTTGAGAAAATGCATGTTCTCATGGACGGTGGAGGGATGGAAGGAGGATTGGCTGAAGACAAAACTATTTGTCAATCAAAGAATGAAAGGGACGACTTGAAACTCTTGAAATTCAATCCATTGCCTACGAAAACCTTAAGAGGAAAGCTAAGGGAGAGAACTTACGGAAGGAACTAAGAGGGGTTAGGGAGGGACTGCTGAAAGGGGGCTAAGGGCTGTAAAAAGAAATATTAGGCTGGAGGCTAACAGGAAGGAACATAGCAGCTAAGGAAAGAAGAAGGTTAGAGATTAGGGGAGGGAAGGGGGCTGTACAAGTAGTTGGACAAGAACTAGGGGGGAGAGAGAGAAGGATGAGGGTTAGGGGGTTAGAAACCCATCCACATTGCATGTTCAAGAATGATAAATCTTTATTGCAAATATGACAAATCATTTGGCTAGCACAATAGAGAGCTTGAGAACCTGAGCCATGACTCAATAAGTGTAGTATCATGAGAGTATCATTTTCGATCGTGGTGTTAGGGGAGGGGCCCCACTTGGAAAGGCTTGTATCTTCTAGTAAAGTTACATAACATAAGCAATTATATAGGTGCAGCTATATGACATCTTCATAACCATACACTCATGCATGACCTTCCATGAGAAGTAAGCCTTAATGATTGTGGGAGGGTTTTCATGGGGAAAACTAATTCTGCATGTTAAATATCATAATGTTTGGTGAAAATGCCGATGTTATGTTATTTCAATGCTTGAATTCATGTTTCACAAAGTCATTTTTCTACAAAACCATTAGCCTCAATAGCTCACTAGTTTTGGGGGGAAATCACATACCACTTTGGCATTAAATTTGTCATTTCTTGCAAAAGGTGGGAAATCACATACCACTTTGGCATTCAAGTTTTGGGGGAAAAAGATGGGAACTCACATACCACTTTGGCATTAAATTTGCCATCTCTTGCAAATGTATCACAATGTTACAATGCCTTCCGGTGCCATTTGTTTGGGTCAAATAAATGCCTTTTAATTTTTTTGGTTCTATCCTCTTGTATGGTGATTGTATATCACAATTGCAAAACTTCTTGAAGACCAAAATTTACTCATTATTTTTTCACATGGATGCATGCTTGTTAGAGAGCCCCAAGTGGCTTTTTATCCAACAAATGCCAATCTTTTTTACTCTATTTGAGATATTCTTATTACATGTGTTGCCAAGATGGGTTAAGTTTATATGCATGGAGCCTATTTGATGATATCATACATAATCAAACTTCATCTTGAATAAAGCAAAATGATTGAATCACCTTGCACATCTTCTTCTTGTTTTCTTTTCACAAGCAATAGTTACATTGTACTCTTTCTAGAGGAAGGATATCTAAAATTACATGAGGGCATAACCCAACATGCAATAAGTTTAATATAGCAATAGCATCCAAGATATTATAACAAAGGCTTTGGTTGGAGGGCACTGCTTAGTAAGGACCTGAAGCTTGTTCCCATGTGATTTTCAAATTTCTTAGGCTTTAGAGGACCTAATAAGTGCATAAATTTATGCAAATAATATATAAACTCTTTTTTTCTACACAAAAAAAAGTGTATAAATCCAACTAGGTGTAGTCAGTCTATACAACATGTAACGTAGTAGGTTCATTAATGGAAGGGGATTTTTTACTTTAGGGGGCTTATTAACAATAGGGGGTTTTACAAATACTTATCTAATATAATTAAATAGGTACATGTATAGAGGGGACGTTTAAAAACATGTATATGCACGAAAGAGGGGAAAACAATTTTATGAAAATTCTAAAGTTTCAAATATAGGGTTATTTTGAATGTATGATTGCTCACATGTTTTAATGGTTTTTAATAGAGTGACTACCCTTGGAAATGCAATATGCTATAAGGAGGCTATAAGGCGAGCATAAGAGTAACATTCACATACCAAAGGTAATTCTTACCTTCTCAATTTATTCAAGATGCCTCGTTAGAGAGCAATGCTTTGGCAAGGACTTGGAGTCTTTAGCGTGATGTAAATATTTATTGGTTCTAAACGCCTTTGCTATAAGGAGGCTATAAGGCGAGCCTAAGAGTAACATTCACATACCAAAGGTAATTCTTACCTTCTCAATTTATTCAAGATGCCTCGTTAGAGAGCAATGCTTTAGCAAGGACTTGGAGTCTTTAGCGTGATGCTTGCGTGATGTAAATATTTATTGGTTCTAAACACCTTTTTTAGCTAAAGCTAAATTTCCTTGTATGTATGCAAATAGATTGGCTTGTATTGTCTCTCTTAGTTACTATATTTACATAATCCCCACTTGGATAAACCATTAGGCATTGTACTCAATCCGATTACGGTCTTATTAACATGCAAAAATAATGAGTTATGTATTAAAAAAAGATGCCATATGCATGTGTGTGTGTGTGTGTGTGTGTGAAGGAGTATGTCTTGCAACAGTATCTCGCTCAAAACAACAACTTTACTACCATAAACCCTTGCTATTCCATGTGCTTGGGTTGCCAAAAGGGTTTTGCATCTTTTATCCAATCGTTTATATATGGCCAAGCATGCAAAGAATTTGTGAATAGAAAAGTTTCATAGCACGTATGCGAAAATCTCACGCATCATTTTGTAAATACAAGTGTAGCATAAAGGCTTGCTTCTAGTGTCTCATGTTGGTGTACAAGGGGCTTTCTGTGATGCATTGCAATCATTTCTATGATGTTGGCTAGTTTTAGCGCAATTTGATTCCTGGTGGCAATTCTTATATGCAATGTCATTGATGGCAGATGCTTCTCTGAAAGAAACCTCAATTTACTTATCAAGAAAAGAAAGAGATGTGGGCCTCAATGCTAGAATTCTCTTGCAAGTTTTGCATTCCCAAGGTGACTTACAATTGCTTTTGTGCTCCTTTCTATGTGCTTTCAAATTTGGAGCATTCATTCCATGTGGAATTCCTTTTCCACATCTCAAAACGGTCAGTTAAATGCCTTTGATATGGTAAAACCCTACATATTATAAGCGTCGTTTACTAACTGCTCCAAAGACCGAATCCTTTCTGTTCAGTTGTGTCCTTTGTCACAAATTCTGATAGCTTTTTGAAAAGACTCGCCAAAAATTGGAATAAAAACGGCAAAAAATGTATATGTAAATCTACTGATGGAAGTCCCAACCCCGCCCGTGCATTACTGTGTCTTGATGCTTGTGAGCTCTTCATTGCCAGCTTGCTGCGAGTCTCAACCATCGCCAGTGACTTGCACGTTGCACTGGTTTCATAACTGCAACTTGCTGGTTTAACTATTATTGGCATCAGCCCAAGCCTGCAAATGTTGCAATTTGCACAACTAGTTCGCATAAAACTTCACGGCAGCTGCTGCAATTCTCAGCTATAAAAATCGCAAAAAATGCTGGCACTTACTACTTAGGCTGAGAGTTGTCTTCGAGAAGCAAGCTGTAGCCCGTATACACTCCCCACATTATACATATATTGTATACAGCCTGTAGGACCATGTTGTTTTATTACTCCTTTTGCAGCTCTTTATACTGCTAGCAGGGTCGAGACTCCAGAGTCCGGACTCCAACTTCCAATAGTCCAATGACCCACATTATCACCCGTCCTGACGTCCCGTCGGGCTTCTTGTTACACTCGTATAGGCTGTCCTCCGTTGGCAACTGTGTCGTTTTCACATGCCCATCTGCCCATACTATCTTCGCTGGCACTGCCCGATGCCCAGCCCCGACTCCCCATAACCGTATATATGACCTTTCGCATCCACATCAATGCCAAATGGCTACGCAGAGCCTTTCAATCAGTCGGAGAGCCTAGAGGCGTCTACTAGAATGATGCACGGTGCACCCGCCAGTGCCACCCAGCCTGAGAGACAGTGAGAGCGGCTGCGCTGGCGGCTGAACCTCCCCATATCGTCCTTTCAGTGTTCAATACCCTCACCGCTCACAGTCACACTCATCCTGCTTCACAACGACGATCGCGAAGGATCCTGATTTGCAAATTAAATACATATGTAGGTCGTTCAGCGGTGAAATCCAGCTAGCAACTTCGGTGATGTTTTCGAACAGAACCATGCGTGCAGCCGCGTAACCCCGCACGCATTACAGTTTTTGGGCGTTGGACGTCCAGCCGCGTTAGCGTTGATTATAGCAGTGGTTTAAACTTTAGAGGTACGATCTGTGGGCTGCTAAACTTGGATTTGGGATAGCCGAGCCTCTAAAATTGCCACGTGGCGGTGCAAGTTTGGATATTTTAGCCCCTCGTTTCGCACCTGCGTGCGTGGGGCCGGCGGCACGGTTGATACAGGGGCGTTATCCTTGGTAGCAGAGTCCTGGACAAACTGAAGATGCGTTGTGCCATGTTGGCACCTCTGAGCAGGAACACTTTAGTGGTTTGTTTTGAGGTGTACCTGATCTGTGGGCTGGAATAAACTATGGATTACCACGTGGCAGTGCAGATATTTTTTTCAACTTGCTTGCGTGGCGCCGGCGGCCTGGTTTGATACAGGGGCGTAGCGCACTTTGACGGATGCGGTCTGCAATGTTGGCACCGCCGACGCGTCTACAGCGAGAGCACGGTTAACGAAACAGGTGGCGGCCAGTTGGCAGGGGGCTGGCGCGCATCGAACGGGGCCAGCTCATCTGGATGCGGGGCCCACAACTGTCGGGGGGAGGCCGATATGGGGAAGACACGTGGGTAGGGACAAATAGACACGCGGACAATGGAGGTGTCTATATAAATATCAGAACCCCCTTCTCGTCAAAGCAACAAATCTCCAAAAGTTCATCATCTTCATATCTTGTCTTTCAACTCTCTGTTCTACTGAACTGAACTTGAGCTCAGCTTCCGCCGTAGCCATGGCTCCCCCCTTCTTCCTCTCCCTCCTCTTCCTCCTCGCCCTCCCCTGCTCCTTCTCCTCCCCCTCCTCCATCTTTCGCTTCTCCAAGTCCCTCGTCGATCCCTCCTCCTTCGTCGACATGAAATACCACAATGGCCCCGTCCTCACCTCCGACATCCGTGTCTACCTCATCTGGTATGGCCTCTGGCAGCCGTCCCAGAAATCCATCATCACTGACTTCCTCCAATCCATCTCCCCCCCCGCCTCTGCCCCCTCCGTTGCCTCCTGGTGGAGCACCGTGCAGCTCTACACCGATCAGACGGGAGCTCACATCTCCAAGTCACTTAGCATAGCTGGTGAGCGCGTCGATATGTACTCCCACGGCAAGACGCTCACTCGCATGACCATCCAGCAGGTGATCAAGAGCTCCCTCCTGCCTTACAATGGCTCTCTCCCCGTGGATCCTCGCGGAGGCGTCTACATGGTCCTCACTTCCGAGGACGTTGTGCAGCAAGATTTCTGCAGCTCTGCTTGTGGATTCCACTACTTCACCTACGCTTCTATCGTTGGATACACTCTCCCTTATGCCTGGGTGGGGAATTCTGCAAAGCAGTGTCCTGGTACCTGCGCGTATCCCTTTGCCATCCCCTTCTATATGGCTAACGCCATGACGCCCTTTAAGCCTCCCAACGGAGATATCGGTGTCGACGGGATGGTGAGCGTGATCGGGCACGAGCTGGCAGAAATGTCCTCCAACCCACTAATAAATGCCTGGTTTGCGGGTTCAGATCCGGAAGCGCCAACAGAGATTGCAGATTTGTGCGAGGGGACGTATGGGACCGGAGGTGGTGGTGGCTATGCGGGGATGGTCTCACAAGACAAACTGGGGGCGAGCTACAACGTGAATGGGGTAAGAGGGAGGAAGTTTTTGGTGCAGTGGCTATGGAATCCTGTGAGGAACGCCTGTTATGGGCCAAATGCAACGCCGGGAAAGTGAGCGGCACGAAGGTCTTGGAAGAATTATTCATGCTTTAAGGCACACCTAGCCTGCAAATGAACTAGAAGGCTGATTCTAGTCCCATGGCAAAGCGCTGTTGTACATAACCATATACCTGAGACGCACACGACGCAGACGGAAGTCTGATACATGATGAAAGCTAAAAAAGCCTTAGGCTACCGGCCTTAGTTCTTCGTTTTTGTAACTTACTTATACGGATACAAGAGGAGAAATATATCATTCATTTCATTTTTAAGCACCTGAGCACTCTACGCAAGACGAAGCAGAAGCCAAATACTGGCTGTCTTCCACGATTTTAAGTTAATACGATCTGAGTTTGAGTGATCGTTCTGGTTGCCGTACATCAGCTCTTTCGTGCTTTGCTGTGCTATGGTAAACAGTCGGGCATGATGAACGAGAAGGCTGTGCAAATCTTCAAGGAAACTTGCTACGCTCAATTTCTACGTGTCCATGAGAATGAAAAGGCTTCCTGAGTAGGCAATATTGAAAAGTAATTTAAAAACATATTAATTAGTAAATCCTAGGCAATATTGAAAAGGAATTTAAAAACATATTAATTAGTAAAAATAATAATGAGAATGAGCAAAAAAGGCCTCCTCAAACACTATGCTCTTTCCCCGTAATCACAATGCTCGTTACCCTCGTCCTCTCCTTTCTTAATAGCGCTGCCTCAAAGGCAACCCTCTCCTTGACACTTTGTCACTTTTCAACACTCATCCCATCTTGCCTAACAACTTTGGACACTCATCCCCTCCATTAACTTTTTCTATTCTTGAGAGCTGCTGAAAGACGTCTCAGTTGAAAGAGAGAGAGAGAGAGAGAGAGAGCGGGTGAAAGATGTCTCTAGTTCATTGGTCCCTCCTTGTATACAATTTTAAAGCTCTCTTTTATCTTTAGTTTAATTGTGCCATCTCCAATATTCCACCTAACAAGTATATCATTTATTTCGTCTTTTTGATGGATCTGAGTACTCTACGTAAGATGAAGCAAAAGCAGTTGGAACTTGGGTTAATGCGATTCCAATTTGAGTAATCTTGTTGGTTTTCGTGCATCATCTCTTTCGTACTTGGCTATGCTATAGTAACTAGTTAGGCATGATGAACGAGAAGGCTTTGCTAATCTTAAAGGAAGCGTGTTGCTCAATTGCTACGTGTCCATGAGAATGAAAAGGCTTCTTCACTCCTCTAATTTAGTTAGGCAATATTGAAGAAAAAATTAATCAGGAGAAAAAAGGTGTCCATGAGAATGAAAAGGCTTCTTCACTCCTAATTTACTCAGGCAATATTGAAGATAAAATTAATTAGTAGAAAAAAGGATGGGAATGGTCTCATAATGGTAAAAAAGTCCTTAATCACTATGCTCTTTTCCTCTAATTACTATGCTCACTAACCTAGTCCTCTCCTTTCTTATTTAATTATTGAAGAATGTACATGCTTCTTTAACATCTTATCTATGAGGATAAGGACATGAATGCTTCTTTCACAACGATTGTAAGTCTCTTAGGTCATGCTTCCATGCACCTTGAATGCGTGCATTTCGGTGCAGTGAAGAACCTCCATTTGAGCTCACGTGGGGGTTTATGGATAATCTATGCAGTGCTCTGGAACACGCTTGGGTGCCAAATTGAGTCCAACAATTTCTTTCGACGTATTTATCCATCCTTGCATCTTGATCAAGTGTGATGAATGAGGATCTCTAATTTTCTAGCTCCAAAAGTTGATTGAGTTGTTTGAGGCATATGTCTGAATGCTTGTGCACTATGAACTATGTCTCATTTGTTGACTTTTCACAATGTTCTTGTTGTTGATTGTCACAATCAAAATATCTTTGTTGATTGGTTGTGGTCTATGCTTTTACAAAATTTTGAATAGCGTTGATGAATATATGCATAAATGAATGACACATTTTTAATACTTGTATTTCCATGTGTGGACTTAATGATTGTACTATTGTTGGTGTTGAAATAGAACTTTGGATGGCTCTTTTGGACTGATAGATTGTCAAGTTTGCAATTATTCTAAGATTGATTAAAGGTTGAATTGTCAAAATTATCATAATGTGAGAATGATCACTTTTGATTGTATATCATTATTGCTTTAGATCTACATGATTTGAAGAATCTGATTGAGTATTGCATACCACTATAGTGTTGGTGATTGTTTTTAACTTGTCAAATAATTTCAAAGCTAATGCTTGCTAATGTCATGCAAAGTCTTTTGGCATTCTTTGTAGGTGTTGGTTTGCAAAGATGGTTGTAGGCACTTCATAAGTGTCTGACTATCATGCTAGAAGTCTTTGGGGAGTCTTTCCATATGTTGTTAAATTTTGATACTTAATTGAAATCTAAAATTTCACTTATTCCATACCTTGATGGGAGTGGCATTTCATATGAGCCTGTTTGAAGTGGGACATCATTTATCCATGATTCCCAGCTATTGACTGCAATGCTCTTTGTAAGTAGCTTACATTGACATAATGCTACTTTGTGTTGACGGTGTATCCAAACCGTTGATGATGATGGAACCCATACATGGAGTCTTACTGTTTTGTTACTGAAGGTACTCATCTTTGAAGGCTTCCACTAAGGTGGTGCTCATGATGACTCACCCAACTTGAAATTGGTGGTATACTCTTTTTGATAGAGACTTACCAAAGCATCATGGTGTAGGTACTCACTGATGGAGGCTTACCCTCAACAAGAAAAAAGTAACTTTGAAAGGTTGCTTGAATGATAGAATTCTTAATTCCACATACTGTAATATTTTCATAATTGAAGAATTATGGAAAAAAAGATCCACCTAGTGTTAATGTTCAGATAACATTTGTCGGTATATGTGATAAAAGTCATCGGAAAACAATGGCAAAATTACAAAGAAAAGCCAAAATCAAGATATATATCCTCTACATAGGTACTCTAACCCTACGGCAAAAAAACTCCTAAATAATTTCCCACAGACTATTGTCTGATCAGGATTTTAGACCATGTATTCCCCTTTGGCAAGCTGAATGCTGATCGGATGCAAGCTGAATGCTGATTGGACCATGCACAATTCTCCATGCTCCTGGCTATGTGTTCTTGGAAGAGGAAAGCTTTTGCTCCTATCTTTCTCTAGTGTATCTACTTTTGCCTTGAAGGATACATTTTGAGCTCGGAATACAGCTCAAGCCTTTTGGCTACACGGATTCGGCTCTGTCGGCACTGTGCAGGACCACCATAATGGACCTAGCCAGGACTTACAGGTCCAGTGACTCTTTGGTCTTTGACTGTGTAGTTGAGATTGCTCGTAGGATGGGGTAATCTGAGGTTGGGCTCTGCTTTCATAAGCGTAAGCCTAGGGCTCGGCCCTTTTGTTCAGGCGCATTTTTGTAAATCTCTCTTTTCCCTCTCTAATATAAGTCGGCATATCAGCTTTTTTTTTTAAAGAAAAAAAAAGAAAAAGCGAGCATCTTGGAGAATCATCTCCTCCATTGAACAGAAAGAGGAGAGCAAGGGCAACGAGGAGCATGTGGCAACTGACTAAGATTTGCAAGGACATCTTCCTTCAGCTGACTACGATTTGTGAGTACATCCTTCAGCTGCTGGACAGTCACCTTGTTCCCACGGTCGGCACTACAGAATCATAAGTGTTTGCACCTCTGAGAAGTTGGGTTCCGAGTTGGGCTCCCAGATTGCATTTTGGGGTTCTACATGGCATTGCACTACGTGAATGAGCTGCGGAGATGGTTGGATTACGTTGATAACTCTACTGCCGGGCAAGATGGCTGCATGTATTATGCAATCTCCGTTGCCTACGCCATAATGGGCGTCGTGTTGCAGTCGACGGGATCGTTAGATTGGTCAACAACGTGGAGTTCTGGCTTCTCCTCTGGTTTTCAGGCTCAAGTTAAGGTTGATGCCTCTGTTCTTCCACATAGATGAGTTCTACTCTAGAGAACACTCGATAACAAGAAGTGCCTTATTACAGGAGTTTCTCCCCGCAGTCGTTCTCAGGTTATTTCCATGTCTGAAGAAACGCCACATTCTTGAGTCACGAAAGATGAAATAAATGCCGGTCAAGAATAGAACTCAAGGAATCGACGACACACGCAATTAGAAGTTCATTTGGAGGACGTGTTTCAAAGCAAGGCTAGCTGATCTCTATAAAACTGAAACGGAGCCAGCATTCAGCTCGGTTCTGGGAGTGCAAGAGAAGGAAATTTGATGGACGTTGGCGCAGCAGAACGGATTTGCAAATCCGATGATCCTCCCCGAATGTACATCCATCAGAACCAGCAGCGCTTCAGTGCCTAGGCTGCATCAAGGCAAAGATTCCAGTCAGCAAGACTTACCACTTCTCTCCCAAGTGTTTTGCAGATGCATGGAGCTGGCAACACAGGGCATTACATTCTCGTGCTGCCAATGCTGTGCATGAAAATGGCGCCGAGGACGAGGAGGTGTTTGGGGGTTTGGCTAGTGGATCGCCGATTGTTACACCAGGAGGTCTTGCTGGACAATTCGCAGCAAATCAGGGCCTGAGCAATGGTTTCGCTTTTTCGAGCCATGTTCTTGTTTCATATAGAAGTGGAGGCAGCAAGCTTGGCTGCAACTTCTGCCACGATTGCTGATGCACTTTTGGGCCATGCTCTCTACAACAGAGACTGGTGGCCAGGGAAGCTTATCTCCTATAGACAGACTCTGTTGATTTGTAACAGAATCCCTCAGCATATCGGGTCCATTTTCTCTAGGACCATGCTGAATGATTTCACTCATGCTTGGATTAATGTTATCCAAAAGCCACTAACGGAGATTGTCAAAATGTTCTGCCTAAGATTGAGCAGTCTGAGTTCAGATCCACTCAAGCTTGCTTTCCTGCTCTCGTAACGCTTCCCTTAAGTGAGACACAAGAGCTGCCCTAGCCATTTCACTCATTTCTAGTTGCACTTGGATAGGATATTTTGTTGCTCTTGCAGCTCATCTGCCAGCGTGGTTATATCCTGCAATTCTCCAGTGTTCTGGAGACTATTCGCCTCTTTCTCCAACCCCTTGATGCAGATGATAGCAGCATTGCACTGACCTAACTTTGCATCTTCATCAGACGCAACATCATGCACATATCGATAAGCTATTGTCAAATTTTCCTGAATTCCCCCGCGGAACTTTAATTTTAATAGAATAACTTGATTTAACATGATGCTCCAGCAACTCAGGTGGTGGATCATTTCCAAGAAGCTCCTCTCTCAAAGTTCTTGCTCTGGATCCAAAGGCCTTCCTTTCATCCCATATATCTACTTTCTATACTCTGCTGCGAATTGTTAAGCTTCCTTAGCTTCTCAGCTAAAATCTGGTTGTTGAATGCACTGTTCATCCCTTCCAACCGCAAGCTTTTCTGCTGCGAATTGTTAAGCTTCCTTAGCTTCTCAGCTAAAATCTGGTTGTTGAATGCACTGTTCATCCCTTCCAACCGCAAGCTTTTCTTGATAGAGAAATAAGTTATCACATTATCACCTACTGCAAGAATGGTTTCGATTACAAAAGCTTCAAAAGGCAGTACACAGAGGTCTTATGTGGCTTCCAACCGTAAGCTTTTCTTGATAGAGAAATGACTTACCACATTATCACAAGGGGAAGGCAGGGGCGACTGGCATTCATGGGGCACATTTTTTTGGCGAGCATCTTTTGGCGAGCTTGCAAGAGAATGGCGAGCACACACTCTCTCCTCTCTCATCTCCTCCATGCCCCTCTCTCTCCTCCCTCGCTCCCTCCGTCCCCCCCTCTCTCTCTCTCTCTCTCTCTCTCTCTCTCTCACTCACTCACTCTGTGTGTGTGTTCTCTCTCTCTCTCACTCACACACACACACACAAAGAGACTCTCTCTCTCTCTCTCTCTCTCTCTCTCTCCACCCTCCAGAGTACTCTATGCTCCTAATTTTCATCATGCTGCTACTCCTTTTGGTCATGCTACTTCTCTTGTGTTTTATTGTGCTACTACTCTTGCTTTTTGTTATGCTATTATTGATGCCTAGTGTCTACTTATTCCATCCACTTCTTTCATTTTGGTGCATGGAATTTTTGCATGCGTTGCACTAAGGGTTTAGGGTTCTTTGAAGTTATCTCCCACTCCTTTGGCACCCCGCCCCCCCCCCCCCCTCCCTCTCTCTCTCTCTCTCTCTCTCTCTCTCTCTCTCTCTCTCTCTCTCTCCATGGAAATAATTTATTAGCATTCCCTGTCAAGGGTATTGCACTATGGCATTCTCTTCGTATCTCGCCATCTCTAAGATTGAAACTTGAGATAACTTATAAATTTTTGAGATTGGATTATGGAGACTTGCATCAAATAACCATATCATTACTAAAGAAAGAAACACAATAAGTAACCTTCACACATGAACGAGTCTTGAGTAGAAGAAATTGAAACTGAAAAGAGCTTATAATTATTTAAGATAGTAGACTAGGGAGTCTTGCATTAATTTCAAGGCACACCTTCACAACTCAAAGACTCTCCTTGAATATCATTCTGATTTTGCATTATCTTTCACATATACTCATGGGTAAGTCCGCTCACGAGATAGTGCCACAGCCACCTTTGTCATTGAGAGCACAGGCTGATGGATGAACATGTGCTCATTTTGGTGGAGACCCATCACTCTTAAAAACACAAAGTAGGTATGCGTGCATGCTAGATATGCTTTTTGGGTTGGTAGCCATTTTTGAAAGTCTGGGCATGTACACATAGGCCTTGCGCATATGTGCACTTCATATTCCATTACATGCAATGAGTCATCTACAAACTCAATTTGAAACACCTCATGCTTTGTCTCCTCAACCACTTTCTCACTGAGGATCATTCCTTGTAAGGATAATGCATGCAGAATGCGCTCATGTGCTGCTTGGAATATGCCACTTCTATATTTTTCCCGACGTCCCTCACGCTCATTATTGTTGTTGGAAGCGGAGGCCATATGAATGTTGTCTACATGTGCTTCAGGAGTAGGGACCACTGCCCCAGCACTATTTGATGTCTCCAAAGTGAATCCCCCAACCATCAATAGGTCCACCTCTAGTGTGATGTTAGTTCCACTTGCGATCGGCCATTTTGAGGGTATGGGTGTGGGTATGGGGCTAATGCTCGTATTTGGACTCCAATTGTGTGTCACATCGCTACTACAAAACCACATGAATTGTGAACGAATTCCATTGGGGTGTGCCCTTCTTGCATAGAAGGAAGGTGCAACTACAGTATTTGATGAGCTCCTAACAAATGTGTTGTACCTCTTGCCATCCACCCACCCCATGCACTTCACACGGCTTCTCATCTGGGTCCTCCTTAGTGCCCAAAATGTCTTGTGCATCGGCCACTCTACTACAAGCTCCCCATTTATGACTATTGTTAGACGGTCATTGTCCCTTGTAGGATCCACGTCCCCTCCAAATTGTGTTCACCTTGGATGGCCTTTTGGTCTTCGATTGACTGTGTGTACAACAATCCCCCTCTAGCATGGATGGACCTCTAAACATTGGAGTTCTAGACACAACATCTTGCATTGTCCATGCTACCTATGCAGGTGTTGGTGCCTCACATGCCTTTGACCTCTAGATGAGCTCCTTCAAGGAAGGTACTTCTCCAATATGCTTTCCTCTATTATAAGCATATTGCTTTGCACATTGGAGCACTGCATTTGCCATGTTGGAGATACAAGTGTCATATAAAGATATATGGCTCCAAAATCCCTCCCCTGCTAGCTAGCTTCAGTGCTTTGACTCTACCATGTTTGTACGTGGGGTGTTCACCTTATTCATTAGGAAAAAAGGGAGCTCATTTTGGGGCCTTTTACGGTTTGGAAAAATAAGCTCTCAACCAATCAATAGAGGGCCAACGTAACGTTGAAAATTCACGAAAATAAGAGAAAATAGAAAAAAGAAACAATACTTGGGTATATTTTTTACTGATCATTTTTATCAGTTGCTGGACAAAGCTAACACACACGCTGTATTAATAAAACAAGACCTTCCGGCATGGAATTCAGTTGGCCTCACCCACATTCTAGTGTTACAGAGGCATATAGGGCGAAGCTTTTTACAGAAGTACAGAAAGCTCTGAGGCCCAATATTGCCACTAGGATAGTAAAAATTTCTTTATGCATGCCTCTCACAGTTTTTGTGGACTTGTTTAATACCTTTCCAGTGAAGGTTTCAAAAACAATGTTCACGGTTAAAGCAACAAATTCAGCATGCATGCCACAATTTTTGGATAAAGGTTGGGATAAGAAGACATGTAGTTCAGTGTTTTGTGAGATTGTCCAACCTTCTATGCAACTGAAGTACATGGTTGCATCACAAAATTTTATTTTCTCTTTTTATTACAAGCGCAGTCGAATGCTAGGCACAAAACTAGTCCCAATGGATCAAGATGAAGATTCTTTTAGTGCAGAAAATAAACTTATTGATATTGATGTTGTTGAGAATGGTGATGTGCTAGTCAATATCTCATTAAGAGAATGTTGCTCCCTAGCTCAATTGCGCAGTGACATTCTGTTTGAGACAAAAGGTTCTATCTCAAACGACTTTTTATTTATCTACAACAACAGTACACCATCTGATTTATCCTAGTCTCATTAAGCATTGCTATTAGTTTAATTTACCACTCTGATTCATATTGCTTTTTTGCAGTTGCTCAAAAGAAGAGAGAGCTCAATAAAATGCAAAGACATCAAAATTTTAAAAATTGAGATAACACAGACTCCATAAACAAAGGTTTTGTATTCAATCAAGTAAGATTTTGTACAGAACTATTTAGTTAAATATGTAGAACATATTTCTGACATCCATTTTCTATTTATGTACAACTTGATCCAGAGGCTGCTCTACATTTTTTGGAGGATCTTTTTTCTGCTGCTCCATCCTGTCCTGTGCAGTATGTTGGTGTTGCTCCATTGTCTCCTCCACTGCCCCAGGAGCATCTCTTTGCTGCTTCTCCACCTTCTCCTCAACAACATCAGCAGCAGGTCTTTGCTCCTGTGTCTTCTCCTCCTCAGCACTATGTGATTGCTCCTGTGGCTTTTGGTCCTCAGCATTAGGTGCTTCATCTATGGCATCAAGGTGTATGACACCTTCTTGTACTTTAGAGCTCTCACGCAGCTCCACACTAGCTGGTACAATAGGTTTGGGGGAGGCATAGCTCAAAAACCTCCAAATTGTATGAGCTCTAAAATTATGTACATAGTTGGAGCTGAAGCTATCCTCTTTCATCTGCAATGGCAGACAATAATTTAGAACACTTTGTATCATTATGAATTATCTTCAAGCTAAATGAAAAGTATTTTTCCTTACAAGGTCTGGCTGTTCCTTCTCAAAGTAGCTTGAAAGTAGATATTTTGCATTTATCAGCACTCTCCATCCGCAGCTACTTGAATCATTTTGTTGTGGTGTCTGTATAGTTGGAAAGATATGTTAGAAACTGTTAGCATCTGCACAAAACAAGATTATTCAATAAGTTCAAAGACATAGCATTTAATAGACTTTTTACCTCTAGACTTATTGGCTCTATTGAATCCAAAAGAGAGACATTTGGAGGACAGTGATCCAATGCATCTAAAAGCCTTCTAATACAACTGCAATATGTATAATTTAGTTAGTATGATATCAAAATAATGAAGTTTTAAGTTCAAAAAGCACACACAGCACTTACAATTTCAGCTCTCTGTGTGTGTTTTTTAGAGAGTTGAATAGAAAGCATTGCTTCTGCTGGATGTCAATAGAAACAAAACTCCAGTGGTCACTGCATAAGGAAAAAAGCATAAGGAAATCAAAGGCTATAAGAGTTCCCAATCTTAAAGAAGAATCTTAAAAGAAGTAGTCACCCACATACCTACTATGGTATGGAAGTAGCAAAACATCAATTACTTCAAAATTGCAGTGTTTGAACCAGCTAGAAATACTAATGGGAGTCTCCTTTGCATCTCTTAATTTAGAAGAAATGGCAGGATCAATAATATGGACTGTATGCTGTACAGAGGGGTGAAGCCAGCTTCTCATCATGCTACATAGGACCAAAAAATAATTAGGGTAGGTTATAAAGGAGGTACAAGGAGGATTGATTTGCAAAAAATGTAAAATAATAGACACTTACCAGAGCATTGCAAGAATGATAGTATCTGAGCAATACTCATTCTTATGAGCCAATGCTGCTAAGCATTGTTTTGTCAAGTCAAAATCATTCACTGAAACTTCATCCTCAATATGGACAACTACATCAGGGCCCAAGCTCCTGCAACCTTCTATGTATCTGCAGCTCCTTCTTTCCAGTCTCCACATCTATAACAGATTTTGTTTCTTTTATTTGCTGCTTCAGTGAGTCCTCATAAGCAGCCTTGCCTCTAGTGTTCTTTGAGTGCGTTACCTCAACAACCTTTACCTCATCAACCTTCAACTTCCTTGTAGGTGGAATTAGCAATATGTCTCTCATTTTTATGTCCTGCCATTCCACAGGATGAACAAGCTTGTCATACCTCCATCTCACTCTGGACAAAGTGTTGAAGTCTTTGGCCATCAAAGTCACCCTGTGAGCATGGGTTGCTACAAGCATTGCATCTTCAAAATATTTTTCCAAGTAATCCTCTGCCATTTCCTGTAAGGAAAGAATGGCAGTTCTATTCCACCTGAACCCAAGGTTCCAACTGTCACAAATTTCTCTCACTAGTCTTTGAAAAGGTGCCTTGGGTATTGCAAAGCCTATAGCTTTCTGTTGCCTCCTGATCTCCCTTAGCACACCTGCACCATGATTCAATCTTTTGGCCTTTTGCTTGAGCAGGCGCATTGCCCTTCCTGCCATGTGCAGCTCTTCCCTTTGGAGGCACACTAAATTTCTTGGTACCTACCCCAGCTGCTGTTGCTGCAAGCCCTGGCCCTTTGCCAACTTTCCTTGCAGTTAACTTGGTTCTTGCCATCACTCTGAAAAACTGCATACAAAGGATTGGAAAGAGATCACAGACATGGAGAACATGTTTTGACAAAGAAAAGGCAATCACAGGGGTGGATGAAGCAATATAGAGAAATTTGCAATAAAATGCGATATGAGGAGTTTGCAATTTCAAACAGGTCCACATCGCGTTTTGCTGCAAATTTTTGAAATGACATGCTGGTGCATTCCTACAGTGATTTCTCTGTCTCTACAACTAAATACAGTATGAATGGAGTTTATGCAAGAAGATTACAGCTATGGATAGCTATGGAAGTCACAAAACTAGAATGACAGGGGTTGATGAAGCAATATTTCAATATTTGCAACAAAACGCGATTTCAGCTGTTTGAAATTCCTAAGGCCTTCTCCTCATGTTTTCCTGCAAATTCATGAGGCAGCATGCTGGAATATGCCTTCAGTCATTTGAAGGTGTTTGCATAACCATACAGGATGGATTGAGTCTATGGAAGGCAAGAAGTGTGCACAGACTGAAGGGAGAACCCATAAGTACAGTTTTATCCTCACATGCAAATATCACACTTGAAGATCTGCATTCCTACAGTGATTTCTCTGTCTTGACTTGAGTCTATGCATTTCCATGCAGGATGGATTTTTTCTATTGTAGGCAAGAAGATTGCAGAGACTAAGGGGAGAACCCATTGTTATTGACCTGGAATCTATCTGTGGATGTGCTGTGCTGCTGATGAGTAACCTGTGCTGCTGGACAGGATGCTGATGTTGCAGAGTATGGAGGTAGGGAGGCAAGAGAGCAGAGACTGGAGGGCAAGAGGTCTAAAACAGGATACCACAAATAAGTGCAAATACAAATAAGGCATCTTCTAAATCCCACACGTGTGGAATGTAGTCGTTTTTCACACGTGTGGATGGGACCCAGATCTCTTGGAGTTTGAAATTTGGCACGTGTGAAAGTACACTTTATGCCTTGGAACTTGTGCCATTCATGATTTCATAATCAATACCACAACCACTCTTCCCTCCCCTGCCTCCCAATCTTTCATCCCTGCCACGACCCTCGCATCTTCCATTTCCTTCTCTCTGATCCTTTCCTACCCAGCACACTCCATTCAGACTGCAACCTGCCTGAAGACTACTACTACTACTAGATCTCCAGGTTACCTAGAGTGCAGAGTTCAAGCTAGTGAAAGAGCAGGAGATTTACCAGTGCAACTCCAACAGCATGGAAAAGGAAAAAAAGGTTAGAATTCTAGATTGGTTTCAATGTTTTTTAACATATATTTCTTCCATCCATTGGATTTTTTATGTCCAAATGTCTTCACTCAGCTCCATCCTTCTTGTTACATTTTCAATTTATACTGTCCAAGATTGTGGTAAATCACCCAGGAATTAGATTGGAGATGGATATGAATAGAAACTAGAAATTTGCAACAAAATGCGAGGAGAGTGGTTTATAATTCTCTAAATAGCCCATATCGCATTTTGCTGCAAATTCCTGTTGTTGACACATTTCTCATGAAAAGTTTCACTCAGCTCCATTATTTCTCTTGCATATGAGATCATAGTGTCCAGGAATCACTGAGATGAACCTAGTGCTTGATTTGACATGCACATGAACAGAACTTGAGAATTTGCAACAAAATGCGAGGAGAGTGGTTTATAAATCTCTAAATAGCCCATATCGCATTTTGCTGCAAATTCCTGTTGTTGACACATTCCTCATGAAAAGTTTCACTCAGCTCTAGCATTTCTCTTGCATATGAGATCATAGTGTCCAGGAATCTGATTTGACATGCACATGAATAGAACTGGAGAATTTGCAACAAAATGCAAGGAGAGTGCTTTATATTTTCCAAATGGTCTCCCATCGCGTTTTGCTGCAAATTCCTGTGTCTGATTTGGTTCTCACTTCTACCTCATTAATTTGCTATCTTTAGCCCTGTGGAAATCTTCCTTGATGATGAGAAATGTTTTTGCTTTGGAACAGCTGGCTCCCAGGCCCCACCTTTCAAGAGGATGCTGGACTTTTCTGCTGCTATTATTAGACCACAGCAATCACCAGGTGAGTCATGAGATGTCATGAAGGAATTATCTGGTGATATACAATGCATTCACTGATTGCATATGTCAGGTTCATAGTATATAAGTTTTTGAACAGGCAAAAAGAAGAGACTGGAGCAGAGTGCTGATTCTTCCATCAAAAAACAAATGGAACCAGAAGAGGACAATTCTCCAGATTTGCTCCTATTTGAGTTTCTTCACAAATGCAAGGCTCAGAGTAACTTCCATATATACCACAGTATTTTCAACATGGAGTTCACAATGAGCTCTGTACTGGAGCAGCACAAAGATTTTCTTTCAGACTATTGGGATACCTTCAAAGAACTGACAGAGGTAGGAAGAATTGTGGAAGGAGAAAAGGTTTTTGTGCATATAAATCATATTGTCTCCAATGACACGCTGAGGTACCATGTGAACAGAAGATTTGACAGCCTGCCTGATCAATATAAATTCAACTGTACTTTGCACACCAGAAAGTGCAGAGTGCTAGAGGAAACCATGGCATTTCTTATGTACATTGTCTTCAGTCAGGAGTCTTTGGATGAACAAGGGCAGGAAATAGAAGAAGAAGACACATCTGAAGCAGAGGAAAAGGAGGATGTTTCTTTGGTCACAGAAATGGCAGAGCAAGAAGAAGATATCAACCTTCAGGATGAGGGGCTACAAGTGGCTGCTCTTGACCTTGTTCAACTGAGGACAAAAACTCTGAGGGGAGCAGAGCCAAGGACGTTTGTTCGAAGGACGAAGTTCTTACATCTCTTTGTCTTGGCAATGATTCTCCCTTGGACACCCTCATCATCACGTGATGTTCAGAGCAGCAACTATGCAGTGCCCATGCTTCCAGGTGTCTTGATTGGTGGAAAGGATTATGTTTTCCTCCATGATATAGAGTGTATGTTCAATTTGAGGGAGGACTATGCCATTTCCCTTATTGCCCAGGCTTCAAGGCTTGACAAGGAGGTTGGCATAGAGGATGACCATTCACTACTGGCTTTGGAAACAATTTTTGATCCTGTAGAGGCCCTTACATTTTGTTTCAAAGAGGCTGAAAAGTTCTAAGAGCCAGATGAAGCTGCCTTCCAGCTCACACAGGAAGCTATGAATCTCTCAGCACTATACACAGAAAAGCCTAAAGAAGAGGCTGGACAAGAGGGGAGAGGGATAAATCTTTGGAAAGATGAACTGCTTGTTGCTGATGAAAATGAGAAGGTACTTCAAATCAAATACTTTGACTTCTGCTTAACTTTGTTTTTGTAGGTTGTGTATTGTCTCACTCCAATCTTTTGATATGTGGCAGCTACAAATTGAGGATGACACATTCCTCCAGAGATCAAGTGGAAGCAGGTAGGTTGGGTTTCGCAAAATGTCAGGCCTAGCTCATTATATTCATGATCTAGGCAGTGCCAAGATCTTGATTTACCATAGGCAGTTGAGCAACAATGGAGAAGCCATTGTTTACTTCTTAAAATGTTTGTCCAGGGCTTTAGGTGGACATGTTCTTTCATGGCAAAAGGAAAAGATCATTTTGATAGAGAGGTTGTCTGCCATAGATATATTTGGAGATTATGTGAATAAGCAGGCCTCTAGGGCCGCTTACTTTTTGTCTTACACTTCTTATGCATTAGCATGTGGTGTTAAGGAGCCCAAATATCTGGAGGGCTATGGAAAACACCAGCTCATAAGGTTTCGAGAGCCACCCATGATTGCATCAAGCCACACAGTCCAAGAAGAGGAACAGGTGGAGAGAGCTGAAGAAAAGGATACCCCTCCCAGAAAAGCAACAGAGGCAAGCATTGATAAACAGACAGTCGACATCAAGCCAATAAAGAAGAAAAAGACTCCAATCAAGATAAAAAAGAGAGTTCCGATCGGCAGGCCCTAGGAGAAATAGGATTTAGTCATCAAATATAGCACAAACATTATATTAAATTTGAACTGATTTGTACAAAGTCTTTGATATCTGGTATGATCTTGTATAAATGATTAATAAGTTGATGATGAAATGATTTGTACATTTACATAGAGTGGTGTCGTTAAATATTAAACAAACAATATATTGAAATTGTGAACAAATTGTATTAAGTTTAGATCATATGTTTCACAAAAGAAATACTTTTCATGCATAACACCAAGAGTCACTTGTTCCACTAAAAAAATTTCTATTGAATGAGTTTGAAAACATGTGGACATAACACCAATAAGTTACAAATGAGTCCTATTCATGTTTACTTGTCCATTTATGGTTTCTAAATATCTTCGATTCCCTCCATTGTCTATGTCTCTCTGCTGTAATTGAATTGTCTAGAGCTTGTCTTCGTCTTTGCTTTTGGGCTAGAAGAAAAGCAAGCTTGATTTTGGAGCTAGCAACTTTTCTTTTAGCATGCAGCCTCTGTAGTATGCCTCGGTAAAACCATTGGAAGACTTCCTTCAGACTATTTGCCTTCTGACTCCCTCCATAGTGTTGTGTGTGTCTAAAAAATGCATTACGTGCCATGTAGTGAGACTTCTCCATGCCTTGGGTAGACCAAATAGCTAGGCATCCATACTTTTTGACAAAATAGGGAAGGTGGTTGTATATGATATGTTGTAAGACATAAGAATGCATAGTAAGTAATTAAAAAAAGAGGATCACACTTAAGTAAAAGAAAAAGACAGAACCTTACCATGTAGTGAGTTATATTGCAGGCTGTCCACGCGTCTTTCATTGACTTCACAAAATGTTTAATTGCCTCCTCAAAGTTCTTGTAATCACTCTTTGTCCATGTTACTTTGTCACAGAACATGAAGAGTTGATCAAGAGACCTCCATACCTCTGCCTTCCTATTTCATGCTTCCCCATCTGCCTCATGATCTTTCACAGCATTATGGACTTGCTTCCACAATCCATAATTAATCTTTGAAACTGTTCTACCTTGCCTTACTTGCTTACTGTGTTTGGGTCGAGACAAGAATCTTCTTGCCTTAACACCACCAATAGAGGGCTTGATTGGTACCTCCTTGCCATTGGTAGACTTTTTAAAATCCTTTGTGATTTGAACATCTCCTCCATGCAGACCTATATCGGATAACACTTTTTCCAATGCTTGAAGAGCATCCTTTCTATTTTTTTCGGGACGAGTTTCCAAGCAAATCCAATATATAAAAATACCAATTTCTCAATAATTCGACATAGACCATGCAATGTGCAGATGTGAACATTACATAGTGGAATGTCCAGAATGGCCTTGAAGTCAGGGTCAACTTTATCTCTATTAGGTGCTCTCTTCCACCATTTTGAATCCATTACTTGAGCTGATTCTTTGCAGTAAAGACAAGGAGACTTTGAGTTGCCTCCTTTACTAATGTTATACATGCACTTGAGTGTTTTAAGATCCCCGGCCATGTGCCACTCTACTTGAAAATCACCTTTTCCTGCAACATGGAGATTCTCGCCTTGCACTTGTCTTGATTATTCTTGGTATTTCCGTGTGGTGAAACACCCAATCTAGTGTTTCATGGTCTTCAGTCTTCACCTGCCAGATTATAGAAAACAAAAGTATTACTATAACAGATTTGAAAACAATGACCAAAATCAAGTATAAAACAAAAAATGATCATACCTGGAACGAGCCTAACCACCATATGTGTTTCTCTGACTGCACACTAAAATACTTCGAACTCGCTTTAGTCAATGATGTATCAATTGCTCCATTCATCAATGTAATAGTAACTCTTTCCATTTTCTTTTCCTTTACAACCTCACACTCATCCAGTTTGATAACAAATTTCAAAATGCCTTTGCACTCCTCAAATGTTATTCCATAAAACTCAACCATTCTTTTTTGAAGTTGTTGTAGATCAAAAAATATATTGTTCCAAGGATCATACACAGTGGTTCCTTTAACACCATGAAATATTTCTTCAATATGGATATATTGCCCAATAAATTCATCTATACTTTCATTCAAATGACCTCTTATCCTCCACACGGTTGCTGGATTTGGCAGTAAAACTCGTTTAATCCTTTGATCTTTCAAAGTTGAGGATATCGCATGGAAAATCGAACTATATCCCTGCCTGCTAACTCCACTAACATCAAGAGCCTCTTGGATTATAGTGCCATCAACTTGATTATTGGATACAAAGTCCTCTACAATATTGCGTTTGACTGTTTTGTATTTTTTTTCCTCAATCAAACCTTTTGCACACCGCAAGAAAGCAATCCTTTCATTTGTTTAACAGGAAGAAGGTTCGGGTCCATATTTTCTTTTGCAGGCTCCAATAATTTCCTATAGTAACAACACAATATGCCTATATCATTCAGCACCTCCATTCTTGTTTTGTGACAATCGACGAAATAGATATAGTCTAGAAGAGAGCCTTTTTGAGTATACAAAATGATAAATTTCAATCTAACCTTGCTTCCTGAATTCGTCGCTTGCATCCACCAGTCCCAGCCTTCAAATTTGTAATGTTTTTAATCTTCCTGCTACGTAGTCTATCTCCAAGCATGGTTCTCTTCTTTCTTGCTCTTGTCAACTTACTCTTTGAATGCTCCTCAATTTCATTCTGCAACTGCTGCTCCAATTTTGCACGAATGGCTATCTCCTGCATCTTGGCCCCCTTTTCTTGTAGGTACATCATTTTATATGTTTCCGCAAATGCAGACTGCGCTGAAATATAACCAAGAAGTCCATTTTGTCCATCGCTGGCAAACCTCAGTAATGTGGTGGGATTGACAAATGAGGTGTAGAGTTTTTTACTTGACATTTTGGATATATGCTTCCATCGCACCATAAGTCAATATGTTGAAGCCCTTCTCTTCTCATATTTTCCTGCTGTTGAGCATTCAGCACCGTATCCTTTCGTCTTTTTTGTGCTGGAGCATATTGTTCTTCTAAGTCGATGTGAAGATGGTGTAATCGCTTCTTCTGAGATAGTGACTCACTAGTATCGGCCATTTTTTGTGCTTCTGAGGTTGCGAAGTTTGTTTTTCAATCTCATAGTCGTTTTGTAACATGAATCGTGGAAGTGTGGCGGTATCCATGTGAATATTTTGAAAACTTGCAATCACCAAGTTCAGTGATGGACTCTTTATGAAAGGCCTGCACACGTCGGCAAAAGAGATGCGGAATCTTTGGTAAACAAAAAAAAATCTAAGGAGATATTTAATGCAAAATCGTGTTAGTCAGACAAAAGATTATCTTATTCCTTTTTTAATTGACAGTTCTGTAGTCCTTACTGACAGCAGTTCTGAGCCACGTTTCCGTATTTTACTATTTTTGAGGTCTTTTAGGAGAGAAATAAATCAAAAAATAGTGAATTTCTTACAGGGCCCCAAAATGAGTTCCCTTTTTCCCTAATTCACCCATGAGCAAAACCCCTCCCATATGGATTGCTTACCGCTATCATATTGTTTCCCCAATTCGCTATCTGCACTTCCCACCAACTCAACCATGAGTCCATTGCAGGGATGTCACTATCACGCAATGGACCTGCCCTCCACCATTATCTAATCAAGCGGCTTTGCAAGCATGCTTCTTCCTTTGTGGTGGTAGTTCTCCACCTCTGACAAATTTCTTTGTGCTCTTGTTGATCTATTCGCCTCACGTACTTGACGGTGTGTAGTTGTACTTCACGTACTTGCTCGTGTTGATCTAGCATGGACACTCAACAAGCATGGGTTTAGTAGAACAAAACATACAACATCAACCGTTACCCCTAGCCATCACACCACCAAGGAGCTTGCAGGTCTTCCACAAGCCACTTTTTGCCAACATCACTACCTTCAACTCAACTATGGCAGGGGATATACCCCCACCAACATGAGTGCTTTGACCTAATGTTCTTTTGATTTCGATTTTATGTTGTTAGTTTACACATTGAGTTGAAGAATTGCATTTGTTTGCATTTTTTAGGAACTTGATTTTCATGCTAAATTTCCTCGCAAGCGTCCAAAATTGACCTCAAACAGTTTGGAATGTGCCGGAGATTTGTGCATGCAGTCTCATGTGGGCCAATTTTCCCACAGAGCTTAGGTTAGAAGTTGGGGGGAATCCACCAAATTGGAACAAACGGGATTACTCCATTGCAACTACGGTAGCTGCAGGGATTGCCTCTCGATTTGTGGCTGATGATGGTTGGTTTGTTACCACGTGTGTTCTAGAACATTTTGGGCATGTGATGCAGGCCATGTTTGATGAGGGATTCCTTATCTAGAGAACCATGTTTGTGAGGACATGCGGTGAGGTGTATTGGCGCATTAATCCTTCAGAATCGGTAATGCACAAAACTCTTAAATAATATTGTGGGGATTTGTTGGAGAGTTCTTTAGAACTAATGAGTACTATTATAGGTGAGCACGCTTGCTATGGGATTATTTCACCATATAGGGAGATCTCATCCACCAATGTATGATCATGAGCGAGCAGCATCCCTCATTACGGATGGTCAAAGTTGCCCTCCTTCCACAGACACATTGATTGAGCCAGACCACACCCATGTTCTTGCAAGAGCCCATGATGGCAGTTATATTAGGGGAGCAACGCAGCGGCACCCCCATCTGGCTAGGTGAGTAGAGACTAGACTCTTGATAGCATATTCTCCAAACTTTGAATTCAAACACATAGTGTATGTCGCTAATTTCATGAATAACTCTTCTTGCACAAATTCCTACTAGAGACATTCGCAATGCCAGGTGATACGGTAGTGGACCTTCTCGCTAGTATCGGCGAGGGCATGCATGGACCTATAGTGAAATTCCTAAGCTTAGAGTCGGATGGAAGCTGCCTTGCCTGGCACTTGGAGCTTATTGGACGCATGTGTCATAATGTAAGCATGCCATCGCCCGAGGTTTATGTAACCACATTCCATGCGCATCAACGTGGACAACGTAGGGCTAGATAGAGAGGAAGCTAGAGGTAGAACATTGATACTTTAGTAAAGAGGAAGATTCATTTCGTGTAGCAATATGTATATGGGAGTGGTTATGAATGATGTTAAAACTTAGTTCAAAAGATTAAATGGTATTCTATGTTTTCTGCAAGGAATGTATATGTGGGAGTGTTTATGAATGTTGATGTTCTCTAAAAACTAAATGATGTTCTTTGTTGTTCTCTAAAAACTAAATTATGAAAGAGAGAGAGAGAGAGAGAGAGAGAGAGAGGAAGGGGCAAGGGAGTGGGAGAGAACTTCAAAGAACCCTAAACCCTTAGTGCAAAGCATGCAAAAATTCCATGCATCAAAATGAAAGAAGTGGATGGAATAAGTAGACACTAGGCATCAATAATAGCATAACAAAAAGAAAGAGTAGCACCACAATAAAACATAAGAGAAGTAGCATGACCAAAAGAAGGACTAGTAGCATGATGAAAATTAGGAGCAGTAGAGTATTATGTGGAGAGAGAGAGAGAGAGAGAGAGAGAGAGAGAGGGAAAAAGGGAGTGAGAGGGAGAGAGAGGTAAAGGAAGTAGTAGCATAACAAAAAACAAGACTAAAGAGGAGTAAAAAGGAGGGGGGGGGGGGGGAGGGGACTAGAGAAGAGGAGGATGAGGAGAGAGAGTTCATATAGAATGAGAGAGAGAAGGTAATGGGACATGAAGAGAGAAGAGAGAGAGAGAGAGAGAGAGAGAGAGAGAGAGAGAGAGAGAGAGAGAGAGAGAAGGTTGAGGAGAGAGAGATTCATGCAGAATTGAGAGAGAAGGAAAGGGACATGAAGAGAGAAAAGAGATGAGAGATGAGAGAGAGTGAGCTTGCCATTTTTGTGCAAGCTCGCCGAAAGATGCTTGCCAAAAAACATCCCCCGCATTAAGGGAAGCGAGAGCTTGGAGGGAGAGGAGGATCTAGTGTTGCAGTGATGGCTATGGAGGTAGAAGAAGCTCATCATCATCCATGAAGGCATGTGTAAGAGAGATCGATGTGGGTTCAAGAAATGATATAGATGGCTATTTTCTTTGGATGGAGATGTTCATAAAAATAAGCTCGTGTTGATTTACTTATAAATCCATTCATTTCATCCTCCATGCAAACAACCTCAAGATTCAAGTCTCCAAAGGCAAAGCTCAACGTCAAAAAAATAAACCACATGCAACAATTGAGTTAATGCAAGAAAATCAGCCATGGAAGCACCAACAAATATGATGAAGAAAAGTGGAATAAGGACCATGGAATCTCAAGCCAAATGGATAGTCAAGATTTGATTTTGAAGAGGTACAATAGTAGCAAAGATCATTGTCACCCTCTAGCAAGCAGCATGGTCATCAAAGAAAGTATTGTCTTGATCTATTGGAGCTGAAGTTTTATGAGATCTTTCTAGCAATATGTGAAGCACAATCAGTCTGAAAGGTCAACAAACTATTGGGCAAAATTGTCGCATATTCATCTTTGCTTGAGAACTTGGCAAAATCTTGGCATACCAAATTCCATCGAGGTAACTGGAGATTTATTCAAGATATCAATGACATCCTAGAGCTGCAACAAAGGGTTTAGATATTGCAATCCGAGTATTCTCATGAAGAGGACAATGATTCCGATTCCAACTACAATTCTGATTCAGATTCTAAAGATGGTGGTCAAATTTGCAATGATCATTCAGTTAATTCTGTCCATAATCAGCAAATTACTCTTTCTAAACATACCCAAGTGGACATCCATTCCAAACAGTCAGACAACAATATAACATTCGATAGTCCGCCGATAGTCCGCCGACTAGAGTCTAACAGTAAGTTGCGATAGTCGAATAGCAACCTGAAACAATCAGACAGTGATTCCAAATAGTCAAATGATAATTTTGACCAGTCTAAAAGTTCAAGTATGCATGAATATCTAATTCCTATAAGTTTCGGATTTTTCCATCGACAAATGGAGCAAGAAGAACTTGGACCAACAAATGACGATAAAGAGGATTACTTTTCGACCAAAGATGATTAAAATTAGAAGAGTCGTATGCTGAGTGTGCATGCTATTCCTTTGCACCATCTTTTGCCATTGATGTGATGTGGAAGCAAGAGAATATCAATCCGCATGCAATCTTTGAGAAGCCTAACTACAGAAGCCCTTACAACAAGGAATATTTGGGGTACATTCCTAATCCGATTCAAACCAATCATGCCAAAGTATGTCAAAGCAATAAACATGATCTTGTTTCTGCTAATTATTCAATTCATTATGCAAAGAATTTCATGTGCGACAATGATGATGAAGAGGTCGATAAGTATGCAGAAAGCTCAAGTGTTTTTTCTCTTTTGTATGGACCAATGGATCCAATACAATCGGAGACAACAATGAGTAAAAATATTAATGCCACTGATGATGATGTTATTTCAGCTCACAATGTTTCTGATGTTGATATTCAAGTTAACAAATATGTATGTGAGAAAGATGCTATTATTGAGCAGTTCCTATTGTCCATTAAGGATAAGAATGCTATGTTGGATGACCAATTTGATCACATGAGTAATCCAAATGGTCTGACATCAGTCCTACACAATCAAGAAGTTATTCTAGATGATCAAGCATCTATTTCCCATGTTTGGCAATGCAAGAAGGCTGAAAATGATGATGAGGATAGAAGCAATTATGTAAGGGCTTCAGAGATGGTCCATATTCAAAATTATGAACAAGAGAACAACAAAGAAAAGAAGTCAGATCCAAATACGGCTGAAGAACAATTGTTTGATGTTGAAGATAATGAGGTATTGAAGTTTCTTCCTTCTTTTTAGCATAATCAGATTACTGATCAGCTTCCACAAAATGGTGAGGGCTTTAAGGGTCCAATTGCCTCAGAAAATCCAAAACCATAGTGTTGATAGATTGATGAAGATCAAAGTCATAGGGAATCGAGAGATAATTCAAAGTCATCCTATTGACCGTTTCTAGATTTTGCACCATTTGGGGAGATATGCGCCTCCAAACCACAGTTGATTTTCCACTGTTTTAAGAGAGAGAGAGAGAGAAAGAGAGAGAGAGAGAGAGAGAGAGAGAGAACATGCAAATTCACAATTGTGATCTATTTTTGGAATAGGGGGACCGTTTTGGGAAAATACAAGTTTGCACTTCAAAAAAAGAGTTTTCTAAAGGCAAAATGGATTTCGAAAATGCAGAGATTTTTGCCATAGCTTCTCACTCATGGATTACGAGGCAAATTTCTGAGAGATCTAGATTTCCACTTCTGAACTGAAGATCCAAAAAGAGATTGAGATTATGATTTTGACTTGGCTGGCCTAGATCTAGGTTGAGATTGAGATTGTAATGCATACCTTCGACTAAGATTAAGATTGTGATTGAGATTGAGATACTGGAGGTAGGGATCAAGGGTGGTTGGGTGGAACTTTCTTCTTGCGGGAAATATTTCCTTTGTAAAGGATTCCCTTTGAATAAAGATAAAGATACTCTTTCCTCTTCAGTTTGAATTGTTTTTCTATGTGAGATCTTGAGTTCACTGACTTGGCATCTCTTAACTTTCTTTCCACATTGAACAGCAAATGAAATAGCACCTCTAATAGTAGTTATCCTAGAAGTTAGGGAAAATGTTTTATCATAATCGATTTCCTTGCTAAGAGCAACCTTTGGTTATGAGCTTGCCTTGTACTAGTTAATGGTACCATCAAATTGTCACTTCACAAAGTAAGCCCACTTTGCTCCAATAGCCTTTTTCTTTATGGGCAACTCCACTGGATCCCATGTATTATCCTTATGGATTGAATCCAATTCATCCCGCATGGCTCTCATCTCTCTTGAGCATCCTTAGATTTCTCAACTTCATCTACATCACAAAGTGTACTCAGCCAAGATGCATTTACATATCGAGCTTTTTCAAAAAAAATTAGACTAGCATGTGTCTTACCGAGAAGAGGAGCTAGCAATTTGTTGCCTTGCAAAGTCAGTCTCATCTACCTAAAGATTGTTCTAGATTCTGTTGCAATAGACATTTCTCTTTGAATCTTTTTGGAGCATTCAATGCATGATGCAGCCATTCATGCTGGTTTTTAGCATGTTGTAAATTGCCATTTATTGGCTATTGGAGAATCCCTTATAAACTATTACTAACAAATGAGTACTGGGAGAAACCCTTCCAACTCTTTCTTGTACAAAACTACTATTCACTACAAGAATTGACCCTTTTTGCTTCTTTTTTTAATAGAATTTATATATTTTTTAAATCCTAACTTTGTGAAATATTAGTATTAGAGTTAAAAGGAAAGCTTCGATACTTATGTCATTATTAGTGTAGATAATCAGCACTATTAAATGAGGAAAATATTGACAGTTTTTTTGATAAGAATTATGATGAGCAATTGAGATTGAGACGTTTGCCACACTCACATATACTATTAATTTTGGAAGGTGCATATAAACCTACAAAGATTAGCCACTATGACCACTTGGTATGTGCAGAGATTCCAAATGAGACATTATTTCCTGAGTTGCATGCAATTATCAAAGCAATGTAATGTTCATGGCCCATGTGGTCATTCAATGCCTCTGCTGCTTGCATGAATGATGGCAATTGCAATTGATGTTACCCACGCTCATGCTCTCAATGTACTGTTGTGGGTAATGATGGTTATCCTTGTATACATGCGTAGAGATGATGGTAGAAAGATACAGGTAAGAGAGGGTGTCGTAGACAATCATTGGATTGTGCCTTTTAATCCTTTCCTATTAGTGAAGTACAAGGCAAGGCACATCAATATTGAAGTTTTCTCCACTATCACAACTGTTAAATATTTGTACAAATATGTATACAAAGGTCATGATAGGGCTACAATCAGGATGCAAATGGAAAACCCTGTAGAAGATCAAGGTGAACTACCGGGGAAGTAGAAGGAGGTGGGGCACTTAGCGAAGCCAGAGAAGGAGGTGTGTTCTATGGAGTCAAGCTCTGACATCCACAATATCAAAGAAGATGGGAATGTGATCAAATCACTTTAGATTTGGATCCTCCACCCTTCAAGTTTAGATCAAAATCCATGCTCGAACTGAACATGTTTGGAGAAAAGCCATTGAAAGGATTTTGCAGATTAAACGAGTTCTAAAAAAACGGATGGATGACCACAATTTCAAGAGGCGAAATGCAGAGGAAATAAAAAGTTGCCCAGGGCCAGTTGCTCGTCAGATTTGTCACCACCATCAACTCTCTCATCCAACAAACCCTCTAAGTCAGCAACCTCCTTGTTTTCCCCAATGGCCTTGTCTAGAAAGCAACATACTAGATCTAGATCTAGATTGAGATTACGATTTCGACTTGGCTGGCCCAGATCTAGATTGAGATTGAGATTGTAATGCGTACCTTTGACTAAGATTAAGATTGAGATATTGGAGGTAGGCCTCAGGGGTGTTTGGGCGGAACTTTCTTCTTGCGGGAAATATTTCCTTCATAAAGGATTCCCTTTGAATAAAGATAAAGATACTCTTTCCTCTTCAATTTGAATTGTTTTTCTATGTGAGATCTTGAGTTCACTGACTTGGCATGTCTTAACTTTCTTTCCACATTGAACAGCAAATGAAATAGCACCTCTAATAGTAGTTATCCTAGAAGTTAGGGAAAATGTTTTATCATAATCGATTTCCTTGCTAAGAGCAACCTTTGGTTATGAGCTTGCCTTGTACTAGTTAATGGTACCATCAAATTGTCACTTCACAAAGTAAGCCCACTTTGCTCCAATAGCCTTTTTCTCTATGGGCAACTCCACTGAATCCCATGTATTATCCTTATGGATCGAATCCAATTCATCCCGCATGGCTCTCATCTCTCTTGAGCATCCTTAGATTGCTCAACTTCATCTACATCACAAAGTGTACTCAGCCAAGATGCATCTACATATCGAGCTTTTTCAAAAAAAATTAAACTAGCATGTGTCTACCGAGAAGAGGAGCTAACAATTTGTTGCCTTGCAAAGTCAGTTTCATCTACCTAAAGATTGTTCTAGATTCTGTTGCAATAGACATTTCTCTTTGACTCTTTTTGGAGCATTCAATGCATGATGCAGCCATTAATGTTGGTTTTTAGCATGTTGTAAATTGCCATTTATTGGCTATTGGAGAATCCCTTATAAACTATTATTAACAAATGAGTATTGGGAGAAACCCTTCCAACTCTTTCTATGAACCTGTACAAAACTATTATTCACTACAAGAATTGACCCTTTTTGCTTCTTTTTTTAATAGAATTTATAAAAATTTTAAATCCTAACTTTGGGAAATATTGGTATTAGAGCTTCGATACTTTTTTTTTTTTGAAAAAAAGAAGGGCTAATTATATTACTTCAAGACAAGGCATACAAGAGACTCAACAGCAATGCTGGAGCACAGGGATAACTCCCACCTGCGAAACTACAAGCCACACAGGGCCAAGCAAAAAACTGTTGCAAAATGCTGTCAAAATAAAAAACCTAGTCTGGGTCTTCTGAAAACCAGTAAACCGCGAAACCAAAAAAGCTACGGATCCCTGATGAAGTGAATCCTGGAAGTACTAGAAAGTCTTCGAGACAGTGAATCATCAACTGATATGACTCCTCTGAGTCAACATCCAACAATCAAGGCCGACCAATAATCCCTGATGAAGTGAATCCTGGAGATACTCGTAATCCAAGCATGTATGGATCCCTCCTCCGCTGAGCTCCCGTCCAACCATCGTGCCCGCCCGAGGGTGCCAATAGGAAGAGACCTGCCAGCATGAGCAACCACCACCTGGCGAGGGGCGAGTCCGCACTCCAGTAGCCCGCTCCACGCACCTGCAGGCCTCAACCCACATGGGGAGCCTCCTGGTACGACAAGAAGAAGTAGAGCCAAAGGAGAAGGGATCCCTGAGGAAGGAGTCGAGGGCCGCCGCCCTGTGGAAAAAGAATCTTCGAGAAAAGCTCTGAGTCTTGAGAAGCTTGGAGACCCAAGCAAAAAAGGGTCCCTCCTCCGTTGAGCTCCCCTCCATCGAGCCCGCCCGAGGGCACCAACAAGAAAAGACCCGCCTGCATGAGCAACCACTGCCTGGCGGGGGGCGAGTCCGCACTCCAGTAGCCCGCTCCACGCATCTGCAGGCCTCAACCCAGTTGGGGTGCCTCCTGGTACAACAAGAAAGAGTAGAGCCCCAAGAGAAGGGATCAAGTCCAGCAGCCCTACGGATAGAGCCAAGAGCCGCCGCCCTGTGGGAAGAAGGTCTTCGAGACAGTGAACCATCAACTGATATGACTCCTCTGAGTCAACATCCAGCAATCGAGGCCGACCATGACCAAGGTTCCAACCACGATCAAGAACCCTTGCTAGGAGGAAAGCAGTGAAGCCACGTCGAGGTAGCAAGGTTCCACGAGCCGGTGTAGCTCTGAGATCGGAAGCGCCAGGATCCCTGTTGTCGAGCTTGACCATCAAGAAGAGCTCTTGACCACCATGGGAGCAGGCATCTCGCATCTCTATCTCCTTGAGCTCGAGGTAGTACCAAACCTTTCCTCGACAAAAGGTCCCGAGCACACACGACGCTTCCTGAAAGATGTTCCTGTTGCTGCGATGAAGGTGCAGGTGATGCAAGCCGCTGGGGCGGAGGAGCAGGCTACAGCCAACAATGCTCCCCTCCGAGGAGATGCAATGCCCCAAGCCACGGGTGGCACGAGAAAGCAACTTGCACCTACAAGCCCTACGCGAACGAAGCATGCCCCAACGAGAGGGCAAAGGGTGCAGACCACCCAACCCGCCACTGGCCAGCTCTGCCGCTAGAGGTGAACCCACCATCACACGATCGAGGCTGCTCAAGCGAGGTCTATGAAGGCCCAGGCGAGGGAGGTTCCGCTGAACTCCAGCCGTTGCTGCCATCAGATCGAAGAGGGGTGCGAGGCGAGGTGGAGGAGGGCGAGGGAGGGGAAGTGGAGGAAGACGGGGGGGAGGGGGGTGAAGCGGCGCGCAGGCAGCGAGGGGCCGTGGGCGACAGGGTTGCTGCAGCAGGGAGGCGGGAAGGTCGCGATGCATTTTTTCTTTTGAAAGCTTCGATACTTATGTCATTATTAGCGTAGATAATCAGCACTACTATATGAGGAAAATATTGACAGTTTTTTTGATAAGAATTATGATGATAATAGCGATGCTATTCTTTTTTTGCAAAAAATTTCCCCCTGTGTATATGGACAAAAATATAAAAGCTTTTTTTTGGGGGGAAATCTATTTTGGGTAGAAATTATGATGTTAGTAATAGCGATGCTATTCTTTTTTTGGGTGGAAGCACGTTAACCCACTCAAAAAAGCATGTCAATGGACAATGCTAAGAAGCACAATTGAGTAGCATGTTTTGGCTTTGTTTGTAATTGATCATAACGTTAATTGTGGCAGTTACACTCAGCCCATACATTTGCCTAAAACATTTGAGCCACCATGGGCATTGCCTAGTGCAATGACCCCTACCCGATGGTGGTGGAAACCTGGAAGTATCGGGAAAGTCTTTATCCCAAGGGTTTGGATTCCTTGTTGATAAAAAGAGAATCAACAAGGCACTCTCTACTCCAAGAGTTGGGATGAGTTTCATGAAGCATGATAAGAATCTGGATGAGTTTCTATGATGGATGGTGTCCATGAACAAGGCAAGAAGATTGGATTGTAGTTTGTCTAAAACATTTGAACCACCGTGGGCACATCTGTCCCTATAGATCTACCAAATAGAAGGACGTGGAGCCATATTCATCAAAGATCCAAAATGGGCTGGACCATCTCATCTTTAGGTTACCAGGCATCCTGCCCATCCGGTTGCTGAAAACAAACACTAGTTGACTGTGCTTTAAAATTTCTTCTTGGACACCAAATCCACTCTGCACTTTTGGTGAGCCTGAAACACCTGTGTCATCTCCATCCAAGATTCATCTAGTTGCTCCAACACGTCTAAATGATATTCCATTGAATCTTGCAGAAGGAGCTGATCCACCACTGTAATGTAGAACTTGGCCCCACGTATTCTAGTGGGTAATGGCCTCCATGCCTAAAGCTGACTTCAATAGTGTAGCCATTTTGAATGATGTGCAGTATGCCCCAAGTGTCGCCAGCAACTTCTCATCCCAAGCGCCGCCAGCAACTTCTCATCCCAAGCTGTTTGGTGAGCATTGACCAACAAAGTCATGATCCATTTGAATGTTTTATTTGTGGAATCCACCTGACCATTAGGGAGATGACTTCTTATGGATCACCATGTAGAACAACATCATCCTCTTGGTTACCTTGTTCATGAGATGTTTGGCTCAATCATCATCACTGACTAGCTCAATTGGACAACCAAATCCACTAAACACATCCTTGTATAATCACTTGGTTGTCGAATGTGCAGTGTTTTCCCACAATGCCTAGGCCTCTACCACTTGGTATAGTAATCTATTGGCTAGTATATCGCAATTTTGGGTCTTTGTTGGCTGCAGGCTTGAATGGCCCCATAAAGTCTAGATCCCATTTCTGGAATGGCTCCAATGTCATAACTGGCTCCATGGACATCCCACCCTGCTCTGACGGTGGCTAACCCAATCTTTGGCATACATCACACCTTTGTGCAAACATCCTGGCATCTCTCTGCAGCATTGGCCACCATAGTCCAACTTCAATAGCACATTTTTTGGAGTGGTGGATCCTGCAAAGTGGCTACCTATGACTCCGCAATACATTTCAGTTAGGACTATGTCTTGCTCATGTGGAAGAACACATCAGAGTAACACGTTTGAAAGATTGCAATGATACAACTGCCCCATGCACACTTAAAATCCGTAGCTCCACAATGCTAGTCTCTTGCATTGATCACAGGACAAATGCTTTGGCATGGTACCTATAGTCAAAAAGTCAAACATATCATCATACCATGACCAAAAGATATTCAAAAGTGTTAGAGTTGGAGAGTGCTCATCCTCATGAGGTTATATACATAGTTAGGGTAATAGGTGTGGTTAGACGTGGTGATTGTCCACGTGGTTTTCATGCATGCAATAGATTATGTAGGTGGAGGAAACAATGATCGTCCTCATTCTCGTAGTCTCCAAACGGTGCCATGAGGCTTGACATCCATAGTTCCAAGGACACGCGACTCTTGGCCTCTCTACACAGCTAGAGGTCGACGGTGTGTGAGTTGTTGGCAACCATGAGTAGAGGCAGTTTATCTTGGTGGTGTATGTGATGCTATAAGCTTTAGAGCAGGTCGTATTGTGTGTGTGGGTGTGTAGTTAATTGTGTGAGACTTTGTGGCCATTTGATATGCTTTGTATTGAGCAACAAGCCCGATCAAGATGCGGTTTGGTTGATAAAAGAATAGTAGTGTTTTTGTGTCAAAACTCTTTCTTGGTTCTATATCCATACATGAGCTTTAGCTTTAGTTTTGGTTATACAATTGTTTAATTGCATGCATTATTGACGTGGAGCATATAGCCAACAGTGGTATCAAAGCCACACGATCGACATTTGATCAAAGATTCTTTGTTTGACGATAATCATTGTGGTTCATACATGCCTAGGAAGGTTGTTCAAAGTGGAGTATCCTGGTTGTGAGAAGACATAGAAGCAATTGAGGTCACAGACATAGATCCTCCCTCAACATAGTTGAGGCATGGTTTCAAGTTCTCCTCAATCTTGCAAGGTTGTGATGATGGACATGTCAAAGAAAGACAAGCATGGTGCCATACTGGTGACTTTCAATGGCAAGAGTTTTGCATCATGGCAATTGGCTACACGTTTGCTCTTCATGCACAAGGGATTATGGAATATAGTTGTTTTGCTATCATGGAGAAGAAACCGAAGGAAAGGTCTCATGACACTAACAAGGTTCCTAGGTGGGAGCAGAAAGATGAGAAGGCATTAGGTTACATGGGAAGACCTTTAGGACCAGAGTACTTTCATCACCTCGATGTGAAAGCAACTACAGCTGAGAATTGGCAAACACTGGAGACTCTCTTCAGAGATCATATGAAGCACTCAAAGTCCAATCTAAAGCAATATCTTTTTTACCTTCAGATGAATGAGAGAGAGACATTGGGAGTGTGTTTGAACCACATGCAAGCTCTAATGAGGTAGCGTAGTGATCTAGGAGTACCAGTCGAGGATGAAGATAAGAAGGCTATCATGCTGAGAAGCTTACCCCTGGAGCAATATGGAGGAATTGTTTGTATTTTGCAACTCGATGACAACATGGATTTTCTTGACTATGTAGGGATGCTGATAAGTGAGGAGAAGCACAACAATATCTCATCGTTTGACAATAGGGTGTATGCCACCATCGACAAGAAGAAGAAGCCAATTTGTGATACTCGAAAGTGCAACTCTTGTGGTAAGGAAGGGCATGTAGAGAAGTATTGCTACATTAAGAAACGTGATGAGCAGTTGAAACTAATTAAGGATAACGCAATGGCAATAGAAGACTAGAGCAAGAATGATATCGCCATGTTGGCCGTGGTTGATTAGGATTTTGCCTTTTAAATCATGCTCTTTTTTAGCAATCTTGTTTAGCTCTTTGTGAGCAGTTGGTGTCGTGTTTGATAGCTAATGTCGAGCTCTTTGTGAGCATTGGATGTTGGTTCTTTGTGAGCATATTGTAGGGTTTCTCTTTGTGAGCACTAATTGGAAAACGTTCTTGAGTAGTCATCTTGTTTACACTGTCCATTTTTCTCTAGCATTTTGGCTGATGGGGAACAGTTAGAGTTAGTGAGTGCTCATCCTCATGAGGTTATCTACATAGTTAGGGTAATAGGTGTGGTTAGACGTAGTGATTGTCCAGGTGGCTTTCATCCATGCAATAGATTATGTAGGTGGAGGAAACAACGGGTCGTCCTCATTCTCGTAGTCTCTACGCAGTGCCATGAGGGTCAACCTCCACAGTTCCAAGAAGGACACATGACTCTTCGCCTCTCTACATAGCTAAAGGTAGACGGTGTACGAGCTACTGGGAACCACAAGCAGAGGCAGTTAATCTTGGAAATGTATGTGATGCTATAAGATTTGGAGCAAGTCGTATTTTGTGTGTGGGTGTGTAGATGATTGTGTGAGCCTTTGTGGCCATTTCATATGCTCGTATTGAGCAACAAGCCTAGTTGGGATGCGCTCTAGTTGATAAAAGAATAATAGTGTTTTTATGTTGAAACTCTTTCTTGGTTCTGTATCTATACATGAGCTTTAGCTTTAGTTTGATTATACAATTGTTTAATTGCATGCATTATTGAAGTAAAGCATATAGCCAACAAAAAGTACCTGTGTTTGGTGCAGCTCCACAAGATTTGCCGAAAACACTCCACATAGTTTCGCATCCAAAAACTCATCTTCAATGCCAGTGGCTGGTTAGACTCTTATCAGTTGGCCACCTTAGAGGGAGTGCAGTCAGGATGCAGTAGATAGATGCATCCATACCAATAGAGTCAATAGATATAGATGACTTGCCGATCACAGAGTCCACTTGGTTAGGAGCTTTTACGGGGACGGGTGCTCCCTTACAGGTCATTGCCTTGCGAGATGCACATGAGGAGACCCTTGTCTTTGATAATCAGTCAGGAGGCAGACTTCTCATATCTTCAGATGATATTCTTTTGGGTGTTGCCTTCCTGCCTATTAGGATTGCAGGTTACATGGAGTGGGGCATAGACTCACACTGGTATCTTGATCCTGACCCTGTTCTCCTCGCACTTCGGTCTTAGAGACTGTAGTTATATGCTAGTTCTCCCATCAAGTTCTTGCAGTGGGACCTAGGGGACTGGGAATGGATTGATGAAGGGCACCGAGAGAAGAGCATCCCCTTCTTACATTACATAGTCAAAAATGCCAAAAGATTTCAGCTTAGCAGTAGAGGTTGGAGGCCCTCCAGAGCTCCTCATTGGGATAGTTTTCATATTTCTGCAGAGGTGCAGAAAAACTTTTGGAGGAGGCTTTGGAAATCCCTCAGAAATAGAAAGATCACTCTCTTCTATTCATGGAGGGATTGCAGTGAACCTGTGGAGATCCAGGTTCGGGGTTGACCCTACTTGTCCTCGATGCCACGCAGCAGTCAAGTTAGTTCAGCATTGCCTTTGGGAGTGCAAATAGTCGAGGACGATCTGGAAGGGTGTTGCCAGGATTCTTTGCCTATTTCATAAAAGACCCTTATATATGACTTGGGGTTTAGTGGCATGGTTATCTCTTACTGGCCCTCACGTGTTTTTTGAGAGACATGACTTAGACTCGTCCTTCGTTATACGACAACGTCATGCTCTCTCCAGGATGTTCCTTTCACTCCTTTTAGAGCTGCTCATGCCTCGATGGGCACAACTTGGGAGATTTTGGCTAGCACTACAACTTGGTATATTTGGAGGGCGAGATGTACAGAGGCAATGGAGGGTTCACAGATTCACCCTTCCCAGTCTATGGCTAGTATATGGACTGATACTATACACACACTAATGGCTATCTGGGCGAGCATGCAGGGATCCTCTAGAGTAGCTATAGCCAAGAGAGATATTTTTTTCAAAGTTTGGAGAGGATCTTTGTTCTTCTCTGAGTCTGATTCGGGGTTGAGGTGGCATTTTCAGCCTCCACCTTGGATTTTGTTAGCTCTTTTTTAGCTATTTTTTCTTTCATGCATGACATGATGTACTCTCGCAGTTGAGCTTGCTCTTGCAGATTTCATTCATACTTAATGAAGTAATCTTTTTGCAAATTTCTCAAAATTCTTGCCATTTGATTATTGAAAATCAGAACCAACTGACCCCTCTTGAAAATTTCCTTTTTAGAGGCCAAATCCACCCATCGCTTCCTACTTGCCTACACCACCTGTGTCAAATAGTAACTCTCCATGTGGTCTTCCTCAACTTGCTACAATACATCAAGTCGGAACTCCATCGAATCTTGCGAGAAAGAACCAATACAATGTGGAAACTAGGCACTAAATATTCCAACAAAGTGATTGCCTCCATTCCAAATGCAAGTTTGAATGGCGTCAACCTCGTAGCCACCTTGAAAGATGTGAAGTAAGCCCATAGTGAAGACAACAACTTCTCATCCCAATCTGTGTAGTGATTATTCATTAGCAGCATGCTTGAATTGCTTATTTGATGACTCGACCTGGCTGTTGGCTTGAGGATAATAAGAGGAAGATTTCTTCTGAATTACCATGTAAAATGAAATTATATCCTTGACTACTTTGGCCACAAAGTGCTCCTCGTGATTGTCACTGACCCACTAGATGGGGCAACCAAATTGACAGAAAATATCTTTGTAAAGACACTTAGATGTTGATCTTGCGGGTGTTGTCTCACAAGGCCTATGCTTTGACCCATTTGGTGCAATAGTCCATTGCAGCTAGAACATAGCAGTTCATGGCCCTTGCAATTGTGGGTTTGAATGGACCCATGAAATCCAATCCCCATTTTTGGAATGGTCCGAGAGGTAACACCAGCTTCATTGGCATCCGATCCCAATCAAATGGATGGCCTAATCTTTGGCACACATCGCACTATGTTGCAAATCTTCAGGCGTCCTTCTGCAGTGTTGGCCACCACAGTGCGACCTGCAGCACCTTCTTTGCCATGATTGCTCCTACAAAGTGCCGTAATGCACTTCAATGAGAACTGCATCTTGTTCATGCAGAAGGATGCATTGGAGCAGCACGTCCATCAAGTGCCCGTGATAGACCTAACCAACAACTACTTCAAATCCATGGCTCCACAAAGCCAACCTCTTGCGCTAAACCTTTGTCAGGTACTTCGGGATCGCTTTTGAAGTCATAAAAGACAGTAATTCATCATACTATGACCATGGAGTTCCATACGTACCTCCTCCATGTTGCTTTCAACATTTGCCATGAAGATCGCACTGAGCTCTACATCCGGAAACTTGTCTTCAATGTCGGTTGCGGGCTCCCCGCAGACTCCAATCGGGACAAGTAATCCACAACCGCATGTTGTGATCCTGGCCTATGTACCACTTTGATACCAAACTCTTGCAGAAGTAGCATCCAATGTGCCAATCGACCAGTAAGAATTTGTTGCTTGACCAGATAGAGCAATGTAGCTACAGTGGTCCACATGGAACATGAAACGGTAGCCCAATTGTTAGTGGCAGAATTTTTTCACTGAAAAAATCATCCCAAGCCCTCATGTTCTGTCACAAATTAGTTCCTCTCCGCTCTGCGAAGAATCTGCAACTAGCATAGTAGACAGGTTGGTACTATCCCACCATCTCTTCTTGCATCAAGACACTGCCCACTACCCGATCAAAAAGCTTCCACAAACACATGGAACGTTTTGTCCCGATTTGGAGGTGCTAGAATTGGTGGTCTATATAGTTGGGCTTTTTGTTGGCGGTAGGATTTATCACATTCTTTTGACCAATAAAAGGCATTTGGCTCTACATGCACCAAAGCATTAAACAAAATGGCCATGTGAGCTAGGAACCGCAGGTGGATCTGGCCCAGAAACCGAAAGCACTTGTTTGGGCTTGTTAATGCAGTTGCCTACATAATCACTGCCACCTTAAAGCTGATTCTCCCAGATTTTGTCGGGGTCTACCGTGATGCCCTTTGCACTAATGACATGTCCTAGCAAGTGGCCACTGTGGATTGCGAATGCACATTTCATCGGATTGAGATGAAAGGAGACTTCTTGACAGCGAACCGCGTGTTCCAAGTGCTTCACCTATTCTCCAAACACACTTGGGTCATCAAGGAAGATCCGCATGAACTCCATCAAGTATGGCCCGAAGATCTCCTACCCATCTCTTTGAAATGTGGATGGGGCGTTTCACAACTTGAACCACATCACGGTACACAGATACACACCCCATGTCGTAATGAAACTTGTTTTGGGTTGGTCTTCTGTTGCCATCCAAATCTGGTTGTGTCCACTATTATAGAAATGAATAGACCTCATGCCCTGCCACCTCGTCTAACACCGAGTCCATGTATGGAAGTGGAAATGGGTCTGGCACTGATGCGGCATTCAACTTTTGATAGTCAATGCAAATCCGCAACATCTTGCTCTTTTTGGGCACAGTGACAATTTGGGAGATCCGCTCCAGAATTTTGATGAGCACAATGAACCCGACCTGAAGAAGGTGTTCCAATTCTGCTTGGATTTGTTTCACCACATGTGGATTCATTCTGTATCTTTGCATTTTGGTAGATGTGGCATCCTTCTTGAGGTTGATATAATGCTGATAGAACTTTGGATTGAGACCCCGCAGCATATCTAAATAGTCCCAACTGAACACATCTACGAATCCTATCAGTAGGGTAACCAATGCCATCCAAAATTCCTCATCTAGCAACATGCTAATCTTGACTAGTTTGGAGCTCCCATCGGCTTCCAAAAAGACTGTGCCAAGGACATCATCGTGGACATGTGTGACTTGATTCATGCATTCCTTGAACTTCCTCTCTTGCTTAAGTTCCACAAATCCAAATCAGCACAGCAACACTGACGGGATCATTGGATTGGCACACTAGTTGCGGTATTGGAGTTTCCATTCCTACAAAAGGTTCCAGCAACATGTATTGCATGGAAATCGCTTCCACATCCACTGTGAATAGAGGCACAAGATTCGTATTTGCCTATAGGAAGTCCTCTTCCTCATTGTCATCAAGGCTATCTGCCATGTTGACAATCTCTGTCAACACCTGTTGTACTGCTCCGTCCGACACACATGCCGCTCCCATCAGAACGCGGACTTTTTTTCTTCCGTCTCCACAACAACAATGTGTTGATCTCCAAGTTTTGCTTAACTCTTGCTTGCCAAAGTCAAGGTCTGCCCAATAAGAAATTGTATTCTGGAGACTGGGCACCTCCGTGTTGAGTACTAGAAAAGAGACCACAAAGATAATCCCCGCAATCTCCATCACTACGGCTTTAAGAATTCCCAGTCTCCTAACCCACCACTAATCAACCATCCAAACCAGAAATGGTGCTAGCTCCCATTCAGCCCATCCCATCTCTTGACAGGTCTTCAATGTGATATATTGACACTGGACCCTCCATTGATCAAGGCTTGTGAGAAACTGTGACCTTATGCTTTTGTGAAAATGACTTGAATTTGCATGTCAATGAATGGAACTGCCGGAACTTGAGTTGATGTGGCTTGAAAAACATCTACCTCTGGTGTTGCAGTTTCCCCTGTCAAGGACTGGAGCAATTGTTTGTGGAACTGCGGCACCAACTTCAATAAGCACCCAAGAGAAATCTAGATCGGCGCGTCTAGGAGATATTTTGCTCCGGATTCATCGGACCATGTGGCTACCATAGTCGATTGCTCTATCACGTATGGTATGCAAATTGGTGCTAACTTCAGAGTGACCCGTGGAGACTGGGATCATTCCCCAAACCGCACTAGTCCCTTTGCTGCTTTAGACTTCGGCACCTCTGCAAATACACCTTAAGGTTGGGATTGGAACTTCCTTCGATGAGTCGAACCGCTTCTTGAACTGGCCACTAGAGTAGTGCAGTCCTCTTTGCAGATGAGCCCCACACCACTTTTTCGGATCTGGTCATGACGTTAATCTCTGGTGTGACTTTTGGATCATCATCCACGATCTGGACAATAGATGTGCTCGGCATCTTTTCTTTTGCCTTTCCAGCTTTTGTCGATCGTCGACCAAAGATCTATCTGTTCTGCTTGAAAGAGGGACATAAGCGGAACCAATGTTTGGAAGCCAAAGAGTACGTGCTAGCGTACACTTCCTCGTCTATCGCCATGGCCTCCTCCGCTGTTGCTACCACCTTTGGATGAAGGGTGTTCCTGAGGCTCTGCATTCCCCAATCGTTGTATGTATGAAGCTCCTGGATCAGTGGCCATAGGAGCTGGCCATTGTGTCTGCCGTTGCGCTCTCTCACCCCGTACATTATAATGGCAGTTTGATGTTGTGTGCGTATTGGACATATAGATTGCACACCATTTTTCATTCAAGCACATTCCATTGCCAAATGGCCAAGATTCCAGCAATTGATGCGCTGGAGTTCCATCCTTCCTTTGCCCGGTGAGTACCCTCCGAGCACTGCAGAGCTTCCTTTTCCTCCCTTGGAGGTCTTCTTGGGCTTCTTCTTTTCTTCGACTTCTGACTCCTTACTCGTGTCTTCATCGAAACTCTCGTCCAAGCTCTCTTCTTCGGACTCTTCATCACTGGCTTTGTGCTTCTTCTTTGAGGATCTCTTTTTTATTTTACCTTCCTCTTTAGACACCTTGCGATGTTTAGCTGTCTGTCCTTGACGTGCTTCGCCCACACGGATCGCTTGCACCACCACATCATTCAGCCGCATGTTTATTTTTTATCCACTTTCGGAACTACCATCCGCACATCTGTGGCCGGTCCGGCAATGAAGTATTCGTTCAGCACTTCTGACCCGCAGGTTGCTGGGCTTAGGGAACGTGTTGCAAAGGAGTTTGCAGAATTGAGCCACATAGTCTTCCACATTCTGGTTGCAAAATCCGCAATTCTTTCAGAGTCTGCGGATTTTTTTCTGTTTATAAAACCACCTCAATAATGCGATTCTAATAGCATTGTAGGTTGTGAAGTAGTCTGCAAGGTACTCTACCAGCCTCAAACACAACCTCCTTCTGCACGATATCCACCACACCCGACATGTTGAGGGCATATATTTTGTCGAACTGGCGCACATGCGTGTCGAACTCATCTCTCGATTTCTCGAGAAACTTGATATACTTGACATTCGTTGCCGTCACCCTTGGAACCGCAATTGCAGCCCCGCAGCCGCCACCGGTTCGCCTCCTACTATCGAAGATTGCAAGTTTTGGAACAATCCTCTTGCCTCACGGTTGGTGAGGAAGGTTCACTCAGTACCCTCCGCCCACCCAGAATAGGCCACAGAGTAGAAATAGAACTGGAATGTCACTTGGCGCCACACAGAGTGACCTCGCCACTTTCTGCAGGGTTCTCTAGCTCCCATTGGGCATCACCATGCTCCGTAGCACCTTCGGTTGGGTTTTTCGGCTCCCGTTGAACATCTCCCTGTTCTAGGGGATCTCCGCCAACGAAAATAGACCGTCTAGGCCGTCGGCGTTGCCAGAACCAGTGGTTTCGGAGGTCCTTGTGACCGGCATACTTTGGTTCAATTCCTGGATTTCTGCACGCAAGTGCCAAACTTGCCGAACCAAAATCCTTGCTAGGTGAAAATCACCAAACAAAGCATCTCGCGGATTGGTCTTGATAGAAAAGATCTCCGCTTGCACCACACAAAACAACCGGTGCGTACGGGATATGCTCTCTTGAAGCTCGGCTATTGAAACCGTAGGTCTGGGACAATTCAAATGTCGTACCGCACGACGGTGCAAGCACGGACGAGTCTGCATGAGAATAAGCACACACCTCAGATGTGCAGTGTGTAACGCCCCTACATAAGAGACGCGACAGGATACACAGAAAACATACTCATGTGACTAAGGAATACACAAAGAAAAGAGAAAACAGAGAGAGACACAGCTCTGCGAATACGCAAATGCATGAATAAGAGTCATTGATCATTAGAGACACTGGCCTCGTGAATACAGCATGCAGATGCAACTGTCATATCCACTCATGCAGTTGCAGGTATTTGCACCTCTAGGAAAAATTAGGGCCCTTTCCAATCTGATGCTCCAAAGCCTTAACGGATTTATTTCGGTGTGCGCACCCAATGTGCATCGGTTCAGCTTCTTAGTGCACATTCGATAGTCCCTTTGAACAACCCAAAAAAAAAAAAGAGCACACTCAAGAGTCACACAAAGTCAAAGTAGAGGAGTGATAAGGACATTTGTTCAAAGGATGAAGTTCTTTTGCATGTCTGCCTCCCTCTTTCTTTGCATGGTGACATACATGAGCAGCCTGATGACTACCACGGCTGGTGTAAACCGCCACACCCGATGGCCATCTTCCAATTCAATATGGGCGGACGGGTGGTCTGATCCCACCCGAATTGGGTGGGATGAGACCACTAAATTGCCACTAAGTTTGTAAATTTGCACTTAAAAAGTCGAGACAACTTTTTGAATTTAATAGGTGTCAATCAGTTTTAATGGATTATTGGCTAATACGAGTGGGGAGCTACAAATGATTATCCTAAGGTATGTTATGAAAAATTAAGGCGGCGCAGTTCCAATCTCGAAGCTTCTTCCTTCTCGAAAGTTCCAACTGTCTCACTCAATAAATAAAAGACTACCTCCACCTTCCTCCTAAGAGAGAGAAAGAGAGAGAGGGAGAGAGAGAGAGAGAGAGAGAGAGAGGCAGGGCTGCACGAGGAAGTGAGAGAGGGGGCAGTGAGCGGAGGGAGAGGTGGAGGGAGAGGGAGGTGAACAAAGGGAGAGAGGGGAGGGGGAAGGGGAGGGGTTGAGCAGAGGAGGGGCTTAGTGAGGCATAAGCGAGGCAGAAGACAAGGGGAAGGGGCGCGGCTGGGGACTCTGAGTGAGGAGGAGGCAATGGGGTAGATTATTAGAGTTATTCAGTAATGGAGGAGGCGATGGGGCTGAGTGATAGATTAGATTAATTTGCCACTAATTGGGACGATCGCTAATAGCTTACTCCTCAAGCACCTGTGGAAAGCTCCAATGTTCCAATAGCCTTAGAAAATGTCATGGGAATTTTCTTTACAAAATTAGAATCAATCTCCAATTCATTCTACATTAAAAGGCTTTGATTAGAGGAAATTAGAGCCCTTTCCCGCGCGGGGAAGTGCACTGGTGGAGTGTGCACAACTGAGCACCAGTGGCCAATCTGATGCTCCAAAGCCTTTAGGGATGCATTTTGCCACTCAAGTCACACGTTTGAGCCATCGTTCTCAACTCGTTCTCAAGCACCTGGGTGTGCACACCCAGTGTGCATGAGGACAGCTTCTTAGTGCATGTTCCATAGACCCTTTGCATGACTAAAAAAAAATTGAGAGGAGACTCGAGAGTCAAACAAAGTCAAAGGAGAGGAGTGATAAGGACATTTGTTCAAAGGATGAAGTTTGCATGGCGACGTCTCTCTTTCTGTGCATGGTGATATAAATGACTAGCCTGATGACCACCAATTGGTGTGAACCACTACACCCGATGGCTATCCTCTAATTCTATATCGGCGGACGGGTGGTTTGATCCCACCCGTATTGAGTGACCTCGAGCTCCGAAGTAAACAAAGTCAAAGGAGAGGAGCGATAAGGACAGTTTGTTCGAAGGACGAAGTTCTTACATCTCTTTGTCTTGGCAATGATTCTCCCTTGGACACCCTCATCATCACATCCCGAATCCCTCTTCACATGGCAAGAGTCAACAAAGCCAAGTGACAAAGTTGACAAAGTCAACAAAGTCAAAGGAGAGGAGTAAGAGTCAAGGGAGAGATAAACGAGGACGTTTGTTCTTTGTTCAAAAGGAGGAAGTTCTTTGCATGGCTACGTCTCTCTCTTTGCATTCTCCCTTTGCAAATTGCCACCCTCATCACGTCTCTCTTTATGGTGAGTCAACAAGAGGACACAATTTGTGTGCCCCATAGCACTGCCCCATTATCTATGATCTATAATGAATTCATGGAAGCTTGGAAATTATCTATGACCTATAATGAAAGGTGGAAGCTTGGAAATTATATATGATCTAATAGGGGGGCTATGGGGACGAGATAAAGTGGAGGAAGTGCATGAGGAAGGTTGCATGCCAAACTTAGAAAAGTGGAGACTCCCTAGGTACATGGTTAACAAGTGTCACATAACCCCATTTCAAAGGGCAATTGAAACCTTGAACCTTCCCGTTTGAGGAAGGAAATTGAGAAAGTCAACAAAGTCAATGGACGTTCGGTCAACAAAGTCAAAGGAGAGTAATGTTTGTTTCAAAAGGACGAAGTTCTTTGCGTCTTTCTTTCTTTGCATGCTCCCTCGTCACGTCTCTCTGCATGGCGAGGCCCGTCGCCGGAAGCATCACCGCATTCATCTACGGCTCCATCCGCGATTGTCACCACTCCCAAACTATCAAGTCCTGCTTCCTCCTCCTCCATTCACGCTTGCTCCCATCTCTCCTTGCAGATTCTGGCCTACATCCATCGCTTACCTCCCCTCCTTTCGCGCAGATTTCTCGAAGAACAGCTGCGACTCTTCCCTGACAGTCAGGCGGCTCTCTCCCTCTTGGGCTACTGCCATTACTACCTGGGCGACTTTACCGCGGCCGCCTCAGTGTATACTCAAGCTCAACAAACTTCGAATTTCTGTTCTCACTGCACTGCGTTCTTTCTGCACTAAGACCTTCAATCCGATGCAGTTACGAAAAGCTTTCGCGCCTACAACCCACGGAAGAGAAGTACCGGATCTATCATGCACAGTCCCTATACAAGGTTTTATTGGAGTGCAGACCTCTGGACGTTTCGTTATGGTTTACCTTGTTGCATTAGGCTTCCCTGTCACATTCAAGTCTTCTGCATGCGAGAACATTATTTGAGAGAAAAAGAATAATAACGCTAGGGAAGAGGTAACGGTGCTGAAAGGGGGCAGGAAACAATGTGTGTATGCATGTATAATGTATGTGTCGCTCACAGACGCGTGAACGCGCTGAATTCCATGCCAATCTGATGTTTGAAAAAGCATTACTTCTTTGGGACAGGCTTCTTTGCTAGGAGCGGCAGAGAAAGCGTGTTTGATTATTGAGGGACATCCAGAAAGAATAGAGAATTTGAAGGCTTGTATCAAGTATGAACAAGAAGACACTGCAGGTACACTGTAATTCAGAACAGTCTCCTCCGCTTGCTTAAATCAATTGGCGAAACACGCTGCACTGTTAATATCTCATTTTCTCGGACTGACGTATATTTTGTCTTTTGCGTGCAAGGGAGCAGACTGATCTGGGAGCAAGGCTTGCAGGAAAACTTTGATGCTGCAGTAAACCTTGGATGCTGTCTTTATAAGGTGTGAGCATTTTTTTGGAAAGGTGGAAATCACAGTCTAATGTTATTGGGATCTTCGTGCAAATGGGATCATGGCTAGCATATTTGTGATCACACTTTGGGGGCCATCCATCAATTCCCTCGACTCAGGACGCAGCTTCAATTCTGAGTGTGTCTGTTTTTAAAGAAACTTTATTAACATATAAAAAGTAATACAAAAGAAGAGAGACTGGACAGCTTTACAGCTAGGACATATTACAACTTCAACGCCTTAGTAGCAGCTAGAAAGACTTCTCTTTTCTTCCCAAAGAAGAAAAGAGCATCTAGAATGTCTCTACGTATTGGATAAGGGAAATCAATTGGCACCGGTACTCTGTGAAAAACCAAGCGGTTCCTTGTGAACTAGATAATTTGAGCAGATGTCGCCCTGATCAAATGCCAAATAGACAGCTGAGAGTCATTCATCTTGGACTTGTCACCCGAAATAACCACTTTCCATTGTAATGGAATGAATATTAAAGCCCGAGCATCCGCCAAATAGGCTTTTGGGGTTCCATCTGTACTTTGCAAAAGGAACAAAAGGGGGAGATGTCCCGCCACTTCACCAAGTGATCCTTTAATGTAGGTAATTTAGTAGTTAATAGCCTCTATAGGAAGAAATTTAACCTCATGGATGGAGTAAGGCTCCAAACCCGTTGCAATCTTCGAGCCCAAACCATGATGGAGTTTATAGGAGCCTTGGTCCTCTATGCCAATTGCGTCGCATGAAGGATGAAGGCACATGGTGGAGAGGGAGAGAGAGAGAGAGGGTAGGCTAGGGAGAGGTATAATGATACTCAAAGAAAGACTTAATGAAATGGAAATGAAATGACTAAGCAATAAACAAATGAAAGTACTCACATGCAGACCAATGAGCTTGTAGCTTGATACTTGAAATGATTTCATACTAGACAAGTACAGCTCTTATATAGAGCGCACACACACATATGAACACCAATGCATATGGGATAATTCCCAATGTGACACGTGGTATCCATAGGACACACTAGACTAGAACTCACACTAGAACACACCAAACTGACTCATCTTGATTCCATTTACTAACACCCCCCATGGAGGAAAGGTGAGTGACTATTGGAATGGAACCAAGAAGAGAACATGACAATGATGGTCATCAAACTATGCAATGACGATCTAGAACTAGACATGGCTCCCATGCTAACTCAGAGGCAAGTGAGCATTGCTCACAGGCTAGGGAGCATGGTATAGACTCAGAGGCTCAACTAACATGGCTTATAGGCTCATCATGCACGCATGCATGCTCAACTCAGAGGTCTAGGAGACTAATGCACCAACATCCTAGAACTCACATGCCAAGCCTGATAAATAGACCTATTAAAGCCAATACATGGCTCCCATAGTACATCCCCCTCTTGTTTCAGAGATTCTTTGTTTCGGCAATCTTTTTCGAGAAGAAGAGGCACTATATCATCAAAGGTAATTGTGGGAAGCCTAAATATTTCAAGAGTGTGCTCAAAATGAGTGACTCCTTCCATACTCGTCATGAGGATAGTCATTTTGTCCTCATCGTCCAGGGAACACTTTAGGTTAGAAAGTTGTTGAACAAGAGATTGCATTTTTGCTAAATGTGCACTCAAGGTATCATTATCCTCCATTTTCAATTTATAAAATTGCAACTTCAAGAAAACCTTGGAGTTTATAATTTTGTTACCAAAAAGATTCTGGAGACGTGCCCATATCACCTTGGCCATTGATTTGAAGTGGATGTGATGAATCAAAGTATCCTCAAGGCAAAGTCCGATGATAGCAATAGCTTTTGAGTTGTGTTGCTTCCATGTCTTAAGTTGTTGAGGATTCATTGTGGGAGCATCATCCTCAATAGCATCCCATACATTTTCTTTCACGAGGAGCAACTGAACCTTAGTTTGCCAAGAAGGGAATCCTTACCCCTTGAACTTCTCCACAAGCAATGAGTTTGAAGAGAGAGAACTCATTGTGTACGTCGAGAAATAGAAACTTCAATCTTCAGCACTTGAGTGAGAAAAGAGATTAAACTGAGGGCTGGAACTGAAGGTAGAAGAGGCAGAGGATAGAGATGTCATCATCATCATGCGGGAGATGGAGCAGCAATTCATAGGAAAATGGAGGATAGCTCAGCTCATGTGCAGGAGAAGAGGCAATGAGCAGCAATGGCACACATCCTGAGGGCAATGAGCAGCAATGGGGCGGGAGTACAGGCTAGTATAGTGCAGCAAGCGAGGGTAGTAGTCCCGAGGGCAGTACGGAGGCTTGGTGGGTAGGTTGTACGGCACTCGGACGTCCGTACTGTATGAAAACAATCAGTACGGACTGTAACCCTATGTACAGCAAGCTGTACGGCCTGTTTGTAGGCTAAAACAGTAGCAGAGCTGATGGTAAGGCATGTATCCGGGCTGAAGGGGTAGGTGATGGTGAGACTTACTGGGCTGATGGCCGATGTTGATCCCTCCCCCAACAGCTCCAAACAATGGTGAGGCTAAGGGAAGGGAACTCTACCTTGGAGAAGAGGGTAGCTTCCATTTGTGGGCTTCTCTCATCCTCTAGGTAGAGCAAGAAGAAGGGAAGGTATAGGAAGGGAGGCTCTGATACCACATGAAGGCACATGGTAGAGAGGGAGAGAGAGAGAGGGTAGGCTAGGGAGAGAGATAATGATACTCAAAGAAAGACTTAATGAAATGACTAAGCAATGAACAAATGAAGTACTCACAGGTAGACCAAAGAGCTTGTAGCTTGATACTTGAAATGATTTGAGACTAGACAAGTACAACTCTTATATAGAGCACACACACATATGAACACCAATGCATATAGGATAACTCCCAATGTGACGCATGGCATCCATAGGACACATTAGACTAGAACAACCAAACTGACTCATCTTGACTCCATTTCCTAACAAGGGATATCGCTCTCTTGCACAATGTGCAGTGGTGTTGTGAACCAGCTCACCTGCACATGGAGAATTTACACCATCGGGCTGGCGAGTCAGGGAGTCAGAAAGTCGCCGAAGCCATCAAGAGGTGCGGTGAACCAGCTCACCTGCACATGGAGAATTTACACCATCGAGCTAGCGAGTCAGGGAGTCAGGAAGTCGCTGAAGCCATCAAGAGAGCCAGCGGTGCAACGGCTATCCTCAACAGCTAAGGAGATAAGAGGATGACCAATGGGAAGAAAGAGGGGAGATTCTCAGCGAAGAAGGGACCCTCCAAGGCGGGGGATGAGGATGAAGGAGAAGGGGGAGAGAAAAGGAGGCATTCGGCATTGGGCACGGGGGCGAAAAGGGAGGAGAGTGAGGAGAGATAGAGGCTAGAGCTACGAGCTCGCCAAGGAGCGAATGTGAGAGACTTGTGTGTACCCTTTGTCTACTATGGGGATAGACCTGTGTATTCTGGTGATTTGCGACTTGTGTATTCTTGTGACTTGCGACTTGTGACCTGGGGACACGTCCAGTGATATGTACATTGGCCAATTCGGTCATTTTCTCATCTCTCTTGTCTCTTCCGGATATGGGGATTGTTCATCAGTGTAGGATTTTCTTATTTTGCTTATGTTGTGGAGTTCACCGGTGATTGTCACTTAGCATAGTGCACTCGTACGTCGTCGTTCACTGCAGTATAGCATACGACACTCGCACACTACTGCACGGTGCGCTCTGCACGATCCATCGCATTAGAGCATTGCACAACTCATGCTTCTCACACCAGTGGCCTTTGGCCTCCGGTAACACCTCCGGAAGGATAGGAACCCCTCCCCTCAAACAGTTTATGGCGATCACGGTGGGACACTGCTGGTATTGAGTAGCACAAGAGAAGTCGTGATCTAGGGTCCTAAAGAGAGGTCTTATGCCGAGTAATTCTGAAACCTTTGAAGGAGCTAGTGAGAGAACTAGGAGGTACTTGAGGAGAGTGGAGAAAAGACTTCCGGCAGACCAAACTAGGTACAAGAAGCATTACGTGCGACGTAAGTTTACGAAGCCCTCAACTCGAGCACAAAGTGAGCCCACTGGAGCAGTAGCCAGAGCAAGTAACTTCATCGACACTCTCATTGACTTGGATCAACAGGGACCCTGGTGGTCAGATCCGGACTCCGGAGAAGAAGAAGTGCAAAGCGGAGAACAGGCGAAAGAAGAGGGTACTAAGGACGAGGGCTCCTCAGGGACTCATCAAGGTCAAGGAAGCCCCTCTTCTCTTCCTGCAACGATGTCTTCATCAACCACCTCTTCTACCGGAGTGGTGACTCCATCTGCTCCTGCCTCAACCTCTTGTGGACAAGCTGCGACCTCATCTGTTATGCATAGCTCCGCGCTCCTAGCTAATCCTTCTTCTACATCTATTCCATTGGGGGGTACTTTTGCTCCGGCCATGCCTTTACCTGCCACGATGGTTTCATCTCCCTTTCCATCCACACCGGTGTTGCCTTTTCCACCACCTCCTTCCTTCCCTTCTGCCTACTCATCCATGACTTCAGCTCCGTCCCTCTCTTTCCCAAATGCTCTCCCATCCTCTTTCACCCCCACATCTTCCATGTTCTCACCCTTTCCCTCTGCAACACTGAGACCCCCCACTTACGCACTACCATCTGGGTACACTCCCTCTATGACTACATCAGTAGTGACTTCCCCATTGTGGTCCTCCACAGGAGGAGTTGTCGGGGTGGTCTCCTCCTTGGGAACACCAACACTCATTACAGCCTCATCAGGACTCCCTCCAACTCTTGCATCTTCTCCAACCTCTCGGGTGGGGATGGCCGTTCTCAGTCCCCCAGACAGAGCTACTCAACAAGGTCCACGTGAAGACTCAAAAGTTCAAAGGCCACCTCCATGAGGATGCGGAAGCTCATGTGAGGAAGTTCCTCACAGCATGTAAAGCTAAAGGTGTGGAGAATGAGCATGCGTTCCTTCACATCTTTCCTTCATCATTGGAGGATGCAGCGGATGTATGGTACAGTCAATTTCCTCCGGACCACTTCCAGACGTGGACAGACCTAAGGGATGAATTCTTACGCACTTTCAAGTTGGAAAAATTTGAACACATGATTGTCCAAGAGTTGTCCACTGACACCATGAAGCCTGGAGAAAGCATCTCTGAGATGTACACAAGGATGAGGGTCTTGGCGGCAAAGATGTCTGTGCCACCTAATGATGCTGTTATGAAGGGATGGTTTTTGAAAGCATTACCCCCTTCCATTGCTATAAGGTTGGTGGATAAACTCCCTGAACATGCCTCACTTCAAGACTTCCTAAAAGAAGCTATCAAGATGGAACGGTCACAGTTAAGCTTTGCCTCATCAACGAATACGACCACCCAACTCCCAAGAGAGGAGGGATCATCCGCATGGCAGCAACTCAAGAAGGAGTTAGAAGAAATCAAAGAAGGCCTGAAAGATAGAATAAAGGTGGATGGCCAATCGTCCTTTGAGGCCCAAATTCGAAGTGGCCTTTGGTGCACCGAATGCAAGGGTTCTAAGGTACCTTAAAGGATTAAGGAAGCTTCTTCCAAAGTATACCTCGGGGGAACCTCTGGTTGCTGCAGTCAATAGAACGGTACCCATAACTTCTAGTCCAGCAGAAGTATCTCCTGCTTCCCCTCTTGCACGAGCATCTGAGCCACCTCCTCCTCCTGTCATGCCACCTCCATTGCTTCCGACTCCCCCTTTGCTCCAAGCTCCTGCCCCCAATTCAATTGGTTCCCCTTATTTCTATCCTCAGCCATACTATGCCCCGTACCAACCACCTATGTCAGGAGGTGGCTATGGACCCTCTTATCAACGCGGTCGAAGGGGTGGTTTCAGAGGTGGACGCGGAGGTGCAGGCAGGGGTACAAACTTTAGAAGACCCATCATGTGTTACAGATGTGGCAAGTACGGCCACTACCAAGATGATTGTACACAGCCGTTCGGGGGACCCTCTTGTACACAGTGCAACACAAATGACCACTACACCAGAGATTGTCCCAATAGAAGAGTGGAACCCGCATCCCAAGTGAATATGGTTGATGTAGTAGTGGCGGGGGAGGGCAACAATCCCCATTTGATTGGCGCAGTGTTGGGCGCTGTGACACGGTCACATACAAAAGGTGACAAATGTAAGGGTGACTTAGAGTCAGCACCGGAGACCTCAGCACCAATGAGTTCGACAAGTGTTCTCCCACCGAGGTCATTCTCCTCCTCCAAGGTACACAGTATGCCCAGGAATAGACCACCCATGCTGGCTTCTGATAGTGATTCAGAAACAAACTCGAAGGGCCCACAACCATTAAGGTCAACCACTAACTCTGGGAGTGCCTCATCCTCGGGGGATCACTCTATGCCTTTGAGGTATCAGGAGGTAGTAAAGGGTGTCACGAGAGATCTTCAAACAAGTTCTGAAGATGAAGGTAGCACACCTCAGCTTCCATCCCGCAAGTCCAGAACTGTGAGGTTTGCAACAGAAGTGACAACCCTCGGACAGTACCGGGATAAGGAGGCACGAGTAGGTCCTCCCACTTTGTCCTCAACAGCACTCAACAGAGAAGAGGCTATGGGGACAAGATCTAGTTCTGCCCAGGAAAAAGGGAAAGGAGTAATGGAAGAGAAACCACTGGAGACAATGACTCACAGTTCAGACCTACATCCACATCCTCGTGTAAGCTTCGACCCTCAACCAGAGGCTAGGAGGATGAAGTTACAAAAGGCTAATGCTAGTGTCCACCACTACTCCTTGTTCGAAGATCTTATGAGTTTCAAACCCAACCTCACTCTACGACAACTTTGCCTATTATCCCCCCAAATCAAGCATTAGACTATCACATTCCTGAATCGCCTCCCAGGGGGTCGACACAAGGGATCTACTCCGAGTGGGCCACCACCAGAGACATTACCGGCTCAGCATGGGTCTACACCGGACCACTTCTCTGCCTACGCTGCCCTCACTTGTGAACAAAGTCCCAAGCTCACCGTGGAGATCCATGGAGTGGAGCTGAAGGACGTCTTCCTCGATGGTGGGGCGGCTGTGAACATTATGCCAAAAGGTACACTCCAGAAACTAGGGTTGAAGTTGACAAGTGATGTTCACTTTCAGGTACGCATGGCTGATCAACGCAGAGTAAAACCAATGGGTGCAGTCAAAGGTGTTCACATGAAGATTGGCGGAGTAACTTTTCTCTCCAATTTTGTTGTCCTTGATATGACCGAAAATGAACAAACTTACCCTCTACTTCTTGGTCGTCCATGGTTGCGGTCTTCAAAAGCCATTCAGGATTGGTCAACTAATGAAGTTCGATTGCCCCTGGGATCGACATCCCTCGAAATAGATATGGTCACAGGGCAGGCAAGGCACATACCAATAGAACTAGGAGAGGAGGATTTTGAAGAACAAGTCAGAGTCGAAGAGGAGCATTGGGCCTATGGGGACTGGCCCAGGGGTGGTGACCAAGGTATCAATGAGGAGACAACCCTAGAAGGATTTGAAAGTTTGACCTACTTGTTGGATCGGGCTGATCAAGAAGACGAGGAGGCTGTCATTTTGGATTGGATGGGAGCCCTGGGCTCATTAGTGGTCAACATGGTGGAACTATGCCAACAAGAAGATCAAGAAGAACAGCTACTTGCAGTATCAGAAATCCACCCAGAACGACAGGGTCTGGCTGAACTAGTTTATGAAAGGATGCCCTTTGGACTTTGCAATAGTCCACACATGTATAAGAGAATGGTCACTAGGGGTACTATAGTGGACACCACAGATCGTACTGAGGACAATGATGGTACTGTAGTAAACATTGAGGATCGTCCAGTGGCCGACATGGAGGACATTGGTCAAAATGATGCTGACAATACTATAGGATACAATGAAGGATCTACTAGGGACGAGGCTAGTAGGGCACAACCCACCAATGGTACTTCAGAGTACAATCATGGTATTACGGTGCACAACCATGGTACTACGGTGTACAACCATGGTGCTGCTAAGTGCAATGATGGTGATAGAGAAAACAGGAACACTAATGAAGACGAGATTGATGATGATAGTGATTTAGACGAAAGTGACATAGACATTGCTGAACTTGAGGAGAATCACCACCAACAGCTTAAGGTCTTGGGAGGACCCAGGGTGCATACCGGATTACCGGATACAGCGATGAGGACATGGCCGATCTCACTTTGCTTGACCTTTTCTTATCAGAAGCCGACCACCCCTCAATTCAAGACCGTCCGGAAACCACTTATGAGGTGGAAGGCTTACCTTACCGGGGCATGCTGAAATAGTCACCGAGGCATCGAAGGCACACAGCATCTGCAACATCTACTGATTCTACATCTCAGTCAATGCCTGAGAACCCCCTAGTTACTTACCCCTCATCTTGGTTGAGAGAAGTGGAGGGGGACTTTCCCCTTGAAGATACTCCATCACATACAGGACTGAGAATGGGTGAACCAAATACCTCAACATCCCAATGCATTGCCCCTGTTGATGAGGCACGGAACTGGCGGTATCTCAACATTGGAAGTGAGGACCAACCCAGGCATTTGAAGTTAGCCGCTTGGGTCTGGGAACATGACTATCTTCTAGCCTCCTTCTAGCTGCAGTCACCAACCTTTTTAAAGAATTTGTGGATGTCTTTGCTTGGTCCTACAAGGATCTGAAGGGGGTGCCCGCTGATTTCATGGAGCATAGCATCGACTTATATCCCGATGCAGACCCTGTGATTAAAGGTCCATACCGCATGAATCCCAACTACGGCAAGGCAGTCCAAACAGATATACAGAAAATGGAGCAAGCAGGATTAATCTACCCAGTGGATTACTCCGATTGGGTCAGTGGAATTGTCATTGTACCCAAAAGAGAGACCGGCAAACTTAGAATATGTGTTGACTATCGGAGTTTGAATGCTGCAACACGACGTGATAGGTTCCCCCTTCCCTTCACAGATAGAGTGTTGGAGACAGTGGTAGGACATGCTTTATACTCATTCATGGATGGATATAGCGGGTACAACCAAGTCCGAGTAAAAGAACAGGATCAGCACCTTTGTCACTCAATGGGGAACATACGCCTACCAAATGATGCCCTTTGGACTATGTAATGCCCCGGCAACCTTTCAACGACTTGTAACCAAACTCTTTCAAGAGAATATCGGCAAGTTTCTTGAGGTATTTCTAGATGACTTCTCTGTTTTTAATGGTAAATCGGCCTCCCATCTTGATCCGGCCATACAAAATGATCATCTACATAAGTTGAGATGGGTCTTTGATAAGTGCAGAGAAGTGCGCTTGTGTTTGAACCCTGACAAATGTTTCTTTCTCGCACTTCGAGGTGTTCTCCTTGGTCATATTGTTTCTGCTGAGGGCATGACCACGGATCCCGCAAAGGTAGAGGTGATCATCTCATTGCCCATCCCTCGTACACCCAAAGAGGTGAAGTCCTTCTTAGGGCATGTAGGATATTACCGAAGGTTCATACGTTTCTATGCCGACATTGCTATTGCACTGACAAAACTCCTACATCAAGACCGATCGTTTGTCTGGGCCACCCCACAACAACTAGCCTTTGATGATCTGAAGCATCGCCTCGTGAAGGCCCCCATCCTCAGGCAGCCTGATTGGGATGTAATTTTTCATGTCCATGTGGATGCTAGTGGGTGGGCAGTAGGTGCTATATTGGCCCAACCTAACCAGGATACTAAGATTGATTTGCCCATCTACTTCGCGAGTCGACAACTCAATGGAGCAGAACGCAATTACAGTACCACAGAAAGGGAGGGTCTCGGCATGGTTTATGCCATGACCAAGTATCGTCACTACCTCTTGGGCAACAAGTTTGTGATCATCACTGATCATCAAGCTCTTAAGTATTTATTGAATAAGCCTACTCTTGGTGGCCGGATAAGCAGATGGATTCTTCTCTTTCAAGAATTTGAATTCGACATTGTGGTGAGGGCTGGGAGACTGCATCAACCTGCAGACCACTTGTCTAGGCTACATTCCGGGGAACCAGCCAGTGGTATCACTGATGACTTACCCGATGCGGGCTTGTTCGGAATAACAGAACTACCTGATGAATGCCTATTTGCGGTGGACTGCTTCCCACCATGGTATTCCAACATCGTACACCTCTTGTCTACAGGTGGCTTTCCTCCAGGATTAACTCCAACAGAGAAACGCAAACGGATCCTTCAAGCTGCTCCTTTTAAGTTGATTGCAGGTCAATTATACAAGCTTGGGAAGGATCAGATCTTGAGGCGGTGTGTGCTTCCACATGAGACACAATCCATTCTTAAAGAGGCACATGCTGGCATAGGTGGAGGGCATATGGCCTCAGATGCTACTGCTCGTAAGATCATGCAAGCAGGGTTCTGGTGGCCCAAGCTCTTCCGTGACTGCCATGTTCATGTGACCAAATGTGATTCATGTCAACGAGCGGGCCCCAAGCCTACGAGGCGTGAGTACCTCCCTCTCAAACCATTCACTCCGGTGCCTCCCTTCTATCGCTGGGGATTGGATTTCATTGGACCCATCTCTCCTGCCACACGCCGAGGGAACAAGTATGCTCTGCTTGCCACCGACTATGGAACCAAATGGGTCGAAGCCAAGGCAGTCAAGAACTGTACAGCCCAGGTAGTAGCCACATTTCTATATGACCAGATCATCTCTCGGTTTGGTTGTCCTGTTGAGTTGATAAGTGATAGAGGGTCTCACTTCCTAAATGACACCATTGCTGCACTAGTTCACCTGCTTCAAATAGTTCACAAATTTTCATCTCCCTATTACCCACGTGCCAATGGTCTAGCTGAGAGCTCAAATCGCACAATCGACTTTGCCTAAATTCTCTAGCCGATTGGGACGACATACTTCCAACTGCTTTATTCGCCTATCGAACGGCTTACAAGGCGAGTACTAGGTATTCACCCTTCGAGCTGGTCTATGGACTGGAGGCCGTTATGCCTTATGAATTTCATCTTGACACTCACAGGATTCTTCCAGACAAAAAGGACAACCTTGAAGCCTGCACAATGGAACGCTTGTGGGATTTGGAAGCCCTGGCAGAGCATCGACGTGAAGCAGATTTCGCTCAAGAAGTTTGGCAGAAGCGACAAAAAGCTTGGCATGACCGGAACCTCAGAAAAAGGAATTTCAAAGTCGGAGATTTAGTACTCTTGTATTCCAGTAAGTTTCTCAAACACAAACCTAAGTTTGTGAGTGGTTGGACAGGTCCATTTCTCATTGCCAAGCTTATCCCAAGTGGCGGAGTCTACTTGGCCACTTTAGAAGGCAGACTTCTACCTGCCCTGGTGAATGGGTCACGCATCAAGAGGTACCATGATCAATGAGAAAACACCCTCCTAATCCTTCTCCTTCCTGGTGACATCTTCTCCCTCTGAGAGAGGGCAACTTTCTCTTTCTACAAGGGTCCTCCTCTCTGCCCCTAGTGCCACTTTCTCTCTCTACATGGCTCCTCCTCTCTGCCCTTGGTGCCAATTTTTCTCTCTAAATGGGTCCTTCTCTTTCCACCCAAGTGTCACTTTCTCTCTCTAAGTGAGCCCTCCATTTTTCACCCCGAGCCACTTTCTCTCTCTAAGTGTGACCACCTTTTTTCATCCCGTGCCACTATCTCTCTCTAAATGACCACCCTTAAAATGCGGCCTCCCTTTTTCACTCTGTGTTACTTTCTCTCTCTAACTACGGCCTCCCCTTTTCATCCTGTTTTACAAACTCCTTCTCCTTCTACCTTCTCTCCACCTCCTACCTCTCTCTTACAAACACCTTCTCTTTCCACCCTCTGTCCAACTCCCTACCTCTCTCTTACAAACACCTTCTCTTTCCACCCTCTGTCCAACTCCCTACCTCTCTCTTACAAAAACCTTCTCTTTCCACCCTATGTCCAACTTCTACCTCTCTCTTACAAACACCTTCTCTTTCCACCCTCTGTCCAACTCCCTACCTCTCTCTTACAAAAACCCTCTCTTTCTACCCTATGTCCAACTTCTACCTCTCTCTTACAAACACCTTCTCTTTCCACCCTATGTCCAACTCCCTACCTCTCTCTTACAAAAACCTTCTCTTTCCACCCTATGTCCAACTTCTACCTCTCTCTTACAAACACCTTCTCTTTCCACCCTCTGTCCAACTCCCTACCTCTCTCTTACAAAAACCTTCTCTTTCCACCCTATGTCCAACTTCTACCTCTCTCTTACAAAACTCTTCTCTTTCCACCCTCTGTCCAACTCCCTACCTCTCTCTTACAAAAACCTTCTCTTTCCACCCTATGTCCAACTCCCTACCTCTCTCTTACAAAAACCTTCTCTTTCCACCCTATGTCCAACTTCTACCTCTCTCTTACAAACACCTTCTCTTTCCACCCTCTGTCCAACTCCCTACCTCTCTCTTACAAAAACCTTCTCTTTCCACCCTATGTCCAACTCCCTACCTCTCTCTTACAAAAACCTTCTCTTTCCACCCTATGTCCAACTTCTACCTCTCTCTTACAAAAACCTTCTCTTTCCACCCTATGTCCAACTTCTACCTCTCTCTTACAAACACCTTCTCTTTCCACCCTATGTCCAACTCCCTACCTCTCTCTTACAAAAACCTTCTCTTTCCACCCTATGTCCAACTTCTACCTCTCTCTTACAAACACCTTCTCTTTCCACCCTCTGTCCAACCCCCCTACCTCTCTCTTACAAAACCCTTCTCTTTCCACCCTATGTCCAACTCTCCACCTCTCTCTTACAAACACCTTCTCTTTCCACCCTATGACCAAACCCCTACCTCCCTCTTACAAATACCTTCTCTTTCCACCTTTGTCACACTCATCTCCTTTTCTTCCATCTTCCATCATCCTATGCACGTCCAACCTATTTTTGGCACTTAGCTAAATGTGGCAGATATGCTAAATTTGGCAATAAGCTAAATTTGACGAATATGCTAAATTTAGTGGATATGCTATTTTTGGTGGATAAGGCTAAGTTTGGCGGATTTGCTTTCTGGCTTTCTCTCCCCTCCATTGGTTTCTCCACCCTTTACATACCACCCTCACAAGCGCGCTAGTTGGGTGGCCAGCTATCCTCCTCCCAACTCTCCTCTCCTTGGCAACCAGCTCGCTCCCTCTCCACGCAGCTCCCTCTCTTCCCCTTCTCTCCCTCTACTACCTGCCACCCCGCCCCTACCTGCCCTCTCCCCTCCTACGAAACAGCCCCCCTCTCTTCCTCTCCTCACCACCCCTCCCCTCCCCTCCTGTTTCGACCCACCCCTCCCCTCCCCTCCTGCGAAACAGCTCCCCCTCTCTTCCTCTCCTCACCACCCCTCCTCTCCCCTCCTGCGAAACAGCCCCCCCTCTCTTCCTCTCCTCACCACCCCTCCTCTCCCCTCCTGCGAAACAGCTCCCCCTCTCTTCCTCCCCTCACCACCCCTGCTCTCCCCTCCTGCGAAACAGCTCCCCCTCTCTTCCTCCCCTCACCACCCCTGCTCTCCCCTCCTGCGAAACAGCTCCCCCTCTCTTCCTCTCCTCACCACCGCTTCTCTCCCCTCCTGCGACACAGCCCCCCTCTCTTCCTCTCCTCACCACCCCTCCCCTCCCCTCCTGCGCAACAGCCCCCCCCTCTCTTCCTCTCCTCACCACCCCTCCTCTCCCCTCCTGCGAAACAGCTCCCCCTCTCTTCCTCTCCTCACCACCCCTCCTCTCCCCTCCTGCGAAACAGCCCCCCCTCTCTTCCTCTCCTCACCACCCCTCCTCTCCCCTCCTGCAAAACAGCTCCCCCTCTCTTCCTCCCCTCACCACCCCTGCTCTCCCCTCCTGCGAAACAGCTCCCCCTCTCTTCCTCTCCTCACCACCCCTCCTCTCCCCTCCTGCGAAACAGCCCCCCCCTCTTTTCCTCTCCTCACCACCCTGCTTCTCCCCCTCCTTCCTGCGCAGCACCTCCCTCCTCTCCCTCTACCTGCCCCCTCCCCTCCTGCGCAACAGCCCCCCCTCTCTTTCTATCCTCACCACCCTGCTTCTCCCCCTCCTTCCTGCGCAGCACCTCCCTCCTCTCCCTCTACCTGCCCTTCCCCCCTTCTCCTGCGCACAGCCTACGTCCCCCTCTCCTGCGCAGCTCTCCCCCCTTCTCCTCCCTACACCCTCTGCATCTCCCCTTCTCCCCTCCTAGCTCCAGCCCCCCTCCTCCCCCCTAGTCTACATCCATCCTTTTACTCTCCCTCTCCACCAACACCCCTTCCTCACTCTTTTCCTCTCCATCGAAGCCTGGGCCTGCACTGGTGGATCTGCTAAAGATTCTCTCGTAGCAGATTCCGGGCTTAACCTCGACCTCAACACCTCCTCCTTCCTCCTTGCCTCTCCAAACCTCGACATCGACACCCCCTCCGTACTCTTTTACACTCCTCCTTCTTCCTTGCCTCTCCAGACCTCGACATCGACACCCCCTCTGTACTCTTTTCCTCTTCATACGACGCCATCGTTCATGCCTATCCATGCCTCTCGCCACAAGTTCAAACCCAGATTACCCCCCGATACTTTATTCGTTGACTTCCATCGGGCTCGAGCAGGCCACACGACAGGATCGGGCCCATCTTCCATGGCATCACTTGGCAAGCGCACCACTGATGACCTACGTGCCGGGTCTACACCACAAAGCACTTCGAAATGACCTCGAGTAGTTGCAGATTCACCTCCCTCCGACAGGATCACTATCATATCGGATGAGGAGCTATCCCCCTTTTCGAGTTCCTCTGATTCAGATCATGGAGGCTCTGACTATCTGCCCCCCACAGGTACAATCAAAACACCATCCAAGGCATCTAGTGGGCACAGTGGTCACAGTAACGGTGACGGTGATTTGGCCCCACAAAGTACGGCTTGTGATCTTCCACCCCCAGCTTCATCCTCCTCGATCATTCGGGTGGTTTTCAAACCTTTCGTTGATCCCACACTCAAGCTGTCTAGCATCTTGTCACCTGATGAGATGACCCACATGTCTCTCGTGGAGTTTGATGATGTCACACTTCCCCCGGTGGATGTCCAAATGTGTACTGCGTTCATTCAGTCTTATGACTTTGCAACAGACACATTCGGATTCTTGAATTCCCGTCACATGTTCACTCCTAGTCTCGTATCCACATATCTCCGTCTTCCCACACTTCCCTTTTTGCCACCTCACACCAGCTCACCCACATTCCTGTCCTTCTTGTCTACCTGTAAAACTCATCGCAGAGGACATGAGTGCAAGAAAGTTCTCGAGGGTAACAGTCGAGAGGCGCTTCTAGCGAGGTATTTGTTCACACACTTCTACTCTGCCCCAGGTCACTTCTTCATCACCAAGGCGATCCATTCTGCCTTAGACTCCATTCTCTCGGTCACTCCCTATGATTTCGCCTCACTCTTCTACTCTGCCTTTCGTAACACAGTTCGCAAGCGTCGGGGCACATATACCTGTACTTGTGGGCCCCACCTCACCTTCTTACTTCATCAGTGGAAGGCCAACCCTCCTTCCATTGTCACAGGTCGCCTCCCTCCATCATCTCTCTCCCCTTCTATCACCCTCTTTTCCACATCGTTCACTGTCACTTCTAGTGTTCCTTCTCCCGGGACTGCCTCTTCTCCTCTTTCGCTCAGGAGGACACCTAGGCGAGCGCCACCTCATGAAGTCTGCACCGGAGCTTCTTCAGTATATTCTGTTACCGGTGCCCCAGGGTTACCACCAGTGACATGTCTTGTATCTCCATCAGTCGTGCCCGTGCCAGGACTTGCCTCTCCATCAGTCACACTTGTCCAGGCTTCTCCAGGGATTGCACCAACTACACCTCCTGTTGTACCCGTGATGACGACTGTTGTACCTGGGACTTCCTCGACAAGTGTATTGTTACGCAGGACTGCAGCTGTTTCGTCTTCACCCCCTACCACTTTCACCGATGCAGTCATCACCACAGTTCAGGCGACCTCTGACCATGTTTTGGACCAGGTATTGGACCTGAATCTTAGCCTGGGACCCGACTCCCACTCCCATGGGCTTTCTCAGGAGATGTCATCCCAGGGTGTACTTCACATTTCAGCCTCCCCAGGCAGAGACAGGACTAGAGATGGGAGTGGAAGCCCCTCTCGCGGAGATGCTCCATCGGCCACTTCAGCATCAGAGGAGGTATTTGAGGGAGGGATTCTGCCCAAATCTGTGGATTGCCCACCCCTTCATGAAAATGATATGTTCACAGCTTACATAGCTGCTTCATCGGGCCCCCCTCTTTCAAATATTTCCCTGGTGGAAAAACAGAATGAAGATTACAGCCAACTACTATCTGTCCTTCACAAAAAACGCTCACCAGTATGTGGGGAAGAGGAGGATCTCACTCAAATCTTCACCATTCCCTTGCAGGACTGCCTCGCACAGAACAAGAAGATCTCCAGGGCCCCAACATGTTTTGTGCACTTGGACAAATTGGCACCTACAGGAAACCTGTCAACCGAGGAAGAGGGAGCTCTTCCTGACATGTTTGAGGAATTGGGGGACATCATTAATTTGGCGGACAGGATGAATTACAGCGACAGGTATGCGTGGATGAAAAGGTCCCTGCATCTTGCTCAGCGTATCATGGATGACACCTTCACGCAGCTTGGGACAGCGGTCTTCAATTCCACAGGTTATGCTCATAAGCTCCTCTCTCAACAGCAACATTTAAAGTTAGAATTCGAGAGAGCTCAGGCAGCCCAGCAGCGCGCCACTAGCGTGACACTTCGACAACAGGAGGAAAGGTGGCAGAAAGAGAAGGACTCAGCAATACATGAGCGTGACATCGCTTGGAATATTCAGAAGGCTGCCCTTGAGGATCGCCTCCATAATCATAGGCAGGAATGGGAAGCAGCAATGACATCTTTACGCAGCCAACATGCTGCAACTCTGGCAACTTTGCACAGCCAGCATGTCACGGAGGTGACCAGATTTCACCAGGAGATTACCAAGTTAAAAGAGTCTTTGTCTTCCTCCGAGATTGCCAAAGAAAAATCAGAATCCAGAGTGGCTGAATTGGAAAAGAAGCGTTCATCCATGGAGGAAGAATTCACAGCTCTTCGGATGCAGTTGGCCACCCTCCAGACTTCCCAGTCCACCTTGCAAGAGCAAAAGGATCATTACTACCGGCGATACCACCGATATAAAGACAAGTATGAAAATCTGAGAAATGTGATGGACACGCTTGAGTGTGAGGAGGAAGCACCCCATCCACAGATACCTATGACTGAGCCAGAGCAAAGGGATGCACAAAAAGCCACAGAGCCAAATACGAAGGCGGAAGAGGAGAAGGCAGAGGAACAGGCTGCAGAGGAACAGGCTGCAGCTTTACCACCCTCTGTAATCTCATAGAAGGGTTGATACATGGCTGTTGGTGTTTGGGTTTTTTTTTTTTTGCACTGTTAGATTTTGCCAAGCTGTTTGGCCCTCACTGTAAATATCAGTGTTTTACCTCAAGATGTACTCAGTTTTTTCTGCAATTTTCCATGCTGTCCCTTGTAATACAGCAGTTTATTTTTCACATCTCCACTTAATACAACTCTTGGATTACTCCCACGGCCAACCACATGGTCTGTACTCTTTCCTTTTCCCACTCCATCACCATATCCATGGTTTGAAAGTTCATCTTTATTTTTCTTTGACGGATTCGTCCAACCTTTCTATTCACCGGGACGGTGAATGATAGTGGCGGGGGAAACTGTTACCTTATCACACGACCACCTGTCGACAGGCGTTGACCACATGACGACATCTGTTGACCACATGTTGACCATGTGTCAACACAAGTTAGCCACGCGATCACACGGGTTCATCCAGGAGTACTGTCCGAGGCTGTCAACCACAGGTCGACACGTGTTAACCACAGGTTGACACATGTTAACCACAGGTCGACACAGGTCAACCACAGGTCGACACATGTCAACCACAGGTCATCAAGAGCTGCGCACATGGAGAGTGAGCTTAGCACATGGAGCAGTCAGGAGTATTTATATTACATAGTGGTTCAGTGATACAGTGGTGCAGTGGTGTTGTGAACCAGCTCACCTGCACATGGAGAATTTACACCATCGGGCTGGCGAGTCAGGGAGTCAGAAAGTCGCCGAAGCCATCAAGAGGTGCGGTGAACCAGCTCACCTGCACATGGAGAATTTACACCATCGGGCTGGCGAGTCAGGGAGTCAGGAAGTCGTCGAAGCCATCAAGAGAGCCAGCGGTGCAACGGCTATCCTCAACAGCTAAGGAGATAAGAGGATGACCAATGGGAAGAAAGAGGGGAGATTCTCAGCGAAGAAGGGACCCTCCAAGGCGGGGGATGAGGATGAAGGAGAAGGGGGAGAGAAAAGGAGGCATTCGGCATTGGGCAGTGTACCCTTTGTCTACTATGGGGATAGACCTGTGTATTCGGTCATTTTCTCATCTCTCTTGTCTCTTCCGGATATGGGGATTATTCATCAGTGTAGGATTTTCTTATTTTGCTTATGTTGTGGAGTTCACCGGTGATTGTCACTTAGCATAGTGCACTCGTACGTCATCGTTCACTGCAGTATAGCATACGACACTCGCACACTACTGCACAGTGCGCTCTGCACGATCCATCACATTAGAGCATTGCACAACTCATGCTTCTCACACCAGTGGCCTTTGGCCTCCGGTAACACCTCCGGAAGGATAGGAACCCCTCCCCTCAAACAGAAGGATGAGTCTGAGTCCTGTCCCTCGAAAAACACCAGAGGTCCAGTAAGAGATAACCATGCTATTGATCCCCAAGTCATGAAGAAGATGCTCTATGAAATATGCAAAGAATCTTGGCAACACCATTCCAGATCGTCCTCGCCTGTCTGCACTCCCAAAGGTAATGCTGAACTTACTCAACTGCTGCGTGGCATCGAGGATAAGTAGGGACAGCCCCGAACCTAGATCTTTACAGGTTCACTGCAATCCCTCCATGAATAGAAAGCCAAAAGAAGAGAGCGATCTTTCTATTTCTGAGGGATTTCCAGAGCCTCCTCCAAAAGTTTTTCTGCAACTCTGCAAAAATATGAAAACTATCCCAATGAGAAGCTCTAGAGGGCCTCCAACCTTTACTGCTAACCTGAAATCTCTTGGCATTTCTAGCTGTGTAGCAAAAGAAGGGGATGCTCTTCTCTCGGTGCCCTTCATCAATCCATTACCACTCCCCTAGGTCCCACTGCAAGAACCTAATGGGAGAACCACCATATAACAAGAGTCTCCAAGACCTAAGTGCCAAGAGAACGGGGTCGGGATCAAGATACCACTATGAATCCATGCCCCACTCCATGTACCCTGCAATCCTAACATGCTGGAAGGAAACCTCCAAAAGAATATCATCTGAGGATCTGAGAAGTCTGTCTCCCAACTGAATATCAAAGACAAGGGTCTCCTCATGTGCATCCTGCAAGGCAATGACCTGTAAAGGAACACCCGTCCTCGAAAAGGCTCCCAACCAAGTGGACTCTGTGATCGGTAAGTCATCCGTATCTATCCACTCTGCTAGTATGGTTTGCCTCTATCTGTTGCCTCCTAACTGCATCCCTCTGAGGTGGCCAACTGATAAGAGTCTCTGATCTTCTGGAAGCTATCTAAAATCCTTCCAGGCACCTAAAATGGAAGCAGGTCCCCTCTCCCCTCTAGACCACTGCAAATAATGTGACACGCACATAGTGATCTACTATGCTCATCCAATATGGATTCATTCCACATAACTGACTGCCTATCTATTTCTTTGCAAGAGGAGGGTGTAACTCTCCAAAGAGTGTCTCTGAAGCTGCCCCAAGCTTTTAGAACAGAAGCCATAAGAGGGGAAGAGGGAGACCTAAGATGGGCTGAAGTAAAAATCCATCTGGAGCTGTCGATCCAATCTCTCTCGTGAGAAGGTGTACAAGACTGAATGCTGCATAGGAAAAATTCCTTCCAAGGCTCTTGTCTAGGCATCAAACCTCTCACTACAAATTTGCAGAGCAAGGCCATACACTACAAATTCGGATCAATAATATTGAGATGTCGTTCCCCAGTGGGGAGAATGAGGGTCCTTTTTGGGCTTTTTTCTTAACCATCTTGGTCCAATCTCCATAATTTAAGGCTATGGTCTCATGCTTGATGATCATCCATGTTTAGCCTCTCATCCTCATCCATGCTCAAGTTCTATTTATGTAATTAGCTATGAGTCATATGTTATGTGATATATCAGCTCTCAATTGTTTTCAGATTTGTAATATGTATTGCATTTTAAATTTCTTTGGCCTTGGCCCTCATGGCTGATGGCATTTTAAATTTCTATAATGTAGCTGGTCAATGATGGTTATGTTCCCTATGAAAGTACATATACATGTCTTGTGAATTCCAAAGTATTTAAGTCTATTTTCCTCCCTTTGAAGAAAATAAAAACCAATGCCAATTACGCATCTAAAATATTAAGACTCTTTAGAGTCTCGTACCGAACTTAAAACATCTTCTTACCAATATGTTAGCAACAAGGATTAGATATTATTTCTTGCTCTACTAGGATGGGTCTTCATGGGGAGGACAGGTATTTCAACTCAGATCATTGCACTACAACACGTAGATGAGGATGCCTTGTTCTTCGATCTCCAAATAGGGGGAAGGATTTCTGGATCTTCACATGGTATTTTGTTGGGAGTTCCTTTTCAATCTATCAGGATCTTAGGTTACATGGAGCTAGGCTCTAATTGACAATGGTGCCTAGACCTAGACCCGCCACTTCTTCTCTCTTTGGGATTGTGGAGGATCTGGCTTTATGGAGGAGTCCCCATAAAGCTCTTATACTGTGACCCTGGAGAGTGGTAGTGGATTGATGCAGGGCAATGAGAGAAGAGCATTCCCTTCTTTTGTTAGACAGTCTATAATGCAAAGGAGATTTTAGCTTAGTAATAGAGGCCGGAGGCCCTCTAGAGCTCCTCATTGGGAGAGTTCTCACATTTCTGCTGATTTGCAAAAAGTTTTTTGGAGGATGACTCTGGAAATCCCTTGGGAATAGAAAATTATACTTTTCTTTTGGATTTCTATTCATGGAGGGAATGTAGTGAACTTATGGAGGTCCAGGTTTGGGGTAGATTCCACTTGTCCTCATTGTCGTTCTGCTATGGAGACTACTCAACATTTCCTTTGGGATTGCAGAGATAGACGAGGATTGTATGGAAGGGAATTGCTAGGATGTTCAGTATGTTTGCTCCCTTCCCCTTCTTTATGACCTGGGTTTTGATGTTTGGGCTTTTTTTTTGGGGTCTCAGGTCTTCTATGAGAGGCTTGACTCTTCTTGGATTCTCTCAATACAGTGACATTTAGTTGAGTCATGCTCTTTGGATGATGTTCCCTTCTCATACTTCAGGCCCATGCATGCTTATGTGGACTCTTCTTGGGAGATACTGGCGAGCATTTTTGCATGTTAAATCTGGAGAGCCAGATGCACAGAGGCCTTGGATCCACCCTTCTCACACCTTGTCTAGTATTTGGATAGATATGATCCATGCGTTGATGGCTATTTGGACGAGTATGCAGGGGACCTAACGTGCAACTTCTTCTAGGTGGACTATATGTAGGAACAAAGTGGGGATAGGTTGTGAACACAAGTGAGCAAGAGTGCACACACAAGAAAGCTCCAATAGAAATGTTCAAATGAAACAATACAAGTACTTGGTGTATATATAGTACCCAAGTACTACTGGTCAACCATAGGGTTCACTTTATGCCTACAACACCATATCTTTGTAGTCTCTTACAAATCCCCCCTCAAAGATATGGCTGAAAGTACCCTGGAAACATCTCAGGTGTACCCTACAGTACCTAAAGTACCATGGTTGCACAAATTCATCCAGATGAATATGCAACCTATGGGAGTACATGAAAACAATGTCATTGTGAATCACTTCACAACCCCCATTGACATTGTGAGAATGTCTCTGATTCCCAAGCCATGTCGATGTCATAAGAAAAGATCTATTGACAGGGCTTTGGTGAAGATATCCACCACATTGTCCTCAGATGGACAATAGATGAGATCAATGAAGCCATCCGTACATAATGATAATGATTTTCAATGTGTTTCATGCGAGCATGAAGACAGGATTGTTGGCTATGGAAATGCAACTCTGGCTATCACAGAAGATAGAGTTTGCTTCGCCATCCTATGCATGATGCAAGTCATGCAAAAGCTTCCTTAACTAATTAACTCCGTAGTGGCTGAATTTGCAGCTTTGTACTCTACTTCACTAGAGGAAAGACAGACTCGCTCTTGCTTCTTACTGAGCCATGAGATACAGGCTGAACCCAATGAGAAGCAATAGCCAGTAGTGGACCATCTGTCGTCAATGTCCCATGACCAATCTGAGTCGGTGAAACCACTCAGCGCTAGATCACAATCTGAAGCATGATGCAAGCCAAGAGAGAGAGTGCCATAGACATATCTAAGAACCCTCTTTCCTACATTCCAATGTGTGATCGTGGGACAATGCATGAAGTGGCTCAAAAGCCTTGTGGCGTAGGCAATATCAGGCCGTGTGGAGCATAGATATATCAAACTACCAACCAACTGCCTGTATAAAGTGCCATCAAAATTTTCAGCAGTATCATGCTTACTCAGCTTGAGTCCCTTTTCCCATGGAGTAGCCACAGGCTTACAGTTCTCCATTTTAAATTTCTGCAACAACCCCTTCGAATACTTTGTCTGTGACATAGAAATCCCATCATGGGTCTGCCAAAACTCAATGCCAAGACAATGATGCAATAGGCCAAAATCTGTCATGTCAAAGTTGTGACATAAAGCGGACTTCACTGCTGTAATTTGCTGCAAATCACTGCCATGAGTATGATGTCATCCACATATAGTACCAACATGACCAATTCAGATTTTTGCTGCAGAACATACAGATTTGGCTCTGTATGAGTGTTTACAAAGCCCTGGGACAGCAAAAACTGATGTATCTTCTGATACCACACACGAGGTGCTTGCTTCAATCCATATAGAACCTTCCTGAGCTTGCATACCTTGTGCTCTTGTCCCTTCACCTCAAAACCTTGGGGCTGATGTACATAGACCTCCTCTTTAAGATCCCCATTGAGGAAAGCGGTCTTGACATCCATTTGGTACACTAATTAACCATAAAACGCAACAAGACGGATGACAGAATGAATGGTGGTCATCTTGGCCACTGGAGCAAAAGTCTCCTCATAATCTATCCCCTCCTCTTGTGCATACCCCTTGGCAACCAAACGGGCTTTGTATTTCTCAATTGTGCCATCTGAATGGTATTTCACCTTATAAATCCATTTCGTGCCAACCAAATTTTTCCCAATGGGTGCATCAACCAAGTCCCATGTGGCATTCTTCTCAATGGATTTAATCTCAGCTTCCATAGCTTTCTGCCATGCCGGATTATGTTGGGCATCCTTGAAGCTCTGAGGCTCATTTTCAGCTTCCATCACTAAGGTCATCAAAGCAAAATTGACCTTTTTCTGATTTTTCTGAGTGCTAGCCCTAGTTTTCCCCAAAGTAGGCTGATCGTTGCATCTTGAATGGTCAACCTTGCCCAACGTGGAATAGATTTCTCTGCTGTACCACTTCTGGCGAGGAGTCATGTGCTTAGTAGCACCACTGTCAATATACCATGTATCACTTGCAACAAGGGAAGCATCCCCTGATTGATTTTCAGCATTAAAATTAGATATAAATGAGGAAAAAAGTACAATTTATCAAGTGAAAATTGAGCAAAAGATATTACAATGTACATCTACGTCCCCCCCTAGCATCCATCTTCCCACTAAATGCAGCAAATACAAAATCTCTATCACCTTGGGCAAGATGAGCTTCACCATGTGCATCTGAAGCACGAGTGTTGGCTCTTTCCTACTGCTTTCGTAGGAAGAGTAGGGTTTTCTCTAGTGCAGGGTTCCAAGGATTTTTGTCACCTACAGATATATTGGGATTGTCGTTTGTAGTATACGTGTAGCTTAGGACCTCGACTCATGTTCTGGTGAGAGACGTAGGCTTAAGTGTGGTAAGCAAACATAGTACATGCATGTGTAAAAGGAACATGTATCATCATGGTTGAGGTAATGAAGGCTTTCGCCTTCATTGGGGGTTGCAGGGTTTAAAAGGAGTTTAAGGATTAGAAGGAGGTTCCAGGGTTTAGAAGGAGGTTCCAGGGTTAGAAAGAGGTTCTAGGGTTTAGAAGGAGTTCCAAGGTTTAGAAGGAGTTCCAAGGTTTAGAAGGAGTTTCTAGGGTTAGAAGAAGTTCCAAGGTTTAAAAGGAGGTTCCAAGGTTTAGAGAGGTTCCAGGTTAGAAGGAGGATCCATGGTTCAGGGTAGAGTACATGGTGGAGAACTCGTCTCCCTCGTAGATCATGGAGTTTAAGGGTTTAGGGGAAGCATAGGAGTGGGAGAGGAAGAAGGTGTAAGAGCATGGGGGAAAGAAGTGAGAGGAGAGAGGAGGAGAGAGGAGGAGGAGGAGAAGGGAGGAGGAGGAGGGAGGAGGAGAGGGAGAGGATGGGTTGCAAGGTTGGAGGAGAGGGGAGGAGGAGTTGCAAGGTTAGGACATGCTTTTGGACATGGAGTGCAAGGAAGCATGGACACTTGAGACAATTGCTTAGAATACCAAAGTAGAACTCAACACAATGCCCCAAAGAGTGTGGGCTTCATTCCATTATGGGGTATTTATACAAGTTGGAGAGCTTCTCTCTCTGCATGTAGGAACTGTAACACATTCTCTCTCTACATGTAGAAGTCGTATGTAGAAGTTGTAACACATTCTCTTTTTACATATAGAGCTCGCATATAGAAGTTGTAACACATTCTCTTTCTACATTTAGAACTTACATATAGAAGTTGCATGTAGAAGTCGCATGTAGAACTTGCATATAAAACTCGCATGTACAAGTCGTATGTAGAACTTGCATGTAGGAGTTGTATGTAGAACTTGCATGTAGAACTCGCATGTAGGAGTTGCATATAGAAGTTGTATATAGAACTTGCATGTAGAACTCGCATGTACAACTTGCATGTAGGAGTTGCATGTAGAACTTACATGTAGAACATGCAAGTTGGATTTCTAAGAGGGATTATTTCTAGCCTTATATGCAAGTACAAGCAGAGCTTTGTTGCTACTCTACACACACATTCTGTTCTACCTAAGTCCATGTTGGCACAGAGTCAACATACTCCCGGATCCATTTTATTACCCGTCCTCGAGTTATGGCTTATTTTGATTTCGGAGTTGGGATGCCATGTGCGTAACCCAGTGGTTGTTGAGCTTGTGGCATGCATGTCGTTCCTGCTGTAATGCTTTTGCACCATACAATTTGTGGTCTGTAGTCAGGAAGCTTATCTTCGCTTAAGGAGGGGTAGACGGCTGTGAATTTCAGAGGGGATCTCGATGCTCAGGCTACGGACTCTACCATCGAATCTTCTTGGGAAGAGGTTTGGTGGGGGTCTCGTTGTTGAGGCTGGCATTTCTTGATATCTTGCATACATGTTGGATGCGATTGCACCCGTATCATTGAGCTTGTAGATAAGTTTGTATGCAAGTCTGATATTTTTGCATTTAGGAGACGGCTGTGATGTTTGGCGAGGGTCTCGTTGCTAAGGCTGCAGACCCTTTTGTCAATTCATCTTGAGTTTTGGCATAGCTTCTTGTCCTGCTTGTGAATTCATTGCATGCTTTGAGAGTATGGAATGAAAGTGTGTGATACTATTATTGATGCAATCTATTATGTGCCTATGCAAAATCGTGTGAGTGTACGTGATGTGTCTAACTATATGCTTATTTCTAGGATTTAATAGGTAAACTCAGACTCAATCATCCCTAATACTAAATTGATTAGGTCTTCCTAAATGTGCAAAAACGTGCATATGCTAGTGAGTGTGCATGTAACAGTGCCATGTGTACGGGGTGGCATAGTATTATAACCAATTTGTTTGGCTCTTGGAGACCTTTTCTTTTCTTTTCTTCTTTTTTTTTTAAAAAAAAAGTGAATTCTCTTGATCGATCTTCATACGCACATGTGGCTTATACTTTCTAAACTTCTTAAGCTGGGAACTGTGGGGTAACTTTTCCACTAGTAAGGTGTTTCCAAGTAAGGGTCATTTGTTGAGCATACTTCTTCCAGTCCCTCAGGGGACCATTCAAGAGGCGATGGTGCTAATTTTGAGGGAGCTGGCTTTGCAAGGTACAATTCAACGATCCTTGTTTAGACTCGTTCGAATTCATTGAAGTGCTCGACCTTGGCTTTTCTACAATTTTTTCCTTCAACTTTCTTGCAGGATCTTTTGCTGTTATTTAACTTTGGAGGTTCAACTTTTGGGAGCTCGATTGCAATTGGGGCATGTGGAATGGCTAAGTCATTATCAAAGATTTGATCTTTAATTTCAGCATTCTCAGCCTCTGTTTCAAGGTCCCAAGGAAAATCTGAGTCATCATTGGTATGGGTACCTTCTTCAGGTTCATTGTCCCACTCGAGGTCAGCCATAAAGAATGGCATCTCTAGATCGATTGGTTCTTCATGTGTGAGTGGAGGATCTACTTGTAGCGCATTAGCATCCATCTGTGAGAAGATGGGGTCTAATGAATGGAAGTTGTCGATGGTTGCCAATGTCTGTATCCAATTATTGACATTGCTTTGTGAGTCACCCGCTATGGTATGCTGTTGCAAGGGAGCTAATTTGCTTGAGATTGTCGTGGAAGATGTGTCATCCAATGCTCTAGGCACAATTGTTTTTAGAGCTCCTGTTTCCACATTCACCCTGACTGTGGTGTCGCGATTCTGGATTGTCAGTCTATTAGTTCCCCAATCATGGAGAACTGATGCTTCCCGTAACCAAGGACGTCCCAGTAAGATTTGATAGGATTTTTGGGGAGATCCAAGATTGTGAATTGAAGGGAAAAGTGGACTCCTACGATCTTTGTGGACACGCCATTTACTATTCCCAAGGGTTTAGCCCGTGAATCATTGGCAAGGCGTATTGTTAAAATTAGCCTTTTACATTGGTGGGAAACCCCATTCTTCATAGAGCTCCTTTGATAGAACATTTACACCTGCTCCACCATCCACTATGGCTTGGACTTCATTATATGCCTTGTGGATCAAAGGCACAGTAATGTTGTGTATGTCATCTCTCTCACCCATCCGCACAGGGATATCTTTGATGTTGTTCATAGGTGGAGGGGGATTTGCGAGTTCAATCCATCCTTTGAAACTCTCCCAGAGATTGGGACAATTCCGTAGGAGGATTTCGATGGGAATTGACACAGGGCAACTCAAGATGCTAGAGAGTGCGGCTCCTTCAAGTTGACGTGGCGGTACATTATGTTATGGAGTCTGTTATTGGAACAAAGGCTCGAGTACAGTATCAATACTTTGTGGAGCCAAGTCATGGATTGGGTCTTGAGCTTGTTTCTCAGCCTGAAATTGAGCTTGTTCGTTTTGTACCCATTGTTGAAGTGCCTGAAAACAAGCCTTCTCCACCTCTGCATTGGGTATGCAGCAGCTTCTTTTATTTGAGGCTCGGAAGTTGATGTGGATAAGCTCGGCTGCTCATTGCTTGGCGGAGGTGAAGACACTTGTGCTTTCTTTTTTAGAAGTCGCTTTGGTTGGATTGGAATGTTAGGGTCCTTGGTGGCCTCTTTCTATTGGCATGTAATTACATTTACAGGTTGTGATTTTACACTTGCTGGACCTAGACTTTGATGGTCCACCCCAATGATGCCGATGGGGACGTCAGGCTTAATCTCTGTTTGTTATGGGATCTTATTTTTCATGAGACAATCCATACAGGCATGTTCTATGCCACAATCTTTGCAGAGTGGTTGGAAAGTAGCTGGGCTACCACGATGAGGGCACTCTGCGATCCAGTGATTTTCTCCACAACCGTAGCACTTGATTGGTGTGCGATATGTGTTGGGACGTACTTGATTTGCATAAATTGTTATTAGACCCTCTGCACCTTCTACATAGTACACTGGGTACTCTGCTTCATACTCAAATGGCGAGTCTACTTCCTTGACTTGTAATTGATGTATTGGAACTGCTTGAGGAGCTGGATTTGGTGCTCTTTGATATGGTCATGGATTCGGATTCCTGAGTAGTTGTGGGACTTGTGTCCGAACGGGAACAAGATTTAGCCTCGGAGTTGGCGGCGCTTGTGCAAGTGTTGGTTGTCTGTATACTGGCATGGGTGCCGCTTGGTATTGTTGAGGTCGAGGCAGGTTGTTGCGCATGTTGAAGATGCAACTGTTCTCATCATGGCCACTAACAACACATATATGGCACCACAACCTTGGTGGTGGATTTTCTTGTGCAGTGATCCTGGCTCTTAGGATCGGGCACTCATTTGCTGTATGATTGGCCATGCAGTGTGGACACCAGACATTTTCTCGCAGTGGATATGTCTGAGTTGGCGGCTGAGACAAGTGAAGTTTTTGTTCCATTGCATGCATCATGTCTTCTTTCAGCTTCATGGTCATGGCCTCTAGGTGATCTTGATTTGATGTTTTGACAGTGGTCTTTGATTTGCCCTTTTTTGAGCACTCATCTTGTGTACTAGATCTGCCATCATCACTGCTAGTGTCTGAGTCGGTCATGCCATCCTTGATGTCAATGGCTGCCGCATGAGCAGCACTGAATGTTTCATAGCTACTTTTTCATATCCTTTTGGATTTTCTTTCTTAGACCTGCTATGAACCATGTCGTGAGGTACTTTGCATCTAGGCGTGGGTCACATTTGGCGATTAATCTTCTCATCTTACCCAAGTACGTGCGTACATCTCGGTGGCCTTGTTCGAGCTTGCTTAGCTGGAGAGTGGGATCATCTTGTAGTCTCTCTGTTTGAAAGCGTCTTTTAAATTCCGTTTAAAGTAGGTCCCATGTGGCGCGCTCTTCCACTAGAAGGTCTAGGTACCATTCAGACGCTTCATCAGTTAAGGCCATGGGAAACCAAGCCACCTTGGTTTCATGGGATTGATCTCCACCTGCTCAGCATGCGGCATCAAAATGCTGAAGGAATCTATTTTTTTTTTTTCATGAAAAAGACTTCTATTAAGTAAGAACAAAAACCCGCGAGAGCAAGCTCAAAGCAGAATACATCATGAAATCATGAGGATAATAAAAAACCCCCTCAGAGTGAGGTGGAAAGAAACCAAGGCTGAGGCTGAAAGTGCCATCTCAACCCTGTAGTAGATTCAGAGAAGAAAGGAGAGTCCTTCCATTCCCTGAAGAAAGAAGCCCTCCTAGCTGAGGCTGCACGGGAGTCCCCTTGCATACCTGTCCATACGACGGCCATCAGAGTGTGTACGATGTCCGTCCATATACTAGCCAATGTGTGCGAGGGATGAACCTGAGTACCCTCCATAGCCTCTGTGCATCTGGATCTCCAGATATGCCAGGCTACTATGCTCGCTATAATCTCCCAAGAAGTGTCCACAGAGGCATGTACAGCTGTAAAAGGACGGTGTGGAACCACATCCAACGAGCAGAGCTCAACCCGATGATGTCGAACCGAAATGGCCCGGGAGGAGTCAAGTCCCTCATAGAAAACCTGAGGTCCTGTAAGAGAAAGCCAAGCCACCGAGCCCCAAGTCATAAAGAGTGGGGAATGGGCAAAGTGACTCCTGGCTATCCCCATCCAAATCAATCTCGCCTGTCTGCAATCCCATAAGCAATGCTGAATAGACTCCGAAGCAGAAAGGCAACGAGGGCAAGTAGGGTCGGCTCTGAATCTGGACCTCCAAAGGTTCACTGCAATCCCTCCATGAATAGAAAGCCAAAAGAAGATAGTGATCTTTCTATTCCTGTGGGATTTCCAGAGCCTCCTCCAGAAGTACCTCTGCTGATCCGCAGTAATACCAAAAGTCTCCCAATGAGGAACTCTGGAGGGTCTCCAGCCTCTACTACTGAGCTGAAATCTCCTGGCATTATTGACCATGTAACGAAAGAAGGGGATGGTCTTCTCTCGATGCCCCGCGTCAATCCACTCCCACTCTCCGGTGTCCCACTGTAAATACCTGATGGGAACTCCTCCATAGAGCCAAAGTCTCCAAGACCCGGTGGAGAGTAACTGGGTGTCAGGGTCTAAGAACCACTCTGAATCTGATCCCTGCATCAAAAGGCCTACGACCCTGATAGGCTAAAAAGCAGACTCAAGCAATATATCATCTGTAGATCTGAGCAATCTGCCACCATCCTGGACACTGAAAACCAAAGCATCCTCCTGTGCATCTCGGAAGGCTAAGACCTGAAGTGGAACCCCGCCTCTCGAGAAAGTACCTACCCAAGTGGAGGTAGTGAGAGGCATATCATCTGTGTCTACCCAAGCCTCTGAAAAAGGAATCAATTTGGATCTCCCCTACCATTATATTTGGGAAGTTCCAATTTTCCCAAGGGGCGTCTGCCTTGATTGTTATTATTTCTTCAATTAGAGAAATTGTCAACCTCTGCATCGAGGTCGATATCCCCATCATTGTCATGACGGCGTCCAGCCATGTTGGGGAGTGGAGGAGTTAAAGGGAGTGGTTGAATCTCAAGGGGGAATTTAGGGTAGAGGATTAGCGGGGGCGGTGGTTGCAGCAGAGTTATATGCAGATGTGACGAGCGTTGGAGTTGAAGGTGTTGGCTAGAACGTAGCTGCATGCAGATTGGGCGAGATTTGCCAAGGATGTCTCTGCCACAAGTGCAGGTGTGGATGTAGTTTTGTTGGGAGGGTTAGAGTGGTGTTAGTTTATGTAGGGACCTCGTGTTAATAATGTGCCTAAGATTGTCCTACATGTGTAGGGAACTGTGCCGGTGCAGACGGATCATTGATTGGAGGTCACGGCATGAAGATATGAGCAAATTTATGTGAAACGAGGCCCACACGGGGGCACGAATGAGGAGTACTAGGGATGCCGAAATGGTGTGCAATGGGCTAGAAAAATATCCCGTAGCATGGTGTTTTTGTGTGTGAAATCTGGGTTCAAACGGGGTCCAATTTGGGTCCAAACGGATGAGTTACGAGGGATTAATGTAGGGGTAAATTTTGCTTTGTGGGGAGGGGGGTCCTAAGGGTGGTGTGAATGGACTTTAAGTCCAACAAGGGGTTGGAACCAAGTTAATCTAGTTAGGTTAGCTAACCTATATCCTCCCAGTTACTGTAACTGGGAGGTTAACCTAACTAAGTTGATTAACTATACTTAGTTACCAATTGAAGAGTTAGACTAACCTAACTGTTAATAAGTAATCAACCTAACGTCAGTTAACTAACCCAACTAAGCTAACCTAACCTAGGTTAATGAAACCAACTAATCTAACCTAACCTAGGGCAACTAAGCTAACTAAACTAATCTAACCTAACCTATGTGTGACTAACCTAATCGAAATTAGGGTTAGTTTAGTGGTTAGGTTAGTTTTTTTTTAATAGATATTTTACTCGCTGTGTGGGGGGTTTGTTGCACGGTGGGGGGAGGGGGGGTTTGTTGCGCGGCGGGGGGAGGGGGGTTTGTTGCGTAGTGACGATTGGGGGGGGGGGGGGGTTACGCGGCGGCAGCCAGGCGGGGGGGTGTGTCGCGCAGGTGGCGGGGGGGAGAGGGGAGGGGGCGGGGGGAAGAGGGGAGGGGGCAGGGGGCGGATACAGAAGGGAGGGGGTAGATGGGCAGAGGGCGACGGAGGTGCGGGGCGTGGAACAGCGCTGGTGCGGAGCAGGCGAGCGCCGACGGAGGAGGGCGCTAGTAGGAGGTGGCGCGGTCGGGTAGGCGGCGCCGCTAGCGAGGCTGGCGCTACATGCAGCGCCGTCGCTACGGGCGCTGGCCCTCAAAGCAGCAAGGGCCTGAAGGCCCTTGCTTATAGTAGTTAGGTTAGTTTTGTTAGGGAGCGGCCGGCGAGGGGGAGGGGTAGAGAGAGAGAGAGAGTGAGAGAGAAAAAGAGAGAGAGAGAGAGAGAGAGAGAGAGAGAGAGAGAGAGAGAGAGAGAGGGAGGGAAAGAGAGAGAAAGGGGGAGGGGGGTGGTGGTGATGGAGGGGGGAGGGGGAGGGGGTGGAGATGGAGATGGAGGGGGGGAGGGGGGAGGGGTGATGGAGATGGAGGAAGGAGGGGGAAGGGGGAGATGGAGATGGAGATGGAGATGGAGGGGGGAAAGGGGGTGGGGGGAGAGGGAGGTGGAGATGGAGGGGGGGAGGGGGTGGTGGAGATGGAGGAGGGAGGGGGGAGGGGAGGAGGGGGTGGTGGAAATGGGAGGGGGATGGTGGTGCAGATGGAGGGGGGAAGGGGGAAGGGGGTGGTGGAGATGGAGATGGAGATGGAGGGGGGAAAAGGGAGGAGGGGGTGGTGGAGATGGAGGGGGGAAAAGGGGGAGGGGATGGTGGAGATGGAGGGGGGAAAAGGAAAAGGGAAAGGGCATGGTGGAAATGGCAGGGGGTGGTGGAAATGGGAGGGGGATGGTGGTGGAGATGGAGGGGGGAAAGGGGGAGGGGGTGGTGGAGATGGAGGGGGAAAAGGGGGACAAGGGAAGGGGGGAGGGGGTGGTGGAAATGGGAGGGGGAAAAAAAGAGAAGAAAAAAAACTTGACGGACGGAAATCCAAAGGGAGGAAGAGGTGGTCATGTGAACGCTCTCCAAGTCTTTCTCGATGTAACGGGATTGTTGAGGAACAATGGACGGTGGGTGGATGGCTAGGTTATTGCTACGAGATGGGCTCAAATTCACTTACCATGTGAGGATGGGAGTAAGGTGGTGGTCGATGGAGAGGGAGGAGTGTCTTGCATAGGGCTCAGAATGAAGAGGAGGATGGAGACACAATGTAAAAGATGAAGAATGAGGGGGTGGAGTGGGTTTTTATAGATGTTGACACTTTTCTACTACTTTCGTAGGAAGAGCTGGGTATTCTCAGTATGCAGGGTTCTGAGGCTTTTTGTCACCTACAGATATATCAGGGTTGTCGGTTGTAGTATATGTGTAGCTTAGGACCTCGAGTCGTGTTCCGTTGAGAGACATAGGCTTAAGTGTGGTAAGCAAACAAAGTGCATGCATGTGTAAAAGGAATGTGTATCATCATGATTGAGGTAATGAAGGCTTTCGCCTTCATTGGGGGTTGCAGGGTTTAGGAGGAGTTTAAGGGTTAGAAGGAGGTTCTAGGGTTTAGAAGAAAGTTCTAGGGTTAGAAGGAGGTTCCATGGTTTAGAAGGAGGTTCCAGGGTTAGAAGGAGTTTCAAGGTTTAGAAGGAGTCCAAGGTTAGAAGAAGGATCCAAGGTTCAGGGTAAAGTACATGGTGGAGAACTTGTCTCCCTTGTAGATCATGGAGTTTAAGGGTTGAGGAACAAAGGGTTTAGGGGAAGCATAGGAGTGGGAGAGGAAGAAGGTGTAAGAGCATGGGGGAAAGAAGTAAGAGGAGGGAGGAGGAGAGAGGAGGAGGAGGAGGAGAAGGGAGGAGAAGAAGGGAGGAGGAGAGGGAGAGGATGGGTTGCAAGGTTGGAGGAGAGGGGAGGAGGAGTTGCAAGGTTAGGACATGCTTTTGGACGTGGAGTGCAAGGAAGCATGAACACTTGAGAAAATTGCTTGGGATACCAAAGTAGAACTCAACACAATGCCCCAAGGAGTGTGGGCTTCATTCCATTATGGGATATTTATACAAGTTGGAGAGCTTCTCTCTCTGCATGTAGGAATTGTAACACATTCTCTCTCTACATGTAGAAGTCGTATGTAGAAGTTGTAACAAATTCTCTTTCTACATGTAGAACTCGCATATAGAAGTTGTATTACATTCTCTTTCTACATGTAGAACTCGCATATAGAAGTTGTAACACATTCTCTTTCTACATGTCGAACTCGCATATAGAAGTTGCATGTAGAAGTCGTATGTAGAACTTGCATGTAGAACTCGCATGTACAAGTCGTATGTAGAACTTGCATGTAGGAGTTATGTGTAGAACTTGCATGTAGAACTCGCATGTACAACTCGCATGTAGGAGTTGCATGTAGAAGTTGTATGTAGAACTTGCATGTACAACTCGCATGTACAACTTGCATGTAGGAGTTACATGTAGAACTTGCATGTAGAACATGCAAGTTGGATTTCTAAGAGGGATTATTTCTAGCCTTATTATGCAAGTACAAGCGGAGCTTTGCCGCTACTCTACACACACATTCTGTTCTACCTGAGTCCATGCTTTCGTAGGAAGAGTTGGGTATTCTCAATATATAGGGTTCCGAGGCTTTTTGTCACCTACAGATATATTGGGGTTATCGGTTATAGTATATGTGTAGCTTAGGACCTCAAGTCGTGTTCTATTGAGAGACGTAGGCTTAAGTGTGGTAAGCAAACAAAGTGCATGCATGTGTAAAAGGAACGTGTATCATTATGATTGAGGTAATGAAGGCTTTCACCTTCATTGGGGGTTGCAGGGTTTAGGAGGAGTTTAAGGGTTAGAAGGAGGTTCCAGGGTTTAGAAGGAGGTTCCATGGTTTAGAAGGAGATTCCAGGGTTAGAAGGAGTTCCAAGGTTTAGGAGGAGTCCAGGGTTAGAAGGAGGATCCAAGGTTTAAGGTAGAGTACATGGTGGAGAACTCGTCTCCCTTGTAGATCATGGAGATTAAGGATTGAGGAACATAGGGTTTAGGGGGAACATAGGATTCGGAGAGGAAGAAGGTGTAAGAGCATGGGGGAAAGAAGAGAGAGGAGGGAGGAGGAGGAGGAGGAGGAGGAGGAGGAGGAGAGGAGGAGGGAGGAGGAGAGGGAGAGGATAGGTTGCAAGGTTGGAGGAGAGGGGAGGAGGAGTTGCAAGGTTAGGACATGCTTTTGGACGTGGAGTGCAAGGAAGCATGGACACTTGAGACAATTGCTTGGAATACCAAAGTAGATTCCAATGCTTGGAATACTCAACACAATGCCAGGGCAAGAGCCTTAGAAGGATTTTTTTATTAGATGCATATAGTCTCGCACGCCCACTTCAGGAGAGGATTGGACACACAGTACTAGATGGGTTTTCACCACAGCCCACCTCAGGTCTCCCTCTTCCCCTCTTATGGTTGCTATCCTGAAAGCATGGGCCAGCTTCAGAAGTACTCTTCGCAGGATTCTCCCATCCACCCGTGAAGAGATTGAAAGGCAGCCTATCATGTGGAATGACAGGATTTTGGATGAGCTTGACAGACCACTTGGAGCTTCTCCTTACATGCAGTGGCCAAGATGGGAGAGGGGCCCTGCATCTACAGTGGGAGCATGGAAAGCCTTCAGGAAGCTTTCTGCAGACCAACAAGCCCAGATGGTTCTTAATCTCAGAGGGAGTGCAAGGAGAGTCCAACAGATTGATGCAGCCTTGCCCTTGGATTGGGTGGACACAAATGACATGCCTATTATTTGCTCCACCTGGATGGAGGCATTTTCCAGATTGGGAGTTCCTTTACAGGTGATTGCTTTTCTTGACCCACATGAGGATGCCTTAGTATTTGATGTTTCTTCGGGGGGCAGGCTGTTCAGATCCACAGACGATATCCTGTTGGAGGTACTGTTTCAGCCAGTCAGGATAGTGGGCTTCATGGAGCATGGCTGTCTTTCACAGTGGTACTTGGATCCTGACCTGCTTCTCCTCGCCCTTGGCTCATGGAGGCTGTGGCTCTATGGAGGTGTCGCAATTAAGTTTTTGTAGTGGGACCCTGGGGAATGGGAATGGATAGATGAAGGGCACCGAGAGAAGGGCATCCCTTTCTTTCGTTACACGGTCAGTAATGCCAGGAAATTCCAGCTCAGCTGTAGGGGTTGGAGGCCCACCAGAGCTCATCATTGGGAGAACTTCAGATTCGTGCTGACTTGCAGAAATTTTTTTGGCAGAGACTCTGGAAATCCCACCGGAATAGAAAAATCACTCTCTTCTTTTGACTTTCTATTCATGGTGGGATAGCAGTAAACCATTGGAGGTCCAATCGGAGCTGACCCTTCTTACCCTCGCTGCCTTTCTACTTTGGAGACAATACAACACTGCCTTTGGGATTGCAGACAGGCGAGAATCATATGAAAGGGGATTGCAAGACTTTTCAGCACTTTTGTTCGCCTACCTTTCTATATGACGTGGGGATCAGTGGCTTGGCTTACTCTTTCAGGGCCCCAGGTATTTTTTAAGAGACTTGATTCCTCTTGGGCTCTTCACATCCGATGACACCTTGTGGAGCTGTGCTCTCTAGAGGATGTTCCGGCCACTCTTTTCAGGGCTGCTCACTCCTCGATCGACTCTCCATGGGAGTTCCTAGCTAGCATTGCAGCATGGCACATTTGGAGAGCTAGATGCACTGAGGCTTTGGAGGGTTCTCAGGTTCACCCTTCTCAGATCTTGGCCAGTACTTGGACAGATACGATACACACTCTGATGGCCATTTGGGCAACCATGCAGGGATCATCTCGAGCAGACTCCTCCAGGAGAGTTACTTTTCTCAGAGATTGGAGAGACTCTCCCTTCTTTGTTGAGACTTCTATAGGGTTGAGATGGCATTTTCAGCCTCAGCCTTGGTTTCTTTCTACCTCATTCCTCTAAGGTGTTTTTTATTACATGCTTAGCATGGTGTATTTCCGCACAGAGCTTGCTCTAGCGGGTTTCTTTCTTACTTAATAGAAGTCTCTTTTTTGAAAAAAAAAAAAAAAAACTCAACACAATGCCCCAAAGAGTGTGGGCTTCATTCCATTATGGGGTATTTATACAAGTTGGAGAGCTTCTCTCTCTGCATGTAGGAATTGTAACACATTGTCTCTCTACATGTAGAAGTCGTATGTAGAAGTTGTAACACATTCTCTTTCTACATGTAGAACTCGCATATAGAAGTTGTAACACATTCTCTTTCTACATGTAGGACTTGCATATAGAAGTTGTAACACATCCTCTTTCTACATGTAGAACTCGCATATAGAAGTTGCATGTAGAACTTGCATGTAGAACTCGCATATACAAGTCGTATGTAGAACTTGCATGTAGGAGTTGTATGTAGAACTTACATGTAGAACTCGCATGTACAACTCGCATGTAGGAGTTGCATGTAGAAGTTGTATGTAGAACTTGCATATAGAACTCGCATGTACAACTCGCATGTAGGAGTTATATGTAGAACTTACATATAGAACATGCAAGTTGGATTTCTACGAGGGATTATTTCTAGCCTTAAGCAAGTACAAGTGGAGCTTTGTCGCTACTCTACACACACATTCTGTTCTACCTAAGTCCATGTTGGCATAGAGTCAACAACGAGTTTCAGTGGGGGCAACAAAATTATTGCTAGAGCTGTCCCTTTGTCTTTTCTTTTCATTGGCAATCCTTTTCTGGCACTCTAAGATGTAATGCCCTAGCTTCTTGCAATAGTTGCATTTGCCCTTTTTCTGATTTTTGCTTGAACTGCTTGCATTCCCCTCCTTGGGCTGAGTTGTATGGCTGTGTTTTGACTCAAACTTTTTCTGAAATTTGCTTGCTCACCCTGACGAGAGGTTTTGGCAAAATTTGAGCATCTCTCCTCTTCCTGTAATAAAAGCCCAACTAACTCATCGAGAGGGGAGCTGCCCTGAGAACAATGGTCAATGAAGTGACGAATGTGCCATATGAGGATGCTAAGCTATTGAGAGTAATAGAGACGAGCTTCTTGTCTTCTATTTCCTCATCAATACTTGCGAGCTGATCACGTAGATCAGTGATCCTGGCAATATGATAAGTGATGGCTTGGCCTTCCTGCATCTCGAGATCCTTGAGCTAATTTGTCAAGGCAATGGCCCTTGCCTCATTCTTAACGTGATACATGTTTGCCAATCTTTCCCATGCTGCCTTTGCATCCTTGCTCGACTTGATAGTCGTCATAATGTGCCTCTTCACATTTGTAGCATCAAAAACATCACTTGGGCACTGCGGCGATCAAACTTCTTCGTTGTCGAGAGTACTTTTGAACACAATACACATGTAGAGAAGAGCCTGGAGAGATATGGAGACGCATGGAGCTGCTGGAACACACCCGAGAAAGGCAAAAAGGTACACATCTGAGCAAAAACATCCAAAAAACAGTCGAAAACTGCTTGAATCGCCTTCTAACAAGTCGTACGGGCTCGAAGTCAGGTTTCGACAAGTCGTACGGACTCGCGGCACTGTCGTGCAACTATACGGAGAGATCCGTACAGACCTCAAAAGGTCAAAACGGGTGTTTGGAAGCAAGCGCGGGAATGGGCCGCAGGAATGGGCTCTAGAGACGAAAGCGCTCTGATACCAAGTGTAGGAAAAAAGTGGAGACAGGTTGTGAACACAAGTGAGCAAGAGTGCACACATAAGAAAGCTCCAATAGAAATGTTCAAATGAAACAATACAAGTACTTGGTATATATAGTACCCAAGTACTACTAGTCAACCATAGGGTTGACTTTATGCTTACAACACCATATCTTTGTAATCTCTTACACTATATTCCTTAGGGAATGGAGGGGCTTCCCTTTCTTTTCAGAGTTCATAGCAGGGTTGAGATGGCACTTTCAGCCTCAGCCTTGGTTTATTTCTTGTTCACTCTGAGAGCTTTTATTGTCCCTTCTAGGTTGTTTTTTCATGCTTGCATGATGTATTTGCTCTCATGAGTTTTGTTCATACTTATTAGAAGTCCCTTTCCCACTATATTGGACTTTCCACCTAATTGTTCTTCATTTGTAGATGTCGGTTTTACGAATGTGGTATTAAAATGCTGCTTACTTCTTAATGACAACTTGAACAGGAAGGAATGTATGAACAAGCTCTTGAAAAGTTCACAGATGCTTCAAACGCATTGGAATTTCAGGTATTCTGAATCTTTTAATCTATTCTATGAGACTAGGTGCTGCATGAAAGGCTCCCAAGTTGATTGCAGCCACTAGAATTTGTTAATGTGCTCTATCATATGTTGATTTTGAATACAGCCAGACCTTGCCTATAACAGAGCTCTCTGTTTCTACCAACTAAAGCGTTATGGTGAAGGTTAGAACTTTCTCTTGCATAAGCTTTATACCATAAGAAGGATTTCATAAGTTTTTATTCTGGAAAATAATTAAAAATCAAGGATCTCATATTCAATTTGTATAATCCAAATATGATAATTGTATGCTTTGCAGCCCTAAGAATTTTAACAGAGATTATTGAACATGGTGTGCGTGAATATCCTGAACTTCATATTGGAAGGTTGGCTTTTCCCAGAATACATTTGAAATTGAAATATAATTCCATATTTTGTGTCAAAAAGATTTTGATTTGATTCAATTAACGCACCATGACAAAATTGTAACACTTTGATCATGTGTTGTGTAAACTCTACTTTTTTAAGTCACATAGACAACATGGAGCTCTGCAGTGTCGGAAACAGCCAAGCTCTCAAATCGTCACACCTAGTTGAAGCTTTTAACTTAAAGGTCCTTTCATGGGTTCTTCTATGCATCAATGAATAAAGATATAACACAAAATTGAAGCTGAAATCTTAGTCTGACATAATCTTAAAGAATTCAAACCTTTCATGCTACAGAGAATGCAACCTATGGACTTTACTGTAAATTCCAGTTAATAACAATTGGGATGTTTTGAGGATCTCCAATGTGATAGAGCACGGTCTTATATTCTCATTACTCTTTTTTGTTGTAGGCAGCAATTGAATATGCTACTGGAAACAGTGAAGCTGCGAAGTTAGCTCTACATGACATGCCCCCAAGAGTTGAGGAAGAACTTGACTCTGTAATCTCTCTCTCTCTCTCTCTCTCTCTCTCTCTGTACGCACGCGCGCACGTGCACGTGTTGGTGTGTGGTGAAAGCAAGAGGAGCTTAGGATATGGCTAGAGCTTGCTACTAGGATGCCTAGGGCTTCACCTTTGTATAGTGCTTCCCCCCAGGATCTCCACAGCATTGCCTTTGTCGAGATCACTTCTGGGAACTACTGCTATGCTGCATTTGCAATTTTGTCTCCTTTGCCTGCATGACTGCCTTTCTTGGGCATTTGTGCTGCTCTAAAGTCCCTCTTTGGAGCCTTAATCCTGCGTGCAATTTTGCTGCCTGTCCCAATCTCTGTCGCGACCCTTTATACAGCTCCTCTCTGATTTCGCCTTTTTATACACAGACTTTCTTCACCATAATTGCTATTGTTTGATGCAATCTGCTGCGGGGGTTTGTGTGTGTGTGTGAGCGGGCTGCAATTTGCATTTTCGGAGTCCCTTTGCATAGTAATTTCTGCATATACAGTTTCGCCAGTCAACTTTCCCTTTCTCCATTTTCTAAGCCTAGGTTTTTCTCACTGTTTTAGAATCACTGTGTCTTGCCTAAGCTAGCCCTGCTGCATGTATCTCTTTTCCCTTGGGATTTTCCAGGTTTCTGTAAAGACATCTTGCTGTGTCAAGGCTTTTCTTGCTGTGTCAAGGATTTCTTTTCTTTGTTGTGCATACTCTAATCCTATGTTACATAGATCAGCGTGAGGCTTTCCTTCTTTCAAGATGGCTGATCCTCAGTATGACATGACTTGCAAGAAAAAGAAGCAAAAGCATATTTTGGCTCAGGATGACCCTTCTCATGAGGCTCAATTGGTGTTTGACGTGATGCATGAGGGGTTTTAAGACACCCACAAATGTTGGAAGGATCCTACTCCCATTGTGGGAATCATGGTGGAGGAAGATGAAATAGGGATCTAGTACGAGAATATGCTGAGCATGCTGTGATTATTTCCTTCCCGGGCCGTATGCCTTGCAACAGATGTGGGCAACTAATTGACAAGGGCACCGGAGGCTATTTTGTCCACAAGGTGCACTATGCAGCTAAGGGATTTTAATGGCAGCAGATGAGCAACACGAACAAATGGTAATGGAGCGTTCTTTGCTTTTCTATGGGAAGCAAATGGTGCATGTTCTGCCTTGGTTGCCTATCGGGATTACCAAGCATCGTTGTCTGGTTTGGGTGGGGGTGGTGGATTTTCCTCAATGCTTGGCCTCACTATTGCCAACAATTGCAACTTCATTAGGAAAGGTGGTGTGCCCACCCAGGCCAAATGGAAATTCCAACAGATTTTGCATTTTGTGGGACATGGACATTCCCACTTCAGAATCTTATTCTGTTATAGTTAATGATGTTGTTATGGGGAGTGCCTTTTACAAATTGAAATGGGGTCTCTTTGCAAAAGCATGATTTGAGAGCAGAGAATTTGTGCCCCTTGGTTTTGCCTCTTGATACGATGGCTCCCCCTGTGCAAAATAAGCATGCCCCTGGGGCTTTTGGGGTTAAAACAAAGGCAACAAGCCAGAAAGTGCAGCATAGGATAAGGGAAAGGCTAAGGTTATTCCTAATGGGAATGGTTCAGGCCCGATGCCCTCTACGTCTCAGCCTACAGTCGGGGGAACATTTTCCACTAAAACTTGGTAGGCTCCGAGGAAAATTGTCTCAGTTAGGAGAGCTCTACCTGCTTGGACATGGAATGGTTCATCCTCCAATGGCCATAACCCTGCAGAAAATTCAGGAATTGGCATCACATGGGCTGATGGCAAGTTGACCAGAAGAAGAAGTTGCCTATTTGCTGCACTCTGTGTCACCTTAGGGAACAGGCCCAAACCCTAAGGTGAACATTCAATCTTGATGTATTGGCTTGTGAGATTTTCAGTTTGTATATAGTTGTACTACATATAAAATATCTGTAAATATGATTGAAGAGATAAAATGCATGACTTGCAATGTACAAGGTTTATGTGACACCCAAAAATGGAAGCTTATGTGGGCACATGTCACTTTGCTGGTTTGTATATAGTTGTACTACATATAAAATATCTGCAAATATGATTGAAGAGATAAAATGCATGACTTGCAATGTACAAGGTTTATGTGACACCCAAAAATTGAAGCTTATGTGGGCACATGTCACTTTGCTGGTTATGCCACCTTTATGCGGGAGAGCATTCTTTTTTTGGTGTTGCATTTATTGTGAAGCATAATTTTCAGCCAATCGTGGCTTTAAATTATAAGGAAGATAGATGGATCATTATGTAGTGTCTTGTTCAAGGTGAAATACTTGAATTTACCTAGTTTATGCACCTCAGTCTTCTCATCATAGAGCACTGGTTTGGTGTAGATATATATACGATGATATGGTGGTGTAGGATAGACTAGGACTTCGTCTATTTTGGAGTTTTAGTGTGTTCTAGTACTTGGACTATATATATCAAGTACTTGTACTTCATTTGGTTGAACATTTCAGTTGGAGTTCACTTGTGTTCACCTCTTTGTTCTCTTGTATTCACATTTCTTCTCCATTCTTGTTCCACATGTGGTATCAGAGCTAGTCCTTCCAGCCTTGTCACTTGCTTCCCCGTTCTCGCGCGTGCTCCTGTTGCACTTCTGTCGTCGCAAAGAAGAAGTTAGTTCTTGCTGGTCGACTTCTCTTTTAGTTGTCCTAAGCTCCCACGATCTTTGCGTGATCTCGAGCTTCAGTTTTGTTGCGAGATTTTGCACCAGGAAGCGCTCCTCAGCTGAGCCACTTCATTTTGCATTGCATGTGCATTTTTTAAAAGCAATTTGGGATACCGGAAGTTGTGTAGCTGCATCGGGCAACCTGGAGGAGTTTTGAATAGTTGATACTAAGGTTTTACCCCCCTTTTGGAGCTATTCATTCTCTCAAATTTTCATTCCAAGAAACAGATCATAAGATACCAGCAATATCATTTACGTTTTGCTGCTTTCAACTCATTTCAGAACTGTGGTTGTGTTTGCAAGCTGTACTTTCAATTTCGGGACTGATTTTGACACTTTGAAGTCTTGCGCTTGCTGGTTTGAACCTGTACCAGCTGAATACTTCAAAGTACAGCCCACTTTTGCACCTATGGGTGCATTTTCAGTTCATTTTTAGGGGTACTTCTGATTTACGCCCGAAAAAAAAACAAGATTTTGGAGTGATACTTGGATGCATATCAGGCCATTGGTTGGGTAATAGTGCATGCCCTCAGTGGATGCCTCTTGAGGAAGGTTTTGCCTCAGATTTGGCGCTATTTGCTAATGCATTTTGAGCCATTGGATTGGCTAAGCTTGAGGATTACTGTCGGCATTGACACTTGTGCTTGATTGCATTGTTATTCCGGAAGGGAATTGTGCTTTATGAAAGCACTTTCTGGGGCAGATTTATTGCTATTTCAGAGCAGCCATTGTTAGTGAATGCCACTGCAATGATTGCATAACAGTTTGTGGCCTTTCAGCTGTCCATTTGCTGTCTTTTCCTTTGCGAGTACACTTGCATTTATTCTTGAGCTTGCAATCATGTCTCTCAATGAGAATTTTGGCACCATGACTGAGGCAAATAAGTTGGATGGACCCAACTATGCCTTGTGGTCATTTACACTCAAGAATATCTTGGTTGGAAAGGAGCTTATGGGACATTGTGAATGGGGGTGAGACTAAACCTGGTGCACCTAGCTCTAGTGCATCTTCCACTACCACTCAAGGTTCTATTGCCACTACCCATGTAGCTCCCATAGAAGATCAGAGGAAGTTTGATCGAAGGGATGCCCAAGATTTGTCTTTGATTGCATTGTCTATGAAGACACACATTAAGTCCACTAGAAAGTCTTGCAAGGCTTCAAAGGCAGCTTGGGATAGAGTGAAAAGTATGTGGAATGTGAGAATGAAGCAAGAAGCATCGCTTTGAATAATAAGCTCAATGATTTGTCCATGCAAGAAGGTCAAAATATTTCAGCTCATATTGCAAAGATTACTGACATTCAAGATGAGCTCGCAGCTATTGATGAGGTTATAGAAGACAAGAAATTGGTCTCTATCACCCTCAATAGTCTGGCACTCTCATATGATACATTTGTTACTTCCTTGACCATTATGCTCAGGGCTACTCCACTTAGTTTTGAGGAGTTAGCTGGCTTGCTCTTACAAGAAGAACACGGACCTCCAATTCAGCCCGTTCCTCTAGTCAGAGTGAGCAAGCACTTGCCACTCATGGAAAGGGTAAATTTCAAAAAAAGGCCAGCCATGCTTATCAAAGAAGCCTGATCATTACATTGCAGAGTGCTAGAAAAGGATTGCCAATGAGCAAAAGAGGCAATGCACAAATAGTAATTATGTTGGACCAACTAAGAATGCAAATGCTTCACCATCTCATGAAAATTTTGCACAAGAGAGAAAGGATTTTGTGTTTACTACATTTCAGGACAGCTTTGGTGCCATGGGGGATTCAGTTGATGCTTCTCATGCTTCATCACGTAATTCTTCACTTGCTACCATAGATACTTGGTATCTAGATAGTGGTGCATCAAAGCACATGACTCACAGGAAAGAGTGGTTTGAAAAAATCAAACTTGTATGTTTCTAACTTGATCAAGGATCCAAAGAAAGGGTATGAGGTCGTGGCTACAGGTTCTTATGAGGCCAGCATGGTTCTTTACAAGATTGATGCTCAACCCTATTGTCAACATGCTATGTCTGTCTCTTCTTCTACTCTAGGTGATTTATGGCATGCCAGGTTTGGTCATGCACATCACAAAGCTTTGGCATATTTCCATAATCATAATATGGTTAAAGGATTGCCAAAATTACAGCAGCCCGCTCAAGAGGTGTGTGAAGCTTGTGCTCTTGGAAAGTTGCATCGCCTACCATTCTAGAAGGATGGTCCAGGTTCATCAGTAAGAGCACAACGGTCTTGCAGATTGTGCATAGTGGTGTTTGTGGACCGATGAAAGTCACAACCCATAGAGGGTATCAGTATTTTGTCACATTCATTGATGATTATTCTAGGTTCCCTTGGCTCTTTCTCATGAAAAGCAAATCTGAAGTGTTCAATTGGTTTAAGAAGTTCAAAGCATTTTTGGCTAAGAACCAAACCAATTCTAGAATTGGAACACTTAATTCTGACAATGGGGGAGAGTTTACTTTGCATGCTTTTGAGGGATACTTGAAAGAGCATGGGATAAAGCATCACAAAACAGTGCCATACATGCCTCAGCATAATCCGATTGCAAAGAGAAAGAACAGGACTCTCATGGAGATGACACGGTGTATGCTAAAATTTAAGAGAATCTCAAAGGCATTTTGGGGTGAAGCAATTGTTATAGCCACATATATTCAGAATCGCTGCCCTACACAAGCATTGGTTGACAGGACACCTTTTGAGGCATTTTATGGGTACAAGCCTAAGGTGAATTATTTCAGAGTGTTTGGGTTTGTTGCATATGCTTTGGTACTACCATCTGAGAATCGATCCAAGCTTGATGATAAGAGCATCAAAATGCACCTTTGTGGGGCATAGCACTGAAAGCCGAGGGTTTAGGCTTTATGATCCAGCCACAAGGAAAGTAATCATAAGCAGAGATGTTTTGTTTGCCGAGCATGATAGCATGCAGCCCATCAGTGAGGAGTTGCCTCCATATGATGATACACCTCTGGACATCATTTAGTTTGAGGATGATGCTGATTTGGGTCAGTCAGTTGACTTGGGTTCTCCAATTGATGTTCCCTCTACCTCTCAGACTTCAGCAGCTTTGCCACATGTTGAGGGTTCTTTTCCCTTGAATGTTTCAGATTTGCAACCAGCTCGTGGGGAGGGACAGACCAATATTTGGAACCATTATCAGCGCTGTGCAAAGGATGCTACTCAAGATGCTATTTTTAGTGGGATAGCTGAGAATTCAGTTCCTAGATGGCCTAGGTTGACACTTGCAGATGCTAAAGATCAGCCTATATTGGGCCAGCACTCACAATGCTAAGAAGCATGTGAAGCCCGTCGTAGCCCGTCGCCCAGCCCATCGCCAGCCCATCCCGTCGCCGCCGAGCCCGTTGCTCAGCCAACCCGTCTAGCCAGTCCGTCGCTCAGCCAGCCCTACCTGGCTCGTCGTTAGCCTAGCTCGTCGTCTCCCGCCCAGCCTGTCGTCATCGTCTCCCCACTCTTGGGCTGTACCCTAGGCCCAGCCAAGGGGTTAGTTTAGCCAAAAGGGGGACAGTCGATATGGCCAGCCCATCCTCCCCCCACCCCCCCAAGCTTTACTTCGCCATGGCAGCCACAACCCCTGCTCCCTTCGACAGGACGTACTCTAGGTATAAAATTCAACCTCCCCCGATGTCGACCAAGCCGCAAGAGCAGATTTACCATCTCCAGCAAGAGGTACGAGACCTGAGGTCCCAGCTCACCCAAGCCTTAGCTCGTATTGTAGCTTTGGAAGGCCCAGGGAAGCAGGAGATTATTGCAGTAGCCGTACAAACATGTAAATCTGAGCCCCCAACACCACAGCTGATTTCCACGGTTAGAGAGCCATCCAGGTGAAAGTGACAGCTGAACCCAAGGTTGACATCCAAACAGAGATCCAAGAACATCACCTTCGGAAAGAGAATGCTATGAAGATTCGAATAGGGGGAATACCATATTGGCAGCATGAGAATGACACTTTCGATGAGGCAATCGAAAGAATCAAGGCAGCAATCCCAGCCATTGACTGGTCAGCAAGCCCAACTGATGACAAGAATGATGATGAAGAAGACTCTTCCCCAGTTTATTTATCACCCAGGAATGGACACGCTGTCATCACCTTCAACTCGAAGATACTCAGGAAAAGGATTCTACGACAATCCTATAAGCTGAAGGGGACAAAGATATGGATTGCTGAGGAGCTTACAAGAACCCAACTGAAGGACAAAGCTACCGAGCTTGCTAAGGTTCGGGTAGCCAGGGAAGCAGGAAAATGGGCAGTCTATCGTGACGGTCTTGCAGTGATTAGAGAATTTAAGACAAAACCTAAAGACCCTCAGTCTTAAACTGATGTAATGGCCACCCCATAGCCTAGTACCTAGTTTTTATGTTCTATGGTTCTATGTTTTTTTGGAGGAACCTAATGATGCTCCTAGGGAGGTTGCCTATGGCCCTCTCTGTACTGATGTATAAGCAGGTCTCTTTTGTCCCATAGACCTTTTAGGTCTCCAGTGGACATTAATAAACTTTCTTTCTTTTCTTTCTTTCTCATGACTCAAGCGATGGAAGCTGAAACTAATCCTCAGCGCTTTGAGGATGCTCAGGGCAAAATCCGGCATGGCAGAAAGCCATGGAAGCTGAGATTAGATCCATTCAAAAGAATGCTACATGAGACTTGGTTTGGCAAGGATGTGGTTGGCACCAAAAGGATCTACAAAAAGTATCATGCAGATGGTACAATTGAGAAGTACAAAGCCCATTTAGTTGCCAAGGGGTATGCACAAGAAGAGGGGATAGATTATGAGGAGACTTTTGCTCTGGTGGCCAAGATGACTACCATTCGCTCTATCATCTATCTTGCTGCATTTTATGGTTGGTTTGTGTACCAGATGGATGTCAAAACCACCTTCCTCAATGGGGATCTCAAGGAGGAGGTCTATGTGCATCAGCCTCAAGGCTTTGTTGTTCAGGGACAAGAGCACAAGGTATGCATGCTCAGGAAAGCCTTGTATGGGCTGAAGCAAGCGCCTCATGCATGGTATTATAAGATACATCAGTAAACCGTAAACTGTAAACCCTAAACCCTAAACCGATTTGTAGGCAGGCCCATCCATGCATGGACTGACAAATTTTATGTGGACGATTGGAACTTGGATAGAGGTGGTACTATTTGGATTGCCCTTAACTACTATCTAGTTATTATTTTCTTGGTCACCAAAACTCATTCCCAAGGAATCATCAATGCAATATCTCATGATCTACCCTGTAGAAGATAGGAGTATAGAGGCTCAAGATCAAGACCAGACCATCCAATGGTCTGTACACCCCGGATACTAACACAATAGCCTTGGCAATTCTTATATAGAAGGGCTTCCCACTTTATGAAATGCATCTTACTAAATATAGCCAACTGACCTTTGCTTTTATTCAAGTCCTCTAGTCCCACGTTAGCCTACTCCCCTTAGTCCTAGGCTTCCTCACCCTCCTAGATTAAGTCCACCAAGCAAAGGTCTATAAAACGTTGCTATAGAAAAGTCTTAGAGTCGCTATATAACGACCTTCTACAAGTCCGGCAAGTGTCGCTATATAGCGACTCTATATAAACATCTCTATATAGCGATGTTTATATAGAGTCGCTATATAGCGACACTTTTCTAAACCCACTTTGCTTACCGACGATTAGCGCCCTGTGTAGTAGTGAAATCTACATTGCAGCCAAATCAAGCCCTTTTCCCTCATTTCAATTGATGCCTTTGCTTGAGAGAGAGAGAGAGAGATTCGAATGTGCCTAACCTTTTGCAGTGTGTAGGGTTCTTGTACCGCGCTCTTCCCTCTGTCTTCACACCGCACAGAGATTGATGAACAGAGCTTTGTGTCTAGGTACATAACATTCTTCTAAGTGTTTACTCTTAAACGAAATTCGGAAAGTTTTCCTGCAAACTAGTAATCGAATCCCAAGTTGAATCCTCCTCAGACCTATCCTTCCACTTCTTTGAACTCCAGAATTAACTTATTCGAAAGTTTATTTTCCTTGAAAATGGTAACTCTTTTAGTTCATGTGGAACATAGTTTAAATCCTCAACTTCCACAAGTTCTTGGGGCAAAACGAGACTATCTCTAGCCCCAGCACCTCTTTCAATCTACTAACATGAGAGTCTAGGTAAACTTTTACATGTAGAGACACTTCTAGTATACATGCAACCTCATTAATCTTTTCCAAAATTGACAAGGCTCAACAGTCGTAGGGAACAACTTCTATCAACCCCCATCTGCTACGTGTTTGAATTCTTTGGTATTTTGCAGTGTACATGCATTTTGTGACAAAGCTCTCTAAGAAAATGCCATTTATCAGCACAATATTCTCCTTCCTAGGAATATCATTCTTATACAGATCTACACGTGAAAATCCAAAGCGAAGAAGGGTGCCTTCCAAAAAACCCCAATCTACCTTGTCATAAGCTTTCTCAAAATCTAAGAGTAGAATGGCCAACAATCTCTGGTTGGTCTGCATAGCCCACTTAGAAGCCTCCAAAATGAGAAAATATTATCAAAGATGCTCCTTCCATGAATGAATCCCATATGAGTATCATCTATAAGATCTAGAAGCATGGGTTGCAAGCGTAGGCTGATTGCTTTCACTAGGATTTTGTAGCAAATGCCCAAAAGTGTAATCGGTCTCCATCGAGATACTAAGTTCCTGCTGCCCCCTTTTGTAAGATGAATGAGACCATGTGTAAGTGATTTTGGCATCTCACCAGAGTTCCAAACACCTTGCTGGGCTGAGGTAATGTTATCCCCAACATATCCCAAAAAGCAATGAAAAAAGAGGGGGTACGAACCTCGATACTTGCCCTTATGAAGGGCAAGAAGTGTAGTCCTAAACTCTATGTTGGTGAAAGGTGCATCTAGTGAGGCGTGCATATCTGGTTTCATCAACATAGGAATAACATTGCCATACAACATATCCGGCATCATCTCTGGCATGTGTGTCAGGATCTGCTAGCAAAAGGGAAGCATGAAAATCAGTAGCTATGTGTATAATGGCATCAGGATCAATCTGTAAAACCCCGTCTGAGTCAACAAGCTGCAAAACACATTCCCTGTTATGTCTAGGGCCAAGAGTAGAGAAGAAGTACTTATTGACTCTACCTCCCATCTGAGTCCCACTTTATGGAAAGAGCCTTGGCTAAATATATAGTTAACTAGCCCTTTGCTAATGTTCAAATTCTCTAGTTCCATGTTACTTTGGTTCCCTTTGGGATTCCTACTTCAAGGATTTTTTGTGTTGTCCTCTTGCTTTGGAGGTAGCTCTCTGATTTTAGTGTTTTTTATCACTTCATTGCTAGGAACAAGAGACACGATATTCCTAGGTAGGAGGTTCAATAGTTGGAAGCCCTACAAAGGGAAGAGGTCAAAAGGCCTTCAGATGCCTACATCCGCAAACACCATACTATAGCAAGAGTCAACAAACTCTTTTCCTCACTCTTTGTCCTAGAAATTGTAAAGAAAGTGTTTCACACACATAAGCACACTTGTTTTTTTTGTGAATGAACCTTTCATTAAGAAGAATGTACACTCATAGCTGTCCCAAAGTGACACAACTACTACTCCTAAACTAGAAGAAGATGAAAAGAAAAACCAAGGAAAATGTACATTCAAAGTTGTGCCCAAGAGGAGCATCTTCTACTCCGAACTAAAAATAGTGAAAAAAAGCTTCTAACTAGGCTGGAGGAAGATCTCCTTGTGCATGTACATCCTAAAGGGATCGGTGTAGGGAGGATCGGAAAAAATCATAAAGATCCACAAAGAAAACCCCATAAAGGTGAGAGTTCTGGGCATGATACAATGACCATAAATCCCAGTAACGACACCGTACAAAAAAGTGATTATAATCTGGTATAGAGGCATATCTCCCAAACAACCAAAACCACCTATCAAAAGAAATACCAAGAAAGCGAGTGTGTAGATAAAACCCCAACCTAGGAAGAAAATATTTGGCAGTTGAGCAAGTCCAAAGCAGATGCCGAACCATCTCCCTAGGATGGGAACAAGAAGGGCAAGCCGATGATGCTATATGCTTGGCAGCCAAGAAAGAGCTCACTGATCATGCGCCTGCTAAACAACGCCCTAAGAAAAGTTTATGTCAGAGAGGAAGTTTATTGTTCTAAATGCGGCAAAGAGAGGTCTTCCACCAAGTGAGAGGTTTGTCAAGATGCCAAATGTGAAGCCTAGGCTCCTGAATCCATGGCTCTAGGAGTAACAGAAGATAAGCATTCTCGGTATTAAGATCTACAAATGAAAAGGTAGAATAACCTGTAATGCCTTGATCAAATTTCTAATCCATCAAAGGAAGCATAGTAAATAGAGACAGGCTGAAAAGTTAGTAACATAGTGGTGAGAATATGCAAAATAGGCCTATGATGCATTCCCAAGAAAATTTGTCTCTTGGCCTGAGGAAAAGACATCGATCATCCACCACATCAGCCACTGTAGAGATACCCAATCTATGCAAAAAATAAGCTTTTCTGGGCTGAAGATGAGCCAATGGAGGATCATAAACACGGCTCCAATGAATGCTCTGTAGACAGAGAGTATTGCCAAGATCTCGAGGACGACCCAACCAATGTAGATGTTCCACAAGAAGCTGCCAATCATAGTGCAATCTAGTAGAAAAGGGACAGCCGAGAAGGCAACCATGAAGATGCCCAAAAATCACATTTGATATGGTAGGAATACAATGTCCAAAATCATTAGTGTGAAGTGAATAAATTAGACAGGATAGCATGAGCGTCCATGGCTGATGTTGGACACACTTCTTTTTTTTCGGAGGGTGAAACTATTGATGCTTTATATTACACAGTGGCTTCCCTTGAATGGCTGATATTGGACATACACACACGCTTTTTAAAAGTGAAAATGGACACACACACACCTTTTTTTTAGTGAAAATTGTGTTGCTTTATATTACATAATCACTATCCCAAAACGAGATGTGAAAAATATTACATCATGAGAAGATCTCAGCATAAGAGAGATATACATCAGGATCTATGTACTTAGTTTGCAAGCAATCATAGAAGGATTGCTGCAAAGAGTGCCTAAAGAAAGAAAAAAGTAAAAAGGTAGGATCACCAAAGACTCTATGATTTCTATCCTTCCATAGAGTCCAAAACGCCCAGTAGCGAACCCAGACAAAAAACATATCAAAATCCTGTCTAGGTGGGTGTATACCAAAGATCCAGAAGAACTTTTCAAAAGTAGTATTTGGAAAGCGAGCTCGCAAACGCTGCCCAAGGAGACAAGTTGTGCAGTGTCTTATTCAAGGATAAATCTTTGAATTTGCCTCGGTGTATGCACCTCAATCCTCTTGCAGCAGAGCAAAGGTATGATTTTTTTTTTTTTTTCATGAAAAAGACTTCTATTAAGTAAGAACAAAAACCCGCGAGAGCAAGCTCAAAGCGGAATACATCATGAAATCATGAGGATAATAAAAAACCCCTCCGAGTGAGGTGGAAAGAAACCAAGGCTGAGGCTGAAAGTGCCATCTCAACCCTGTAGTAGATTCAGAGAAGAAAGGAGAATCCTTCCATTCCTTGAAGAAAGAAGCCCTCCTAGCTGAGGCTGCACGGGAGTCCCCCTGCATACCCGTCCATACGGCCATCAGAGTGTGTACGATGTCTGTCCAGATACTAGCCAATGTGTGCGAGGGATGAACCTGAGTACCCTCCATAGCCTCTGTGCATCTGGCTCTCCAGATATGCCAGGCTGCTATGCTCGCTATAATCTCCCAAGAAGTATCCACAGAGGCATGTACAGCTGTAAAAGGACGGTGTGGAACCACATCCAACGAGCAGAACTCAACCCGATGACGTCGAACCGAAATGGCCCGAGAGGAGTCAAGTCCCTCATAGAAAACCTGAGGTCCTGTAAGACAAAGCCAAGCCACCGAGCCCCAAGTCATAAAAAGTGGGGAATGGGCAAAGTGACTGAAGATCCTGGCTATCCCCATCCAAATCAATCTCGCCTGTCTGCAATCCCATAAGCAATGCTGAATAGACTCCGAAGCAGAAAGGCAACGAGGGCAAGTAGGGTCGGCTCCGAATCTGGACCTCCAAAGGTTCACTGCAATCCCTCCATGAATAGAAAGCCAAAAGAAGATAGTGATCTTTCTATTCCTGTGGGATTTCCAGAGCCTCCTCCAGAAGTACCTCTACTGATCCGCAGTAATACCAAAAGTCTCCCAATGAGGAACTCTGGAGGGTCTCCAGCCTCTACTACTGAGCTGAAATCTCCTGGCATTACTGACCGTGTAACGAAAGAAGGGGATGGTCTTCTCTCGATGCCCCGCGTCAATCCACTCCCACTCTTCCGGGGTCCCACTGTAAATACCTGATGGGAACTCCTCCATAGAGCCAAAGTCTCCAAGACCCGGTGGAGAGTAACTGGGGGTCAGGGTCTAAGAACCACTCTGAATCTGATCCCTGCATCAAAAGGCCTACGACCCTGATAGGCTGAAAAGCAAACTCAAGCAAGATATCATCTGTAGATCTGAGCAATCTGCCACCATCCTGGACATTGAAAACCAAAGCATCCTCCTGTGCATCTCGGAAGGCTAAGACCTGAAGTGGAACCCCGCCTCTCGAGAAAGTACCTGCCCAAGTGGAGGAAGTGAGAGGCATATCATCTGTGTCTATCCAAGCCTCTGGAAGGGCTGTCTCAATCTGTAAGATCCTCCCTGCACTCCCTCTGAGATGTCCTGTCAACCTTGACTTGGTTTCCTCTGGAAGCCTACGGAAAGCTTTCCAAGATCCCAAAGAAGAAGCAGGTCCCCTCTCCCACCTGGCCCACTGCATGTATAGTGAGGCACGCAGTGGTCTGCCACGATCATCTGAAATACTGTCGTTCCACATGATGGGCTGCCTATCAATCTCTTCCCGGGAGGAAGGAGGAATCCTCCGAAGAGAGCTTCTGAAACTAGCCCAAGCTTTCAGAATGGCAACCATGAGAGGGGATGAAGGTGATCTGAGGTGTGCTGAGGTGAAGATCCATCTAACACTGCTCATCCAGTCTCCTCCTGAGGAAGGTGTGCACCTCTGTATGCTGCTGATAAGAAAGTCCTTCCACGGTTCCTGTCCTGGCATAAGTCCTCGCACCACTATCTTGCAAAGTAAAGCTCTGCACTGTAAATCTGGATCAATAATATTGAGACCCCCATCCTGTGTAGAGAGGATGAGGGTCTCCCAAGCCACTCTGGCTAAGGCATCTGCTGTGCCATCAAGCCCACTGCAGAGAAAGTTCCTGATCGGTCTTCTGAGCTGAATGATGCAGTCCCTAGAACGGCACCAACATGAACAAATAAACCAGGCTGTGGCCAAGAGGACCTGGTTGACCACCACAACTCTAGAGGCAAGATCCAGCTTGGCTCAGCTCCAAAAGAGAAGCTTCCTTCTGATGCTCTCCAACACGGGAGCAAACTGCTGCGTTGTAGAAATACCCAAGCCGACCTGGCAGCCCAAATACCTGATAGGCACACCCCTCTGAACCCAAGTGAACCCTATGTCAAGCCCCCAAACTGGAGTGTCCTCATCACTGATCCAAAAGCCATTGGATTTATGCCAATTTATCTGCGCCCCTGCCGCCAAGCAAAATAAATCCAATGCTGTCCTGAAAGAAGTCAATGTCTGTGGAGAGGCATCCAAATAAATCGCTGTGTCATCAGCCAACTCACTGTCAAGCAGCTCCTCTTCTCTTCTGATGAGAAGTCTCAGCCCAAAGGTGTCAGCTTGAGATCTAACATAGATGCTCATAGCTTCGGCCACGAATAAAAAAAGGAAAGGAGCAAGGGGGCATCCCTGACGGACTGATCTCGAAATCTGAAATCTCTCACCCCTTACCCCACCAATAAGTACCTGGCTATGGGCTGATCTGTACAAAGAGGAAACACCTCTGATCCAAACATCAGTGAATCCAAAGCGTAGAAGGGTGCCCTCCAAAAAACTCCAATCTACTCTGTCATAAGCTTTTTCAAAATCCAACAGTAGAATGGCAAGATTCTGGCCACTCTGCATGGCCCACTCTGAAGCTTCCCAGAAAGAAAAAATGTTATCAATAATACTTCTGCCATGCACAAATCCCGTCTGAGTGTCATGAATAAGATCAGGGAGAAGTGGCTGCAATCGGAGGCTGATAGCCTTGGCCAGAATCTTGTAACAAGTCCCCAGAAGTGTGATAGGCCTCCACTGGGACAATAAATTTCTGCTACCTCCTTTTGGGATAAGGTGGATGAGGCCCTCTGTAAGCGATTTAGGCATCTCGCCAGAGTCCCAAATGGCCTGCATTGCTGAAGTAATATAGTCTCCAATCATATCCCAAAATGCAATGAAAAAAGACGGGGTGAGGCCATCTAAACCTGAGCACTTGCCCTTGTGAAGGGCTGAAAGTGCAGTCCTGAACTCTGTGTTGGTAAAAGGTGCGTCAAGTAGAACATGCATATCCGGATTCACCAACACTGGGATACTCTGCCAAATAGCCTGTCTAGCATCCTCTATATCGTGTGTCTCAGGATCAGCAGTAAGGAGGGTGGCATAGAAATTTGAAGCTATGCGTAAGACGTCATCTGGCTTTGTCTGTAAAACCCCATGTGAGTCAATAAGCTGAGATACACTCTCTCTACTATGTCTAGGGCCAAGAGTAGAGAAAAAGTGTTTATTGACTCTACCACCCATCTGAATCCAGAAGGACTCCCGTGCATGAAAGGCATACTCTGCTCTCTGATCAAGCATCTCTGATCAAGCAATAATTGCAGATGAGCCCTCGCTGCAGCAAGGCGCTCCTGAATCCAAGCATCTGAAGGCCGTTTCTGCTCTTCCCTCTGCAAAGCTGCTAGCTGCTGGCGAACACCAATCTCACGTCTGAGAATATCTCGTCTCCTGGTAGAAGCAACTGAGCAGTAAAAGTCGCTAATACCAGAGAGGGCAGCGGCTAAATGAGATGGATGTGGCTGCCCACCCTGGACATGAGCAAACCATATCCGTAGGGCTGCCTCCGTAAGGTCCTCCTCTGTGTAAAAGGCATCTGGAATCCTGATGCTGGCAGATCGGCCTCTCAAGTGAGGCTCTGAGATAGCCAGAACAATAGGGAAATGGTCTGAGGTGGAAACCCCCGCAGCAATGCATACCGATCCACCTCTGTCTAGTGCCCAGTCATCTACATAAAATCTGTCAATGCGTGCATGAATAGGCATCTGTTGCCTCCTGTTCGATTGGTCGAACAGGAGGGACTGTGGCTGAATAAGAAAGGCATCATCACACCAAGTATCTCTGCCACAGAAATGGAAAAGGAAGGCATCCCAAGCTGCTCTCTCCAAAGAGTGAAGTCCGCCTTCTCTACCCCCTTTTTTGTCTGAAGGTAACTCGACCATGTTAAAGTCACCTCCAATCACCCAAGAATCCACAATGGGGGCCCAGGAGAGCAAAGTCTTCCACATAAGGACACGTTCCCCTCTGATGTTGGAGGCATATAGGTTGAGGAAGCCAACCTTACGCCCTCCAATGAAAAGAATAATCCACTGAGCTCTAGAGGGGATAATGACTCCGTGCCCAACAACTAAGGGGAGAACCGACTGCGAAACTGAAATAGAAGTGCCTCCCCTAGTGCCTAATGCAGGCGACCAAAAAGTATGTCCTGAAATCAACTTGCCTAAATTGGCACAATCTCTATAATCCAGCTTGTGCTCTTGAATAAATAATATATCAATGGGACCCCCAGTAACACCTGGATGAAGCTGTCAGCTGTCCACGGCGGCGATGTGGGACGCCACCTAGGCCCTGTATGTTCCAACTGATAATCCTCATCGACGGGAGGATGTAGAGTGGAACACCTTACCCGACCTAGTGGCGGAAACAAACCCCTCAACAGGGGAAGACCTCCTGCTCGAGGAAGGAGGGAAGGAACCCAGTGGTGGAAAGTCAATAGGGGAACGAATCCTGGCACCTGAAGAAGAAGCCTTGTCAATAGGAAACCCAACCACTGGCTCCCCAAAAGTAGCGGGCACAAACTCCTCCTCTGGGAAATCTGAACTCTCTGCCAAGGCTAAAAACGAGTTCCTGTGGAGCAATCCAGACACCGGAGTACGAAGGATCCCTTGTGAGGGAAGAGGATCAACAGTGTAAGCTATCCCCTTCCCCCTATCCAAGGGAGGGAGTGAGGAATGCTCTCTACCCTGTGTCTGCCCAGCCGCGGAGATCTCTCCGTCCTCAAGAGGAACATCTGGCACTGCTGGATCTAAGGAAGAAGCTGCAACTGGGGAGGAGGTCGAAGCTTCAGCGTCTCGGACTGTGCAAGGTGAGACAGGAAGGACAGCTCGAGGTGAAGCAGAGTCTACTAAGGTACCCTCGTGAATTGAAGGAGGGACCTGCACATGTACTGGAACCCACTGTAAAGCGTCGCGTGTGCCTGAGGGAGGTGGGGGTCGAGGAGCAGGTGAAGGACCTGTACCACCCCCCTGTCGAGGCCGAGGAATAGGTACTGGACCTGTACCACCACCTGACTGAGCAGGACCGCCATGTGAAGAACGAGGAGCAGGAGCTGGACCTGTACCACCCCTCTGTCGAGGTCGAGGGGCAAGTGCCGGGTCTAATCCCCCCCTGTCCCCCCTGTCGATGCCCTGAGGGCGGTAGCTGTACCAGAGGGCTTCTTAGGCCTTTTCTTCTTCCTAGGACGATCCCTGGCAAAGTGTCCCGAGGTCCTGCAAATCTTGCAGCAGCACTGGTCCTGCCTGCCTGAAATCTCCACTCTCTGGCGAAAAAAGGAACCATCCGGGCGCTGGATCATGACGTGGTCCATCTTGAGGTTAGGATCCTTGCAAAGGACCCTAACTCTAGGAACCCCATCAGCCTTGGTTGCCTCTGCTGCAGTCAATGGCAACCCAGGGAGGGGTGGGATCTCAGCAACTGCGCCAAAATGCTCCCCAATAACAGAAAGAAGTCGATGGTAAACCTGGGGAAGCCCGGGGAACCTGATGAAGAGCAAGAAGATTTTCTTATCTGCCTCTACTGGGTCGAAACCAAGGTGAAAGGCTTCAAAGAAGATCTTCCTGTGTCCCAGGTGCAAAAACTCGGCCTTGAGCACAGTGCTCGCAGCCTCTGGAGTGTCAAAAACAACCTGGAAAAAACCTCGTCCCAGAAGGCGAACATCTAACAATCGAGGAGTGAGGTCTGGGGGGAGAGCCGCAAGCATCCAGTCTCTGGCTTGGGATCTGGAAGGGTGAGACCCGAAGATGCGTGCTAGCAATGTGGTAGAGCACTCAATCTCTACATCCTTCTTGAGCTGCTGCAACTCGTCTTTAGAGAAAGTGATATTTTTCGCGGCCGGTGGAGATGGAGTAGGATTGGCTGACGGGTATCCATCGCCAATCAAGGTGAGGAGGCCGACTCGAACAGAATAAAAGCTCCTTCCGTTCCAAAAAAGCTGCGGGGGGCAAGGGAGGGGAAAGGAGGCAAGGAGGAAGCAGGGGGGAAGGGGAGGGAAGGAGGAGAGGGGCTGGGGCTGAGAGGGGAGAGGGACAAGCTGAGAGGGAGGGAGGGGGAAAGGAGAGGAGAAGAAAGAGAGGAGTGAGAGGAAGAGAGGGGGAGGGAGAGCAAGCAGGGAGGGGGCGGGACAGCAGGGGGGAGGCGAGGGGCAAGCAAGGGAGGGGGCGGGACAGGGGGAAGGGACGGAACAGCAATGGGGAGGGGGCGGAGGCAGGGAGAGGGGGCGGAGCAGCAGGGGGGAGGGGGCGGAGGCAGGGGGGAGGGGGCGGAGCAGCAGGGGGGAGGGGGCGGAGGCAGGGAGAGGGGGCGGAGCAGCAGGGGGAAGGGGGCGGAGGCAGGGAGAGGGGGCGGGACAGCAGGGGGAGGGGGCGGAAGCAGGGAGAGGGGGCGGAAGGGCAGGGGGAGGGAACGAGGGACAGGCAGGGGGAGGGGGCGGAGCAGCAGGGGGGGAGGGGGGGGAGCAGCAGGGAGGGGCGAGGGACAGGCTGAGGGGAGAGAGAGACGGGCTGAGGGAGGGGGAGCAGCAGGGGAACGGGGAGGAGCAGCAGCTCATCGGTGGAGACTTCATCCAGGCATTTTGCAAAGGTATGATTTGGAATGATATGCAGCGATATCCCTGGAGGCAACATGCTTTTCACACACACACACACATACACTTTTTTTGGTGAAATCTTCTTATATTTGTGTGAGAAACCCCAAAAAAGAGGTAAAAACCCACCAATAAGTACAAAGGAAAAATTTACAAGTAAAGCCTTAGAGCAAAAGTCATGAGGCAGCCAAGTAAAAAGTTACATATCAAGCTGGAGGAGGATCAAACACAACATCCTCCAGCTTCAGATTATTGCTTTGTAAAAACTGATGCAGTGTAGAAACCACACCATCAAAAAAACAAGCTGTTTTTTGCCCTTGTAATCTTCTTAATATAGGCGGGCACCCGAAATTTCTGAATCACAGGGTCAAAAACCTGTTGTAACATGGGATGAAAAGAATCCAGTGAAAATGGCACATCTGCATTCCGAACAGAAGAAGACTCTGGCACAGGCATAAGAGGCAAAGGGGCTAGATCAACATCTGTATCCTCCGACGAAAGAGCTGCATCTGATAAAGCAAGACTCAGCATGTCAGCTTCACTCCGAGGATCAACCTGAGAAGGAGCTTGTGCAACATCCTGTATGATCCCCTCTACAAGGGGCACATCCATATCCTGAGGAGAAGGAGGCTGATGATGCTCAACAGGAGTCAGATCCTAAACTTCTTCAGCAAGAGAAAGATTGGCTTGTGTTTTTTCTACCTTACCTCCAGTAATGCTTCGGAGCAGTAAAAGAAGGCTTATCCAGCAAAGCCTTAGCAGACACCGGAGGAGGAGGAGGAGTAACCTTCACCAGCTGAAGAAGGAGCAGGAGGAGTGGTCATGGAAGCAGAAGGGCAAGCACGTGCAAAATGACCAACCTGATGACACCGATAACAAGCTGTAGGAAAAGAAGCAAAATGCAGCCTGATGCGCATTGGATGAGCAAATCCCAGATCAAGATCCAGAGTAGATGGCACGGGCTGCATCATATCCCATAAAATACAGAGCCTAACATCACGGGTAGCCTGCAAGAAATCCTATCTCGGAACATGGAGAGGCCTACCTAAAAAAGCTGCAAGAGTAGGAAGATGCTGAAGAAGAGGCACGGGCAGCGCTTTGAGGGTAATCCAAACCGGATAGTGGGTTAGAAGAGAGGCAGACGGATCAAATAAGGGATCCCAGGGTATCACATAAGCAAAAAAGCCAGCTCCAGGAATACCAGCACGACTAACAAGGCACTCTAACACCTCAGTCGAAGAACAGTAGGCATAGTAAAATCCTTTGCCCAGAAAGACAAAGGAAGAAATGCAATCCAGACCCACTGCAACATCAGCCCAATGATGAAGCTGAGCTGAAGATAAAACCTTGCCCATAAAATAGAGACAGACTCCAAATTGTTGAGCATGTTAAAGACCAGAGACCAAAAGGGCAGAATCCAAGGAACAAACAAGTGGGGAACCCGATGAAGGAACTTCTGTGACAGAGGCAAAGCACAATCGGTGAAGAAGATCCAGCTGGAGGGAAGAAGAAGGGCCATCGGAAACATCCAGCTTTGCCGATTTAATCGAAGGCGAGGCAAACAAACCACCATGCTTCTGCCAAAGAAAAACACGAGTAGGAGGAGCAGAGGTAGAAGGAGGCGCTGAGGCAGAGAAAACAAAAGAAGCAGGTGTCGGAGCAGCAGGAAAGGAGGAGGAAGATGAGACTGGAGCAAAAGCCACCGAGGGCTGCAACACAGATACGGAAGGAGGCTGCACAGATGATCGTACAGGCTATACGGATGGCCGTATGGCAGGCACCGAAGGAAAAAGTGGCGGAGTAGACGGCTGTAGAGAAGGCTGTATGAAAGGCTATACGGGGATGTGCAGGGAGCACAGGAGCTGTACGGGGGGCTGTAGGGTGCACGAAACCTATACGTAAGGCCGTACAGTTGATGGTAGCTGTACAGAAGGCAAGGTAGGCAGCAAGGATGTCGAGGGTGACTGCACGGACGGAAACGGGGAGGAAGACGAGGCTAGCAGGGCAGAGGAGGAGGTCTCCATCGCTACCTCACAAACACACACACACATTACTCACACCCACCCACCCACATTGTAGTTGGATCCTTAAATTGTTATGCATATTACTTCAGATTTTTATGCTTTCTCCTCATTACAGATCGTGCATAATTGATAGAGATAGTATTAGTTGAAGGTTTGACAAACAAACCCACTTTGGTGAAACAAGTATGAGGATCTCTCTTGATACACCATTCACCAACTTGGAATTTTGGACTGCTTTTTTGCCCTTCGGACACTTTAACCCCTTCTTTCTTCATTGCCTTTAAGGAGCATAGTGATGATCATGTCACTTCAGCTCTGCTAAGTATTTGGGACTTGGTGTTATGCATGGTTCTCTCATTGGGGGTCTCATTCATCTTATCCCTAAGGAGAGTTGTATGAACTCAATAAATTAGTGGAGGTCAATCACACTTTTAGGCACTGCATATACAGAATTTTAGTGAAGGTATTCAGCCTTTGTTTATGTTCTATACTCCTTGACTTGGATTTGTGCATGGAGACAGCATCATTGATAATATCTTATCATTTTAGTAGCTATATCTTGGGTATCCAATTAAAAATTGAAGAAGTTCGAGTTGTAGGCATAGATGGAAGTTGATAGGGTCCCTATGCGTAGCACATCGAGATAGCGTAGCTTTACACTTCTACCCAATCTGGGAAGCAGATTCCGTTGATGGTATTATTCTACTACTAATTGCTTGGCATGGACTAGATAGATTGACCAAGGCCTCGCTATTCTACTCTTGAATTTTGAAACATCTTATGACATAGTAGTAGATTGGGGTTTCTTGAAGGGTACACTTGTATTTTAGTTTCTCTTCAACCTTGGTGCTATTCTAGCTTTCTTTAATGAGCACGATTTTTGCCCACCTAGGATGTTTTGTTTGCATGATCTTTTCTGCCTGAGCTTTCTTCTTTCATACTCAATAGAAGTCTTTCACACTTCATTTGTTTGCAAGAACACAACAAATACTAGATCACATACTCATTTGTTTGCAAGAACACAACAAATACTAGATCACATACCTATCATTCGACCTGCATACATTGCATCGATTCTCACTATGTTGAGGGCTGCTTTGATATCAATTTTTGCATCCCCAATAGGATATAGTCCTAAACACAATCAGCAAAACATAATAAAGATTAGTAGATGACTTACCTTCGAGCCACCCCACAGCACGTGGGCTAGAGATCAGACTCCCACAAGGCTATGCCTATAGCTCTGGTGTCCAATACCACCATAACCGTCCACAAGGAATCTTCAGCATAGTGTCTCATGATTTGCTATGTAGAAGGCAAGAGTCTATGCTCAAAATCCAGACTAGAGCATCCAGTGGTGAATACACAAAAATAATAACACAAATCCTAGCACTCTTATATAGGAGAGCATCCTGTTTTATAGAAAGTGTCCTGACTGAATATGGCCAGCTGGCCCTTTCCTAAGTTCAATCTCTCTAGTCCCATATTAGCCTGCTGTCCGTCACCCTGCTGCATTTAGTTCACTAATCCCAAGGTTAGTGTCTAGGTACATAAGCGATGGGGAGCTACTGACGGAGAGGTTGAGAGGTGCAAGATTTAGAGAAATGGCAGGATGAAGAGGGAAGGGATTCTACAAAGGGTCGGAGAACTTGAGGGAGCAGGAGGACAAGAGCACCTTTTTATCAGTTTTAGCTTTTCATGGGCTCACGTACTCTCTCTGAACTTATAGACAGCATAAAAAGCCCCTTTTTTTCCCCTAATAAATACCTTATGATCAACACGCTTGGTGAGCTCCTAATATCAATATTTTGAACTGCAAGATGTATCAAAGTCCAAACATTTGGAATTCTATTCATGAAAATGTTTATAGCTGCTGCTAACTCTAGCTTGAAAGTTTTAGTAGGTCACGCTTCACAACCAAGCTCTTTTCTACATTGATGTGGATCCTACAGCTGGCTTCCGGAAACTTAACTTCCTTCTGCAGGTAAAATTTTGAGCAGGAAAATTATTAATGGGAAATTTGTGAATCGATCATGCTGTATGTATAGAATGATTGTTTTTCATCTTTTGGGTAGTTCCTATAGTCATGTTCTGATTGACAGGCTTTCATGCAGAATCCACCATTTCCACCGGAAACATACAGAAATTTGTTGCTGCTGTATTGTAAACCTTCAAACGGATTTTTTGAGCTCGCAGCTCTTCTTATGGAAGAAAATCAAGAGCTCACATCCAAAGTCATTTCACAGGTCGAATCATGAATCACATCGTTTTATTGCAGGATTTGTGTGTTCAAATATATATGTTGGAGGATTGAATTATTATTTCATTAACTTTTAACATGAAGTTCAAAGATTTAATTTCCATTATTATCTACTTTTTCCTCCTTGTCATGGACCCTTCATGCCTATCCTGTTGGAATATGAAGCCAAAGTGAGTCTAAAATGAGTGTTCTAGGTGTGTTTTATAGTCTAGTGAGTCCTAGACATGCCACGTGTCATATTGGGAGTTATCCCATATACACTATCGCTTTCTAGAGTTTAGTGTCACACTATATAGTGTTGTACTTGTCTATTGTCTATGACATCAATCAACGTCAAGCTTTATATCATGTGAGTATTTTGGTTATCATTGCCTAGCACTTGTTCTTTCATTTTCCTTTGCTTTTCATTATGCTTTCCACATTTCCATTCCATTCCTAGCTATAGATCTCTTCATGTGATATCAGAGCCATGTTCCTAGCCCTGCTCTCTCTTTCCCTTTCCCTTCTAAGAGGTTGAGGTGAGGGAGGCCAATGAAGCTACTCTACCTCCTCCTCCTTGGAAGTCTGCCCTCTTCTCTCCTTCCTTGATCTCTCTTCTCCACGCCATGATTTCCACCTCTCTTCTCCTTCCTTCAGCTACATCTTTTTGTGACCCGCGGATGCTGTGACGCTTTTATCCGGATCTAGAAGCAGAATCACAGCTTTGTGTCTTCAGCAAAGTTGTAGAGAATCTTGAGTACTACAAATTTTGTTTTTACATCATTGCAATACGAGTTTTCTGTGAAAAGTTACAGCCCTTGCAAGAAGTGACGAAATTTGTTTCTGCGCGTGAATTTTGTTCTAGAGCTCAATGATTTGACAGCCCAAGCATGACGCAACCAGCTCAACATGGAGCTATCCATCCTCTTCATCGTTGACCTTTGCTCCAGCCCGCCATTTGCTCCTTCTGCCCGACATTCTCTTGGAGTTGTTGCCCGCAAGTTGGTGCCCGTGTTCTGCTCCAAGTTGGTGCCTGTATTCTGCTTGCCATTCTGCTCCACGTAGCTCTGCTACCCACGCAGCTATGAGCTCTTGACATTACATTGCTGTGACTCCTTCACATGACTACTCCAACACACTCTACTATAGTGATCTCTCTAACTAGTGCATTACATCGAGCTTGATGTAGACCACTCTACATCAACAAGTGACTTCTTCAACATTGCTTATTCGATCAATGCCTGCGGTACTTCACATTGATTAACTTCCCGATTGGTCGTGGTACCCAAGGCTTCTACTTCGACATTGGTGACTCTCCTTCCTGCATTTTGAGAGTCATCATGTAATTTCTCCATGTAGCTACCCATGGACTTCACCGACACATATTTTAGGGCATTCCTGCCTAGCGCTTCATCGACATCGTTATCAACTCGCAGGGATGCGCACACATGTGCATTAGCTACTTGGAGGACATCTCTTTCATAAAGAGATATTTATATATATATATATATATATATATTTCCATGAAAAAGACTTCTATTAAGTAAGAACAAAAACCGGCGAGAGCAAGCTCAAGGCGGAATACATCATGAAATCATGAGGATAAATAAAAAATCCCTCAGAGTGAGGTGGAAAGAAGCCAAGGCTGAGGCTGAAAGTGCCATCTCAACCCTGTAGTAGATTCAGAGAAGAAAGGAGAATCCTTCCATTCCCTAAAGAAAGAAGCCCTCCTAGCTGAGGCTGCACGGGAGTCCCCCTGCATACCCGTCCATACGGCCATCAGAGTGTGTACGATGTCTGTCCAGATACTAGCCAATGTGTGCGAGGGATGAACCTGAGTACCCTCCATAGCCTCTGTGCATCTGGCTCTCCAGATATGCCAGGCTGCTATGCTCGCTAGAATCTCCCAAGAAGTATCCACAGAGGCATGTACAGCTGTAAAAGGACGGTGTGGTACCACATCCAACGAACAGAACTCAACCCGATGACGTCAAACCGAAATGGCCCGAGAGGAGTCAAGTCCCTCATAGAAAACCTGAGGTCCTGTAAGAGAAAGCCAAGCCACCGAGCCCCAAGTCATAAAAAGTGGGGAATGGGCAAAGTGACTGAAGATCCTGGCTATCCCCATCCAAATCAATCTCGCCTGTCTGCAATCCCATAAGCAATGCTGAATAGACTCCGAAGCAGAAAGGCAACGAGGGCAAGTAGGGTCGGCTCCAAATCTGGACCTCCAAAGGTTCACTGCAATCCCTCCATGGATAGAAAGCCAAAAGAAGATAGTGATCTTTCTATTCCTGTGGGATTTCCAGAGCCTCCTCCAAAAGTACCTCTGCTGATCCGCAGTAATACCAAAAGTCTCCCAATGAGGAACTCTGGACGGTCTCCAACCTCTACTACTGAGCTGAAATCTCCTGGCATTACTGACCGTGTAACGAAAGAAGGGGATGCTCTTCTCTCGATGCCCTGCGTCAATCCACTCCCACTCTCCGGGGTCCCACTGTAAATACCTAATGGGAACTCCTCCATAGAGCCAGAGCCTCCAAGACCCGGTGGAGAGTAGCTAGGGGTCAGGGTCTAAGAACCACTCTGAATCTGATCCCTGCATCAAAAGACCTACAACCCTGATAGGCTGAAAAGCAGACTCAAGCAAGATGTCCTCTGTGGACCTGAGCAATCTGCCACCATCCTGGACACTAAAAACCAAAGCATCCTCCTGTGCATCTCGGAAAGCTAAGACCTGAAGCGGAACCCCGCCTCTCGAGAAAGTACCTGCCCAAGTGGAGGAAGTGAGTGGCATATCATCTGTGTCAATCCAAGCCTCTGGAAGGGCTGCCTCAATCTGCAAGATCCTCCCTGCACTCCCTCTGAGATGTCCTGTCAACCTTGATTTGGTTTCCTCTGGAAGCCTACGGAAAGCTTTCGAAGATCCCAAAGAAGAAGCAGGTCCCCTCTCCCACCTGGCCCACTGCATGTAGAGTGAGGCACCCAGTGGCCTGTCAAGATCATCTAAAATACTGTCGTTCCACATGATGGGCTGCCTATCAATCTCTTCCCGGGAGGAAGGAGGAATCCTCCGAAGAGAGCTTCTGAAACTGGCCCAAGCTTTCAGAATGGCAACCATGAGAGGGGACGAAGGTGACCTGAGGTGTGCTGTGGTGAAGATCCATCTAACACTGCTCATCCAGTCTCCTCCTGAGGAAGGTGTGCACCTCTGTATGCTGTTGATAAGAAAATCCTTCCACGGTTCCTGTCCTGGCATAAGTCCTCGCACCACCATCTTGCAAAGTAAAGCTCTGCACTGTAAATCTGGATCAATAATATTGAGACCCCCATCCTGTGTAGGGAGGATGAGGGTCTCCCAAGCCACCCTGGCTAAGGCATCTGCTGTGCCATCAAGCCCACTCCAGAGAAAGTTCCTGATCGGTCTTCTGAGCTGAATGATGCAGTCCCTAGAGCGGCACCAACATGAACATATAAACCAGGCTGTGGCCAAGAGGACCTGGTTAACCACCACAACTCTAGAGGCAAGATGCAGCTTGGCTGAGCTCCAAAAGAGAAGCTTCCTTCTGATGCTCTCCAACACGGGAGCAAACTGCTGCATGGTAGAAATACCCAAGCCGACCTGGCAGCCCAAATACCTGATAGGCACACCCCTCTGAACCCAAGTGAACCCTATGTCAAGCCCCCAAACTGGAGTGTCCTCATCACTGATCCAAAAGCCATTGGATTTATGCCAATTTATCTGCGCCCCTGCCGCCAAGCAAAATAAATCCAATGCTGTCCTGAAAGAAGTGAGCGTCTGTGGAGAGGCATGCAAATAAATCGCTGTGTCGTCAGCCAACTCACTGTCAAGTAGCTCCTCTTCTCTTCTGATGGGAAGTCTCAGCCCAAAGATGTCAGCTTGAGATCTAACATAGATACTCATAGCTTCGGCCACGAACAAAAGAAGGAAAGGAGCAAGGGGGCATCCCTGACGGACTGATCTCGAAATCTGAAATCTCTCACCCCTTACCCCACCAATAAGTACCTGGCTATGGGCTGATCTGTACAAAGAGGAAACACCTCTGATCCAAACATCAGTGAATCCAAAGCGAAGAAGGGTGCCCTCCAAAAAACTCCAATCTACTTTGTCATAAGCTTTTTCAAAATCCAATAGTAGAATGGCAAGATTCTGGCCACTCTGCATGGCCCACTCTGAAGCTTCCCAGAAAGAAAAAATGTTATCAAAAATACTTCTGCCATGCACAAAACCCGTCTGAGTGTCATGAATAAGATCAGGGAGAAGTGGCTGCAATTGGAGGCTGATAGCCTTGGCCAGAATCTTGTAACAAGTCCCCAGAAGTGTGATAGGCCTCCACTCGGACAATAAATTTTTGCTACCTCCTTTTGGGATAAGGTGGATGAGGCCCTCTGTAAGTGACCCAGGCATCTCGCCAGAGTCCCAAATGGCCTGCATGGCTGAAGTAATATAGTCTCCAATCATATCCCAAAATGCAATGAAAAAAGACGGGGTGAGGCCATCTAAACCTGGGCACTTGCCCTTGTGAAGGGCTGAAAGTGCAGTCCTGAACTCTGTGTTGGTGAAAGGTGCGTCGAGTAGAACATGCATATCCGGATTCACCAACACAGGGATACTCTGCCAAATAGCCTGTCTAGCATCCTCTCTATCGTGTGTCTCAGGATCAGCAGTAAGGAGGGTGGCATAGAAATCTGAAGCTATGCGTAAGACGTCATCAGGCTCTGTTTGTAAAACCCCATGTGAGTCAATAAGCTGGGATACACTCTCTCTACTATGTCTAGGGCCAAGAGTAGAGAAAAAGTGTTTATTGACTCTACCACCCATCTGAATCCAGAAGGACTCCCGTGCATGAAAGGCATACTCTACTCTCTGATCAAGCAATAACTGCAGATGAGCCCTCGCTGCAGCAAGGCGCTCCTGAATCCAAGCATCTGAAGGCCGTTTCTGTTCTTCCCTCTGCAAAGCTGCCAACTACTGGCGAACACCAATCTCACGTCTGAGAATATCTCATCTCCTGGTACAAGCAACTGAGCAGTAAAAGTCGCTAATACCAGAAAGGGCAGCGGCTACATGTGATGGATGTGGCTGACATGAGCAAACCATATCTGTAGGGCTGCCTCTGTAAGGTCCTCCTCTGTGTAAAAGGCATCTGGAATCTTGATGCTGGTAGACCAGCCTCTCAAGTGAGGCTCTGAGATAGCCAGCACAACAGGGAAGTGATCTGAAGTGGAAACCCCCACAGCAATGCATACCGATCCACCTCTGTCTAGTGCCCAGTCATCTACATAAAATCTGTCAATGCGTGCATGAATAGGCATCTGTTGCCTCCTGTTCGACCAAGAGAACAGGAGGGACTGTGGCTGAATAAGAAAGGCATCATCACACCAAGTATCTCTGCCACAGAAATGGAAAAGGAAGGCATCCCAAGCTGCTCTCTCCAAAGAGTGAAGTCCGCCTTCTCTACCTCCTTTTTTGTCTGATGGTAACTCGACCATGTTAAAGTCACCTCCAATCACCCATGAATCCACAATGGGGGCCCAGGAGAGCAAAGTCTTCCACATAAGGACACGTTCCCCTCTAATGTTGGAGGCATATAGGTTAAGGAAGCCAACCTTACGCCCTCCAATCAAAAGAATAATCCACTGAGCTCTAGAGGGGATAATGACTCCGTGCCCAACAACTAAGGGGAGAACCGACTGCGAAACTGAAATAGAAGTGCCTCCCCTGGTGCCCAAGCCAGGCGACCAAAAAGTATGGCCAGAAAGCAACTTGCCTGACTTGGCACAATCTCTATAATCCAGCTTGTGCTCTTGAATAAATAATATATCAATGGAACCCCCATTAACACCTGGATGAAGCTGATCCCGGATCAGCTGTCTACGGCGGCGATGTGGGACGCCACCTAGGCCCTGTATGTTTCAACTGATAATCCTCATCGACGGGAGGATGTAGAGTGGAACACCTTACCCGACCTAGTGGCGGAAACAAACCCCTCAACAGGGGAAGACCTCCTGCTCGAGGAGGGAGGGATGGAACCAAGTGGTGGAAAATCAACAGGGGAAAGAATCCTGGCACCTGAAGAAGAAGCCTTGTCAATAGGAAACCCAACCACTGGCTCCCCAAAAGTAGCGGGCACAAACTCCTCCTCTGGGAAATCTGAACTCTCTGCCAAGGCTGAAAACGAGTTCCTGTGGAGTAAGCCAGACACCGGAGTGCGAAGGATCCCTTGTGAGGGAAGAGGATCAAAAGTGTAAGCTATCCCCTTCCCCCTATCCAGGGGAGGAAGTGAGGAATGCTCTCTATCCTGTGTCTGCCCAGCCGCGGAGATCTCTCCTGCCTCAAAAGGAGCATCTGGCACTGCTGGATCTTAGGAAGAAGCTGCAACTGGGGAGGAGGTCGAAGCTTCAGCGTCTCGGACTGTGCAGGGTGAGACAGGAGGGACAGCTCGAGGTGAAGCAGAGTCTACTAAGGTACCCTCGTGAACTGAAGGAGGGACCTGCACACGTATTGGAACCCACTGTAGAGCGTCGCGTGTGCCTGAGGGAGGTGGGGGTCGAGGAGCAGGTGAAGGACCTGTACCATCCCCCTGTCGAGGCCGAGGAATAGGTATTGGACCTGTACCACCACCTAACTGAGGAGGACCGCCAAGCGAAGGACGAGGAGCAGGAGCTGGACCTGTACCACCCCTCTGTCGAGGTCGAGGAGCAAGTGCAGGGTCTAATCCACCCCCCGTTCCCCCCTGTCGATGCCCTGGGACGGTAGCTGTACCAGAGGGCTTCTTGGGCCTTTTCTTCTTCCTGGGGCAATCCTTGGCAAAGTGTCCCGAGGTCCTGCAAATCCTGCAGCAGCACTGGTCCTGCCTGCCTGAAATCTCCACTCTCTGGCATAAAAAGGAACCATCCAGGCGCTGGATCATAACGTGATCCATCTTGAGGTTAGGATCCTTGCAAAGGACCCTAACTCTAGGAACCCCATCAGCCTTGGTTGCCTCTGCTGCAGTCAATGGCAACCCAGGGAGGGGTGGGATCTCAGCAACTGCACCAAAATGCTCCCCAATAACAGAAAGAAGTCGATGGTAAACCTGGGGAAGCCCGGGGAACCTGATGAAGAGCGAGAAGATTTTCTTATCTGCCTCTACTGGGTCGAAACCAATGTGAAAGGCTTCAAAGAAAATCTTCCTATGTCCCAGGTGTAAAAACTCAGCCTTGAGCACAGTGCTCGCAGCCTCTGGAGTGTCAAAAACAACCTGGAAAAAACCTCGTCCCAGAAGACGGACCTCTAACAATCGTGGAGTGAGGTCTGGGGGGAGAGCCGCAAGCATCCAGTCTCTGGCTTGGGATCTGGAGGGGTGAGACCCGAAGATGCGTGCTAGCAACGTGGTAGAGCATTCAATCTCTACATCCTTCTTGAGCTGCTGCAACTCGTCTTTAGAGAAAGTGATAGTTTTCACGGCCGGTGGAGGTGGAGTAGGATTGGCTGACGGGGTATCCATCGCCAATCAAGGTGGGGAGGCCGACTCTAACAAATTAAACGCTCCTTCCGTTCCAAATAAGCTGCGGGAGAAAAGGGGGCAGAAGGAGGGGAAAGGAGGCAAGGAGGAAGCAGGGGGCAAGGGGAGGGAAGGAGGAGAGGGGTTGAGAGGGGAAAGGGGCAAGCTGAGAGGGAGGGAAGGGGTGCTAGAGGGGAGGGCTGAGAGGGAGTGGAGAAGAAGGAGAGGGAGAGGGAGAGGAAGGAGAGAAGGGAAGGGGAGAAGAGGGGGGGGGGGGGGAGGGGGCGGAGAAGCAGGGAGGAGGCGGGGGGGAGCAGGCTGAGAGGTAGGGAGAGGGCTGAGAGGAAGAGAGGGGGCGGGAGAGCAGGCAGGGAGGGGGCGGAACAGCAGGGGGGAGGGGGCGGAACAGGGGGAGGGGGCAGAACAGCAGGGGGGAGGGGGCGGAAGCAGGGAGAGGGGGCGGAACAGCAGGGGGGAGGGGGCGGAAGCAGGGAGAGGGGGCGGAACAGGGGGAGGGGGCGGAAAGGCAGGGGGAGGGGACGAGGGACAGGCAGGGGGAGGGGGCGGAGCAGCAGGAGGGGGGAGGGGGCGGAGCAGCAAGGAGGGGGCGAGGGACAGGCTGAGGGGAGAAGGGAGGGACGGGCTGAGGGAGGGGGAGCAGCAGGGGAACGGGGAGGAGCAGCAGCTCCTAGCTCTCACATCGAGATATTTATATTTATTACCACACGCTTGATTATTTCGGGGTCCTCTGCCCTGGGTAGTCCCCTAAAATGAGATATATTGAGTGTTTGGTTTTCATTGAGTCTAAAGGTCCTCTGCCTTGGATAGTCCTCCTAAAAAGATGTATTGGTTTTTCGATTTTGGTGTGTGGCTTCCTAACATGTCCTGTTATGAAGCCAAGGGGGGATGTACTGTGGGAGCCATGTATTGGCTTTGATAGGTTTAATGGGAGATGTATTGTGGGAGCCATGTATTGGCTTTGATAGGTCTCGTTATCAGGCCTGGCCGAGTTCCAAGATGTTGGTGTATTCCTAGACCTATGAGCTGGTCATGTAGCCATGCTATAACGTGAGCCTCTAAGCATGTTGAGTCTCAAGCCATGAGATTGCTTGGATCAACCTCTGAACACGCTCAGACTTTAGCCTCTGAGTTACATAGGGTGCACAGTTTGATGACCGTCATTGTCATGTTCTATTCTTGGTTCCATTCCAATAGTCTCTCACCTTAGACCGTCATTGTCATGTTCTGTTCTTGGTTCCATTCCAGTAGTCTCTCACCTTGCCTTCATAGGGGGGTGTTGGAATATGAAGCCAAAGTGAGTCTAAAATGAGTGTTCTAGGTGTGTTTTATAGTCTAGTGAGTCCTAGACATGCCACGTGTCATATTGGGAGTTATCCCATATACACTATGGCTTTCTAGAGTCTAGTGTCACACTATATAGTGTTGTACTTGTCTATTGTCTATGACATCAGTCAACATCAAGCTTTATATCATGTGAGTATTTTGGTTATCATTGCCTAGCACTTGTTCTTTCATTTTCCTTTCCATTTTGCTTTTCATTATGCTTTCCATATTTCCATTTCGTTCCTAGCTAGCTAGTAGATCTCTTCATATCCTCCCTACCTCAACTCTTTGCCTCCTTCCCTGCCCTTTGGCCTTGTTATCCTCTTTTGTAGGCCTTTTGCCCCAGCCTGGATTCCTCAACATATCTTGAAGTTTTCATTTGTAGGTCACACCAAGTTTTTCTCTTGGTTTTTTGTATCTGAGTTTTCACCTTTTGACAATTCATTATTGTTGTTGATTGTTCTTGCATTTTCTTTCTCATAGGGTTGTTTGTTGCTTTTTGTTTCTTTTCTTTTTCCTCGAAAAAGACTTCTATTAAGTATGAAGGAAAAATCCAAGTGCAAAACACTCAAGGAACAAATCATCATGCATGGCATGAGAACCAAATACATGATCTCTTGGCATAAGTAAGAGATGAAAAGTCCACTCGAGATCTAGTGCTGAAACAAAGGTCCTCTTGATGGCCAAGCTTCTTACAGTACATACATTTGAAAGGTTTAAATGGCTTCTTACCCTTGGAATATAATGCATGCTCCTTATGGACATCTTTGTGCCTTCGTTCATGATCAAGAAGCATTGCAACCATTTCATCAAAAGACATATCCCGTGCAACTTGAAGCACTTGTATGATATCACGATACTCAAGAATATAGGAATATCCTTAATGCTGGAAAGGAGGACAACCACTTGATCAATGCTTCATATGGAGCTTAAAGAATTCCTATATGAGAAACACTTTAAAATTGATAATTTTGTTGTCAAATAAGCACTCTAGCTTGTCCTACAATTCATGTACAGTGTCATCAAAATCCAAGTGATGAATAACATCATCAGACAAACCCAAACCAATGATAGAAAGACCTTTGTCATTGAGAGTTTCCCACACTAGAATTTTATTTTCATTCTTGAGTTGTGAATAGCAGCAGCAGCAACACTCTTCAAGCAGGTCATTTCTTCAATCACGTGCTCCAAATGATGTCGTTTTTAGGGTGACCAGTAGTACAAACATCTCCACAACAGTAAGAAACTATTTCCTTCACAAAAATGCCCCCAAAACAGCAAAAATGAGCTCTCTTTGAGCAAGAAATGGTCTACTTTTAAGCAAAAAACGAGCTGTCTTTTCCTCTACAAAGATGAACACTAATGCCCACAAGAATGGTGACGAAGCTGCTCCAAATCTAAGCACAAATCTGCAGCAAACTCGAGGCTGATAGTCGCAGCAAAAATCCGCAGCAAATCATGTAGCAGCTCCACGAATCAACTCCACAAAAACAACTCTAAAGTCGATGTAGATCAGCAGCTCATGGAGAGGCTAAGGGTGAAGGAATAAGGACTGCCAGGAAAGAGGGAGAGTAGCTCCTCTTTCTGGGACTCCCTTACCTCAATCCCCAAGGAGCAAGAGGGGAAGGACTAGGAGAAGGAAGGATGGAGGAAGAAAGAAAGGGAGGAGGAAGGATGGCTCTGATACCACATGAAGGAACATGTTGGAGAGGGCAATGGAGAGAGAGAGAGGGTAGGCTGAGATGATAGAAGATAATACTCAAATGGAAACATAATGAAAGTGAAAGGAAATGGAAATTAGCAATAGACCCAAATGGAAAGACTCACATTGATAAAGCTTGATGCAAACTGCTTGATGTGTGTAGATGTGACACACAAGTACAATCATATATAGGATAGACACACTTTTTTTTTTTGGTAATATCCAGTGCATATATTTATATATCATAAATTTACATGATGGGAGGTCTCCAAAATGGAGAGTATCCCAAAGTTCAGAAGCATAGGATAGACACACACTAAAATACCAAAGTGTATATGGGATATCTTCCAATATGACACGTGGCACAGACTCTACTAGAACTCCTAGTAGAACACACTAAAACACACTCAACTTGGGTTCATGTTCTAACATTTTTCATACTTGATAGAAGTAGTTCACTTTGAAAAAATAATAGAAGTCTTTTGCATATAAAATTTTATAAATGCAGGAGGTATCACTGTAGAAGAAGTCTCTAGACAAGGAAAATGGTCTCTTTGAGATGCGTCATCAGGGTGTTTGAGGAAATTTGAGCTCATCCAAATTCCTTGATAGCAGATATCTTTGGAGGAGAAATCTTCTATGGCAAGAGGCGCTTAAGTTTTGATTGTCTTAAAGATTGGAAGACCTGGTATTCTGCTGAAATGTCTTTGTGTGAATAAAGAGCCATCATGCCTTGAACTAGTACATAACAGTCAAGAGCTCTAGGTAGCCAAGACTTTCTTATCTCGGCATGGGGTACTAAGTGGCATGATTCTTCTCCTACTTGGCTCTTCAGCTAGGTTTCTGTTACTATATTTATTTACATCTCTCTAACTTCTTGTAATCCAATGGATGAAATTTGTGAGTCAATGTATGAGTTATTTAAATTCATTGTCAATTGTTTTTTCACCTTTCTTTTTCTGCCTAGTGTTTCATTTTGTTTTCTTTTTCAGCTAAAGAGGGAATATCTATCTAGCAACCTAGGGAAGTTGTATTCTCTCCTTTTTTAACGGCCTATTGCTTTCTTTTTGGAAGAAATTTCATTTACTCTGACTACTGGAATGTAATGTTTGCTTTATTACAGGATTTGCATGATTTTTTGGACGCGATTATTGTGAGTGGTGCTTCTGTTGTGGTAAAGCCCTGCTCCATGTGACAGTAGTATAAGCAGATCATATGTTGATTAAGGTCCTAAGGTAAAGCTATTGACAAACTTTGATGCTTTTAATTTGCAATGCTATCAAGGAGGTTTGCAGCTAAATGAACTTTTCTTGCAGGAATCTTATCAAAAACTCAGTGAGTTGGCTATTCGATATGGAGAAGCAATGAGGCGCTTGATCAAGCAGATACAAGATACACATGTTTCTGGAAACTATGATGCACAGAGGAAGTCCTTATTGGATTATGAAAGCTTACTTGAGGTAAGTTTATCTTCTATTGCTTACATCTCACTGTACAATATCATCAAGTAGGTTGCTTCATGTCTTTGAAAGTATGGGTGTATTAGATACAAAAGGGAAATAAGATGTATCGGGTTAGATTCCCCCTAGAAGAGAATACATGCACATTTAAAACGTTGCTTATAGGGGCCACCTCATAACGTATTCGTAAAAACTGGAGAACAGGCAATAATCCAACGCTCCAAGAGCCCTCTATGTTCTCTCTCTCTGAGCCATAGATATGAGTGGTCTCAATTGTGATATGAAAAGGACAGTCCCACATGAGATAGTACAGGCAGAGTTCACCATGACACCACTACAGATTGATGCCATCTTTCAAACAGTGACTTTCATCCATAGAGTCTGGGACTTACCTCATTGTAGACTACCGAGGCTAGCTCTGGAGTTATCCAGATGACTAGCCGAGGGTGATGCACGTATATCCACATGGTTTGCTAGACACGGGATTCAGATGGACAAGCTCCCCCCCTTTCAAGATAGTTTGGATGCACCCCCTGAGTATCCTGAAGATGAGATTAACCATATCATACGGTTAGATCTTCTCTAGCTCCACACATCCCGGGCTTGGGAGGGAGCTCCCCACCAAGACACAGTTCTACCGTGACCATTTCCTGAATGTCTCAGAGGAGGGATTCATCGTCAGACCCCTATATCTCGAGGACAGAAGAGTCTCACATGCACTGAGGATCACCATTGGACAGATACGGGTTTCATCCCATCAGCTAAGGATTGAGACAAGGAGAGCAACACGTATACCTAGAGAGCAGCGGACCTGCACGCTATGCACACTGGGAGTGGTTGAGATAGAGGAACACTTTCTTTGCACCTACCGCCTACTAGGAGATCTAAGGACGATACCATTGTCTCTATTAGGATGGGAGTGGCTGCATTGGGCTCTATTTGCTTGAGATGCGCCGACACAGGGAGACCCTGCTATGATAGATCAGAGAGCAGCAGGAGGCAATCACACCACAGGATGAGGCTGACCACACACAATAGCACGTCACATATTTTTATACATTTGAGTCAGCTCCAGGACACAGTGGGGTGGAAGAGGAGGAGCTAGCTGCTATGCGGGCAGTCTGGATTACCAAGAGAGGATTGCAAAGGCCATCCACGACACAGAGACCTCCCAGAGCACACTCGATTGAGGTTCACCCTATCACAACTTTGCTCAAAGGGGACCCCGCTCGAGACGAGGGGTCACTTTGAACAAAGCTTAGCGGGTTCAGAGATCGAGGAGACCACGCCCCCCTCCGACACCGCAACATGAGACAGTGAGACAGCAGACTCATATTAAAGACATTTTCACTGCTCATAGACAAGCCACCATAGTGCCGGGTTTTGGTTTTTGAGTTTCCAGTTCTCATCCAGCTCCAGATAGCAGATATATGATATGATATATTTTTATACTTGATTTTGCTTGAGCCATTGAGCTCTTTTTATTTCAACACAATACTCAGCAAAGGGTCTTAGCGAACCCTTTGTCTCTGCCCTTTATGGCTTGTATGAGTTCTTTCCTTTTGGTGTCACTTTGTCCCATAGGCTCACGAGGCCTCCTGTAGGCATCAATCTCTCTCTCTCTCTCTCTCTCTCTCTCTCTCTCTCTCTCTCTCTCTCTGAGCAGAGGGGCTCCAGAGACACCTTGACGCACTACAATCCTTTTGTGAGTCTCATGATTTGAAGGTCAACTTGGATAAAACCAAGGTTATGATCTTCAATACATCTTGAGCCGTCATGCGCGAGGAGCAGTTCGCATTTGACGGGTCCCCTGTTGAGGTAGTTTCATCATACACTTATCTTGGGGTCGTCTTTTCCAAACCCATCTTCATGATGAGACCCGCGATGCATGCACGCCTAAGCAAAGGATATGCTTCATTGGCTAGACTAGAGAGGCAGTGCTTCCGCTCTCACTTTCAAGATCCACAGACCAAAGGGTTGCTTTTTGACTCCTTGGTCCACCCAGCAGGGATGTATGGCAATCCATGCTAGGGGCCAGACTTGTCGGATACAGAGTTCTCATGTTATCACGGATAACCCGTGGTAAGCCATCCATCTCTCACCAAATTATTCGGGCAGAATTTGGGCCACCCCCATTACAGCTAGATGCTGCATTTCAGGTCATTACGTATCTGTACCAAGTCAAGGGTCGAGTGGCTACAGGTTCTCATGTTATCACGGATAATCCGTGGTAAGCCATCCATCTCTCACCAAATTATTCGGGCAGAATTTGGGCCACCCCCATTACAGCTAGATGCTGCATTTCAGGTCATTACGTATCTGTACCAAGTCGAGTGGCTACAGGGTCTCATGTTATCACGGATAATCCGTGGTAAGCCATCCATCTCTCACCAAATTATTCGGGCAGAATTTGGGCCACCCCCATTACAGGGTCGAGTGGCTACAGGTTCTCATGTTATCACGGATAATCCGTGGTCAGGGTCGAGTGGCTACAGGTTCTCGTGGCTACAGGTTCTCATGTTATCACGGATAATCCGTGGTAAGCCATCCATCTCTCACCAAATTATTCGGGCAGAATTTGGGCCACCCCCATTACAGCTAGATGCTGCATTTCAGGTCATTACGTATCTGTACCAAGTCAAGGAGTATGGGAATTACACATTCGAGCGTAGCAAGATACCATGGCTAGCACTGTCCTCTTCTATGGCACTTGTAGCAGGGGGAGACCAGAGGTGCTGGTATGCATGCACAGAGAGATGGTTTGCGGGACTAGGGCTCCACATGGACAGACTACCTCCATTCCAGTATAGCATGGATGCTCCTTTCTCTCCCCTCCTATCACACAAGGTTAACTAGGTTATCCGTGAGGATCTACTATCGCTGCACACATTCCGGACTTGGTTGGGCCCGAGTGATCTTCCAGTGAAGCTAGGCTTCTACAAAGATCACTTCTTACATATCACAGTGGAGGGTTTCATTGATCCACCGGGATACACGTAGATTCACCTACCCCACTCGCTGAGGATCTCTCTTGGGCAACAATTCCGGGTCTCTTCACACAGACTTCATATCGAGAGCGGTAGAGCAGAGTGGTTACCCAGGGAGAGGCACATATGCACACTGTGTGACATGCAGGAGGTTGAGAATTTCATCTTCAGGTGTCCTGTTTACTATGAGATCCGAGGGCGTTTCTACTGTCTCTTCAGAGATAGTTATGGGGTTTTGGACCATTTCCTCTCCTACCCAAACCAACGATGTTTAGCTGGTTTCATTCATGAGGTACTCAGACACCGCGAGAGGATACTCGAAGCACGAAGACAGGAGCAGACTTCTTCCTCAACTGATACCTCTCAGAGCTCTATCACAGAGTTCTTTCAGCCAGATCACATAGACCCCCACGAGACGAGACCTCGATATGACTGTGACCCAGAGCCTGTGACTGAAGAGACGTGGCAGTAGGAGAATGCCAAGCTAACTAGGAACAGAATGGAAATATGGAAAGCATAATGGAAAGGCAAAATGGAAAGGAAATGAAAGAACAAGTGCTAGGCAATGATAACCAAAATACTCACATGTAGATAGCTTCATATTGACTGATGTTTTAGACAATAGACAAGTACAACAATATATAGTGTGCCACTAGACTCTAGAAAGTCACAATGTCTATGGGATATCTCCCAATATGACACGTGGCATGTCTAGGACTCACTAGACTATAAAACCACTAGTACAATCATTTTTGACTCACTTTGGCTTCATATTCCAACACCCCCCCATGAAAACAAGGTGAGAGACTACTGGAATGGAACCATGAACAGAACATGACAATGATGGTCTAAGGTGAGGGACTATTGGAATGGAACCAAGAACAGAACATGACAATGACGGTCATCAAACTGTGCACCCTATGTAACTCAGAGGCTCAAGTCTAAGCGTGTTCAAAGGTTTTGATCCAAGCACTCTCATGGCTTGAGACTCAACATGCTCAAAGGCTCACATTATAGCATGGCTACATGACCAGCTCATAGGTCTAGGAATACACCAACATCTTGGAACTCGGCCAGATAACGAGACCTATCAAATCCAATACATATGGCTCCTATGCCCTCCAATCAAAATAATGATCCATTGAGCTATAGAAGGGGAAATCTTTATGCTCCCAATAACAGAGGGGAGCGGATCTCCTTTTGGAATGAGTTACTCTCTTGGGCCCCCATTGCAGATTCTTGGATCATTGGTGGCGACTTCAACATGGTTGAGTTGCCTTCAGACAAAAAGGGAGGCAGACAGGGTGGAATTCATTCTTTGGAGAGGGCATCCTGGGATGCCCTCCTCTTTCAATTCAGTGGCAGGGACACTTGGTTGGATGATGCCTTTCATATTATGCCACAGTCACTCTTGTACTCTTGGTCGAACAGAAGAATACACATGCCCATTCATGCACGGATTGACAGATTTTATGTAGACGATTGGGCACTTGACAGAGGAGGATTTGTATGCATTTCTATTGGGGTTTCCACCTCAGATCATTTTCCAGTGGTGTTGCAGATCCTTGAGCCTCATTGGAGAGGACGCTCTGCCAGTGTCAGGATTCCGGATGCTTTTTATGCAGAGGAGAGCCTCACAGAGGATATTTTACAGATTTGGGTTTCTCACATATAGGGTGGAGCTGTCCACCCATCTCAGGTAGCTGCAGCCTTATCCGGAATTAGTGACTATTATCATACAGTCGCTGATTCTAGGAGACATGAGATTCTTAGATGTGAGGTTGGTATACGCCAAAATTAGCATCCCTTTAGAGGGAAGAGCAGAAGAGGCCCACAGATGCTTGGATTGAGGAGCGCCTTGCTGTAGCAAGGGCTCATTTCAGACATTGTTGGATCAGAGAGCAGAATATGCCTTTCATGCACGGGAATCCTTATGGATTCAGATGGGTGGCAGGGTCAACAAACATTTTTCTCTACTCATGGGCCTAAACATAGTAGAGATAGTGTTTTGCAAATTGTTGACTCAAACGGGGGTGTTACAGTCAGATCCTGATGCTGTCATGCGTGTAGCTTCAGATTTTTTTGCATCCCTTCTTACTGCAGATCCAGGCACACAGGCCATTGATGATGCTAGAGAGGTTATTTGGCAGTGTATCCCTGCATTGGTGAAGGATGAGATGTATGTTTCTCTGGATGCACCTTTCACCAATGCAGAATTCAAGACTGCATTACTTGCCCTTCACAAGGGCAAGTGCCGAGGTTTAGATGGACTTACTACCTCCTTTTTTATTACTTTTTGGGAGCAGATTGGTGATCACATTACATCAGCCCTGCAGGGCGTGTGGGACTCTGGTGATATGCCGGACTCACTTACAAATGGTCTCATTCATCTCATCCCAAAGGGGGGTACTAGGAATCTTGTGTCTCAATGGAGACCCATCACTCTATTGGGCACTTTTTACAAGATTCTGGCGAAAGCCATCAGTCTGCAGCTATAGGTTTTTCTTCCAGATTTGATTCATGACACGCAAATAGGGTTTGTGCATTGCAGAACTATTTTTGATAATATTTTCTCATTTTGGGAGGCCTCATAATGGGCCATGCAGAGCCGCCAGAGATTGGCCATTCTACTCTTGGACTTTGAGAGAGCTTACGACAGAGTAGACTGGGATTTTTTAGAGGGTACTCTATCTCGCATTGGTTTTTCAAATACATGGATTAGAGGAGTATCCCCTCTCTACAGATCAGCCCATAGCTAGTTGCTCATTGGGGGGGTAAGAGGGGACATGTTTTAGATTTCCAGATCCGTCCGCCAGGGATGTCCTCTTGCCCCGTTTCTTTTTCTGTTTGTGGCGGAAGCTATGAGTATCTACATTAGATCTCAAGCTGATATTTATGGGCTGAGGCTTCCTATCCGCCGGGAAGAAGAGCTCTTGGATAGTGAGTTGGCAGATGACACGGCTGTTTTTTTGGATGCCTCCCCCAGGACACTCACTTCCTTCCGGACAGCAGCCTTGGATTTGTTTTGCACGGCTGCAGATGCACAGATTAATTGGCCTAAATCCAGTGGTTTTTGGATTTGCGAGGATGACACCCCAATGATATTGGCTTCACTTGGGTACAGAGGGCCGTCTCCGTCAGCTATTTGGGCTACCAGGTTGGGGTGGGCATCTCTCCCTCACAACAGTTTGCTCTGGTGTTGGAAAGCATCAGAAGAAAGCTCCTTCTCTGGAGCTCAGCCCTCAGCCAAATTTGACTTGGCCTCTAGGGTGGTAGTGGTTAACCAGGTTCTTCTAGCCACAGCATGGTTTGTATGCTCTTGTTGGTGCCACTCTAGGGATTGTATCACTCAGCTTAAGAGGCCTGTACGAAACTTTTTATGGAGTGGTCTAGATGGCTTAACTGATGTTACAGCCAGGGTGGCTTGGGAGACCTTGATTCTTCCTACAAGAGAAAGGGGTTTGAATATCATCGACCCAGATCTACAGTGCAGAGCTTTACTGTGCAAGTTCGTTGTGGGAGGGCTTATGCCAGGGCAAGAGCCTTGGAAGGATTTTTTTATCAGATGGATACAGTCTCGCACGCCCACTTCAGGAGAGGATTGGACACACAGTACTAGATGGGTTTTCACCACAGCCCACCTCAGGTCTCCCTCTTCCCCTCTTATGGTTGCTATCCTGAAAGCATGGGCCAGCTTCAGGAGTACTCTTCGCAGGATTCCCCCATCCACCCATGAAGAGATTGAAAGGCAGCCTATCATGTGGAATGACAGGATTTTGAATGAGCTTGGCAGACCACTTGGAGCTTCTCCTTACATGCAGTGGCCGAGATGGGAGAGGGACCCTGCATCTACAGTGGGAGTATGGAAAGCCTTCAGGAAGCTTCCTGCAGACCGAGAGGCCCAGATGGTTCTTAATCTTAGAGGGAGTGCAGGCAGAGTCCAACAAATTGATGCAGCCTTGCCCTTGGATTGGGTGGACATGCATGACATGCGTATTACTTGCTCCACCTGGATGGGGGCATTTTCCAAATTGGGAGTTCCTTTACAGGTGATTGCTTTTCTTGACCCACATGAGGATGCCTTAGTTTTTTATGTTTCTTCGGGGGGCAGGCTGTCCAGATCCACAGATGATATCTTGTTGGAGGTACCGTTTCAGCCAATCAGGATAGTGGGCTTCATGGAGCATGGCTCTCTTTCACAGTGGTACTTGGATCCTGACCCGCTTCTTCTAGCCCTTGGCTCATGGAGGCTATGGCTCTATGGAGGTGTCCCAATTAAGTTTTTGCAGTGGGACCCTGGGGAATGGGAATGGATAGACGAAGGGCACCGAGAGAAGGGCATCCCCTTCTTTCGTTACACGGTCAGTAATGCCAGGAAATTCCAGCTCAGCTGTAGGGGTTGGAGGCCCACCAAAGCTCATCATTGGGAGAACTTTCAGATTCCTGCTGACTTGCAGAAATTTTTTTGGCAGAGACTCTGGGAATCCCACCGGAATAGAAAAATCACTCTCTTCTTTTGGCTTTCTATTCATGGTGGGATAGCAGTAAACCATTGGCGATCTAGGTTCGGAGCTGACCCTTCTTGACCTCGTTGCTTTTTTGCTTTGGAGACAATACAGCACTGCCTTTGGGATTGCAGACAGGCGAGAATCATATGGAAGGGGATTGCAAGACTTTTCAACACTTTTGTTCGCCTACCTTTCTATATGACCTGGGGATCAGTGGCTTGGCTTACTCTTTCAGGGCCCTAGGTATTTTTTGAGAGACTTGATTCCTCTTGGGCTCTTCACATCTGACGACACCTTGTGGAGTCGTGCTCTCTAGAGGATGTTCCGGCCACTCTTTTCAGGGCTGCTCACTCCTCGATCGACTCTCCATGGGAGATCCTAGCTAGCATTGCAAGATGGCACATTTGGAGAGCCAGATGCATTGAGGCTTTGGAGGGTTCTCAGGTTCACCCTTCTCAGATCTTGGCCAGTACTTGGACATATATGATACACACTCTGATGGCCATTTGGGCGACCATGCAGGGATCTCATCTTGAGCAGCCTCCTCTAGGAGAGTTACTTTTCTCAGAGATTGGAGAGACTCTCCCTTCTTTGCTGAGACTTCTACAGGGTTGAGATGGCATTTTCAGCCTCAGCCTTGGTTTCTTTCTACCTCATTCCTCTGAGGTGTTTTTTATTACATGCTTAGCATGGTGTATTTCCGCACAGAGCTCGCTGTGATCGGGCGCCACTGACGGATCTCCTGTCGGTCTCCTCCCTTCGGGATGAGGCAAATCAATCCCGAAGAGAGGCTCTCTGGCGGGTTTCTTTCTTACATAATAGAAGTCTCTTTTTTGAAAAAAAAAATACATATGGCTCCCACAGTACATCCCCCCTTGGCTTCATAACAAGACATGTTTTTTTTTGCCGAAAAAACAGTTCTAATTATATTACTTCGAGAACAAGATACAAGAGGTCAGCTTATAGCTGACGGGCTGCGTTCACAAACCGGACGCAGCCCAAAAGGTAGCATAATAAATCATACTCTCACGGAGGAATATGCTGAGTGTGAATGAACAGCCATCGGGGTGGTGAGTAGTGCCACCGAAGGCCCTGCGTAGTCTGCTCGAAGAAGAGGCTCTGTGAATCCCAAGCCTGGAGGAAGCGTCTCCGCTTCTCCTGACCAGCCCGGGAGTCTCCCTGAATCTGGTCCCACTGGCCTCTGAGGGTATGAATAATCTCACTCCAAATCTCCGCCATGATCTGGGCAGTCGATAAGGAGGTGCCACCGAGGATCTGCGCGCAGCGCGAGGTCCAGATGTGCCATCCTGTAATGCTGCTGATAATCTCCCAGACTGGCTGCCTCTCCCGAACTCCTGTATCAGCCTCTGCTAGGTGCTGTGGGATACCCTCGAGCGGCCCCCACGTCCCCTGTGTGATAAGGAAAGTGGGGTCCTGCTGGCATGCCTCGAACAAGTGATGCAGACCAGGTGCGGTGCTGCACCAACAGAACGCGCCCCAAGTGATCACTCCTAGCTCTGGTGCTGCACGAGTAAGAAGCCCGAAAGTCCACCTCCACACTTCCTGGGCGCGCATGCAGCTCCACAGGCAGTGTTTTGGTGACTCCTCATCCGCATGGCAAATCTGACAGCAACCGTCCTGGCCTATCTGCCTCAACCAGCTCCCCACTGGAAGACCTTTGTGGGTAAGAAGCCACAGGAAGTATGAGATCTTCCGCGGCCGCCAGCTCTCCCACAAGGCCTTCCAGAAAGCCTGCAAAAAGAACCTGGAAATACCCTGTGCGTACCAGCTAGGACGCTGGGTGGGGGGGCGGCTCTGCATCCTCCCGAGAACTCGCCTGCCCAGAGTCGTGCTGTAAGCGAAGAAGGAAGTCTGCCCCTGTCCTGTCACAATCTCTGGCCACCACCACTCTCCTGGGTCCCACTCAAGCTCTGACAAGGCCCGCCCCTCCCAGAGCCAAAGACGCCAAAGCTGCAACTGGTCCTGCTCGATACTAGGGTCGGTATGCCAGACCTTCCCCAGAAGGCCTACGACCCTAACCCTCTGCCATGGGAGTAGGGGGTCAATGAGCGCATCCTCTCTCCTGAGTCGTCCGTCCCCTGAAACCGCGAAGAAGGCGATAGAGGAGTCATCCAAACGTCCTGCGACCACCAGTGGGATGCCACGGGGGGTGAACTGTCCCAGCCAGTGGGTGTCTCCAGGCATGAGGACCTGAGGCTCAGGTGGAGCCAACCAAGCGGCTGGGATCGCACCGTCGATCTCCGTGCGTCTCGCCTGGACTCCGCGTGCACCTCTCGCTGCGTCTGCCAGATCGGCCATCTCCAGATGTCTGTACGTGTCCCTCCAAACTCGAAGGGACCGGGCTGGCCCCCTCATCCAGCCGTCCCACCTGATATGTGATCTCTCCCCCAGCTGAAGGCCCTCGGCGTCTCTGACCTGCCCATTCCAGACGAGCGGCTGGCGATCGATCTCCTCCTGACAGCTGGGCTGGGACTGAATGAGACTGAGACGGAGCCGCCTCCAAACCATGAGGAGGCTACGAACGAGTGGGGAGCGGGGCTGAGTGAGCGGGGCGGAAGTGAAGATCCACCTGAAGGACGGTAGCCACTCTCCACCTCGGCGCGGGACACAAGAGCCGACTCCCTGCTGAAGTAACATCTTCCACGTTGTGTGGATAAAAATGGAAAAATATTTTTCACTTGTTGCATGTTGTTGGGTGAGTGCATAGCTATGTATATAGCTAGTTGGTTGTGGAAATGAGCTATGGATACTCTCATGAAGGACTCCACACTGATGATATATTGTCTTGAGATGGAAGACACTTCTACAGGGACTCTGGGAGATAATGAAGTGCAGTGAAGGAGCACCAAGCTAATCCAGAGCAGTGTGACGGGGTTTTGTTGTGGGATGACATGTACTCTTCATAGTTGTGTGATAGTCTGTGGGGAACTGAGTACTACATGCTGGTTAGCAGGATATGTGCAAGGGTGGAGTGCCTAAGGTTGAGTATAGGCACTAATTGCCTTGGTATAATTTGAAGGAAAGAGTGGGAGAGTGGTGAAAAAGTAAAAGCTGACGTGGCTATAATCAAAAAAGTATCCATGCAGGTGGCTACGTGAGGACGAGGCGAGGAGGTTCTAGATGGCGAGGTGGCGACTGCAAGTAGCAGGCTACAAGGAAAGGGGGTGTGCTCGGTGGAGCAGAGGGAGGGGCTCCTCTGGAAAGAAGAGAGGAGCAGGAGAGGCTCGTGTGGAGGAGAGGACACGTGAGCTGAGGAGGGGCTGTTGCTTGTCGAGGGGATTGCGACGACTACAAGAGGGAGCCTGTGAGTTCGTGAAGGGTGGTGGACACCCAAAGGATCTCAGACGACAGGGAGAGCACCGGAAGCGATGGGAGCTTCGTGAGCTCTGGAGCAAGGGAGAGGGTAGCTGTGGCGATGCGATTGCACGCTGCATGCTTCTGGAGGGAAGCCAAGAATGTACGTGGAAGAAGGAGCTTGGAGAGCAGAGAATATGACAATGCTGTAGGCCGGAGGTTCGTCAAGGGATCTGTTGCTTCGGGGAGCCTCTAAAGTTCAGAGGCCGTAGACAGGGAGAGGTCGTAATGGTGGAAGCAGTTGTGAGCTGGAAAAGGGATCGTAGGCTCGTAGCACAGGAGGTGGTGAGCTCAGAGGCAACGAGGAGATAGTCGGGGTGATATGTGAGTCAGGGAGTATCTTGCGAGACGTGGGCTAGAGTGCATGGAGTCCATGAGGCCGTGATGACGGGAATTCTGCTTGCTGGCCATCTTCATGTAACAGGTGAGGAGGAGGAGAGCCATAAGCGGGGAGCTTCGTGAGCGCTGTGAAGGCGGCAAAAAGAGTGCTGCTGTGAAGAAGACGACAAAGGTGGAGCTCCATGGTGACAAGCTAAATGGTACAGTCAGCGCTTACTGAAGTCTTGTGAAGACTTGGCTGTGAAATCGTTACTGTGTGGGCTGGGAGGATCACAGACGACGGGAGTTTAGTCGTGCATACACTGTGAATAGGAGGCTAACATAGTGTGAAAGCCATAGTCTCATGTGTGCTCTATGAGAAAAAGAAGTCGCAGAGTAGCTTTCGTCATGTGAGGGGAGAAAGCCAACGAAGGAAAGTGATCCTTGAAGAGATGTAATCTGTGCATGAAGGAGAGAGCGATCGAAAAGGAATAGGATGCTGCCATAGTAGAGATTGTGAGACATGGGCTGACCGCGTCTCTATCTGTGGAGGCCTGTGATAAGTTGGAGATTCCATTTCTAGCTTGGCAAGTGATGAACACTAATCCATAGCATGGGTTGGCTAAGCATAATGGCCAGTTTTTTTGTTGCAAGCTGAGTAGACAGTATGTTTTAGAAGATGAGTGCCAGTTTACATCGCCATTGCTTTGGGACATGGATGGACATAGAGCTTGGGTTGTGCATCTTGGTTGTGTGTTTGAGGGACTGAACCTCAAGGGGTGCCTTGATGACACATCTTAGAGGAGGAGCCCTGGTTGGTCATAAGGCTTCATCAATTGCTTGTGAACTATGATGCGGGAGCTTGACTCACCTCAACCTCAAAGAATTTTGAGGGGAGCTTGTGGATTGCAAACAGCTTGTATATGAGATGTGTGAAGGCCTTATGTGGTTGTGCATGGCAAATAGTTGTGGTTGTGGTGTATGCTCACAGAGATGAAATTATGTTTCATGGGTCATTTATGTGTTTACTGAACTTGATTTCAGTTAGTAAGAGAGCTTGTCTTGAGCTGTGTAACTCACTGGGTTCTTTCTGAGTTTCTTAGCTTCCAGTGGAAATGTGACCAGAGTGTGACGTGTGTCCGAAGATGTGAAGAGACAATGATGTTGAATGGATGCCTTTTGCCTTGTGAATGCGTTGTCTGGGTGTTTTGAACGTGGATGAGTGTGGCTGTGAAGGCGGGTTATGCTCTACTACTTTTGTCCATCCACGTTTTGGTGCCTCCACGGAGGAAGTTCACTTCAGTTTACAAGATTGGAGGAGCAGGTATTCTGAGATGTGTTGCAAGCAATGGGGAGAAATCCACACATGAGAGTGATACAGTGTGAGTGGTGTGGAAAATGTGGTCACAGGAAGGACAGATGTATTGAAGTCCAGCTACGTGTGATCCGACTCCGAGCCAGAGTGCAGAGAGCTTTGAAAGTGCTTGCCCGCAGGAAAAAGAATGCTCTTCGGATGCAAAGTGAGCTTCTTCAGTAGTGTATTTGTTTTGTTGCCTTCGAGTTTTGTTGTGGTTGAGAAAGCGAGGGTGTGTGACAGTTGAAAGATTGTGAGGATGGCAGAGGACTTTCCAGAGTTTTGGGGAATGCCATATGAGAATGCAGTGAGATTCTTGGAAAAGATGGAATTCACAGCACTTATGAAAGATAGGGCAACCCCTGAGATTTTGTTTCAGATCTTGAATTATTGTTTGCAGGGAGATGCAAAGGCATGGTTGCAGACTCAGATGGCTACCTTCAGGACTACTCATCCTCAACAGCAAAATCCGGAGTATACAGTGGTGAGAGCAGCTTTTCTTGCACGGTTTGCACAAAGCAGGAGCCCTAATGAAGTATGGAAGGAGTTGTGCAAAATTCAGCAAAGGGATGGTCAGGATGTGGATCAGTATCTGATAGAGTTTTGGTAGACTGTGGAGTCTATGGTGTGAGGCTTTGATTCCTGAAGTACCCCCGCAAATGATAAAGAGAGACCGGTTTGTGGCTGGTCTGGAGTCTACCCTCCGTCTAAAGGTGGAGCTGAAGAATATTGATAGTTTTGAGAATGCAGTCAGAGTGGCTAGAGAGAAAGAATGGAAGGTCAAGAGACTGAGGCAGCTTGGTATGCAAGAGGAGCCTAAAAACCTGGTCAGTAGGCCAGAAATGATCAAGGCATATGTAGAGAGAGAGCCGGTGTCTATTCCTATGCGGGATGATTCCCTAAAAAAGGAATTGCATGAAGCTGTGGAGCTGATGAAAACACTCAGCCTAAATTGGATGGAGATTGCAGGAAGAAGCAGAGGTCAAAATAACAGCGGAGATGCTATGGATGGAGGAGAAGGAAGTTCAGCTGATGCAAGGAGAGTACCGAATTATGTGATGAGCTGTAGACTGGAATTGGAAGAGGAACTTGAGGAGACAGTCACAGATGAAGAGATAGATTTTTTGAGTGAGACAGAGGAAGAGAGCATCTCATCAGAGGAAGAGACTCAGTTGTCTTCACTGTTGAAGGAACCTAATGCATATAGAGTTGATGATGTAAGGGAGCTGGATATCATTACACTTATGAGTGGAGGCTTGTCAATTGCTATGGAGGAGGGTGTTGCTCAGCTAGATCTGTGCGAGGTGGTAGAAGAGAGCCCGAGAGAAGGGGTTGCTACCATAGATGGCAGAAATGTTGAGAGCCCATTAAAGGCAGCTAAGGATAAGTCTATGTGTGTAGATGATGATCATGCTCCAGTGTTGAGTGGTGATGATATGCCTATGATGGCTGAATGCAATCAGTTTGTGGTTGACACTGTGATTGTGCATACCGAAGAAGATGAGATTTCAGGTTCAGCAAATGAGGAAGAGAAGTGTGAAATTAGTAGTGAAGATGAGAGCTCAATCATGTGTGACAGTGATGAAGCTGATGTGGTTATTACTGATAAAGTAAAAGACCTACAGACAGCAAGTGTTGATTGTGTGCATGCAAATTGTGATGAGTATGATGAGGTTAAGATTCAGTGTTTACAAGATGATGGTGATTCAGAGGATGAGATGGATTGTGTTCTTGATGATGCACTGGATGATATGTTAGTATTGATCTCTTCGAAAGAGAATGAAAACACCAGTATGCATGTTGAGCTAGATGGCAGTGATAGTGTGATTGATGATCAGCTGGATGCTTTACTTGATGATACCCTCATGGATTTTGCATGTGTGGTTGGCAATGACAAGAGAGAGTGTGCTGGTATGTTTGAGCATTCTTCAGGTGGAAGAGATGTTCGTTTTCTCCCGAGTGATCTTGATAATTCATGTGATGGGTTGAGTTTTGCAGCTTCGAAGGTTGAGACAATAGGGTATGCTGAGAAGTCCCTAATCATAGATTATGAGCTGGTTGTGCCTGTGAGATCTGTGTGTGAGGTTGTAACCTCAAAAGATGTGGCTGATGTGAAGCTGAGAAAGACTCATGATACAAGTGTGATAGCTAATAGCCAATGGAGTGGTGTAATATCTTGGCAGGATAAGATATGGGATCCTGGAGGCTTAATGAAGATGAGGATACATGGAAGGAGCTGGTGGCTACATCAAATTGGTGTGCTAATGATTCCATTTGATCCAGGAGGATGGTGGATTATGCATATCTGGCAGTGGAGGGTTCAAAGTTATCCTTTTGATCCGGGAGGAGGAAAGCAGAGGCATAGCGCACAAGCTTGCTTTGTTTTTGATCCAGGTGGTTTGCTGATGTTTTTTTCTTTAGCTGCTGGACATGAATGTCACAGCAGAAGAGAAGGGGTTGCTAGAGATGTGTGGATAAAAATGGAAAAATATTTTTCACTTGTTGCATGTTGTTGGGTGAGTGCATAGCTATGTATATAGCTAGTTGGTTGTGGAAATGAGCTATGGATACTCTCATGAAGGACTCCACACTGATGATATATTGTCTTGAGATGGAAGACACTTCTACAGGGACTCTGGGAGATAATGAAGTGCAGTGAAGGAGCACCAAGCTAATCCAGAGCAGTGTGACGGGGTTTTGTTGTGGGATGACATGTACTCTTCATAGTTGTGTGATAGTCTGTGGGGAACTGAGTACTACATGCTGGTTAGCAGGATATGTGCAAGGGTGGAGTGCCTAAGGTTGAGTATAGGCACTAATTGCCTTGGTATAATTTGAAGGAAAGAGTGGGAGAGTGGTGAAAAAGTAAAAGCTGACGTGGCTATAATCAAAAAAGTATCCATGCAGGTGGCTACGTGAGGACGAGGCGAGGAGGTTCTAGATGGCGAGGTGGCGACTGCAAGTAGCAGGCTACAAGGAAAGGGGGTGTGCTCGGTGGAGCAGAGGGAGGGGCTCCTCTGGAAAGAAGAGAGGAGCAGGAGAGGCTCGTGTGGAGGAGAGGACACGTGAGCTGAGGAGGGGCTGTTGCTTGTCGAGGGGATTGCGACGACTACAAGAGGGAGCCTGTGAGTTCGTGAAGGGTGGTGGACACCCAAAGGATCTCAGACGACAGGGAGAGCACCGGAAGCGATGGGAGCTTCGTGAGCTCTGGAGCAAGGGAGAGGGTAGCTGTGGCGATGCGATTGCACGCTGCATGCTTCTGGAGGGAAGCCAAGAATGTACGTGGAAGAAGGAGCTTGGAGAGCAGAGAATATGACAATGCTGTAGGCCGGAGGTTCGTCAAGGGATCTGTTGCTTCGGGGAGCCTCTAAAGTTCAGAGGCCGTAGACAGGGAGAGGTCGTAATGGTGGAAGCAGTTGTGAGCTGGAAAAGGGATCGTAGGCTCGTAGCACAGGAGGTGGTGAGCTCAGAGGCAACGAGGAGATAGTCGGGGTGATATGTGAGTCAGGGAGTATCTTGCGAGACGTGGGCTAGAGTGCATGGAGTCCATGAGGCCGTGATGACGGGAATTCTGCTTGCTGGCCATCTTCATGTAACAGGTGAGGAGGAGGAGAGCCATAAGCGGGGAGCTTCGTGAGCGCTGTGAAGGCGGCAAAAAGAGTGCTGCTGTGAAGAAGACGACAAAGGTGGAGCTCCATGGTGACAAGCTAAATGGTACAGTCAGCGCTTACTGAAGTCTTGTGAAGACTTGGCTGTGAAATCGTTACTGTGTGGGCTGGGAGGATCACAGACGACGGGAGTTTAGTCGTGCATACACTGTGAATAGGAGGCTAACATAGTGTGAAAGCCATAGTCTCATGTGTGCTCTATGAGAAAAAGAAGTCGCAGAGTAGCTTTCGTCATGTGAGGGGAGAAAGCCAACGAAGGAAAGTGATCCTTGAAGAGATGTAATCTGTGCATGAAGGAGAGAGCGATCGAAAAGGAATAGGATGCTGCCATAGTAGAGATTGTGAGACATGGGCTGACCGCGTCTCTATCTGTGGAGGCCTGTGATAAGTTGGAGATTCCATTTCTAGCTTGGCAAGTGATGAACACTAATCCATAGCATGGGTTGGCTAAGCATAATGGCCAGTTTTTTTGTTGCAAGCTGAGTAGACAGTATGTTTTAGAAGATGAGTGCCAGTTTACATCGCCATTGCTTTGGGACATGGATGGACATAGAGCTTGGGTTGTGCATCTTGGTTGTGTGTTTGAGGGACTGAACCTCAAGGGGTGCCTTGATGACACATCTTAGAGGAGGAGCCCTGGTTGGTCATAAGGCTTCATCAATTGCTTGTGAACTATGATGCGGGAGCTTGACTCACCTCAACCTCAAAGAATTTTGAGGGGAGCTTGTGGATTGCAAACAGCTTGTATATGAGATGTGTGAAGGCCTTATGTGGTTGTGCATGGCAAATAGTTGTGGTTGTGGTGTATGCTCACAGAGATGAAATTATGTTTCATGGGTCATTTATGTGTTTACTGAACTTGATTTCAGTTAGTAAGAGAGCTTGTCTTGAGCTGTGTAACTCACTGGGTTCTTTCTGAGTTTCTTAGCTTCCAGTGGAAATGTGACCAGAGTGTGACGTGTGTCCGAAGATGTGAAGAGACAATGATGTTGAATGGATGCCTTTTGCCTTGTGAATGCGTTGTCTGGGTGTTTTGAACGTGGATGAGTGTGGCTGTGAAGGCGGGTTATGCTCTACTACTTTTGTCCATCCAACGTCTGCCCCCCTGGGGTCAAACCGCGGATGATAAGCTTGCCTAACAAGGCCCGACTCTGAAGCTCTGGATCAATGACCCCCAGACCCCCCTCCGCCTGCGGAAGAATGACTGTCTGCCAAGCAACCCTGGCTCTGGTATCTCTCTGCCCATCCTCCCCAGACCAAAGAAAGTTCCGAACCAACCTCCTGAGCTGTGCCACGCTGGATCTCGAGAAGCACCAACAGGAAGCCACATACCAAGCCGTGGCTAGAAGGACCTGGTTAACTACTAAAGCACGACCTGCAAGGGACAGCTTAGCAGTGCTCCAGAAAGCCAGCTTCCGTCGGATGGAATCTAGCACCGGGAGAAACTGCTGAGCTGGCGTAATGTCTAGGCCAACCTGGAAGCCAAGGTATCTAGCTGTCTGTCCACGTGGAATCCATCTGAAGCCCAGGAATCGCCCCCACTGAGAACACGCCCCCGGGTCTGTGAGAAAACCAACTGATTTGTTCCAGTTGATTTTCGCACCAGCGGCCGAGCAGAAAACCTCCAGGGCCATCCGCACCCTCTCTAGCATCCTCTCATCGTCCTGGACATAAAGGGCTGTATCATCTGCGTACTCTGAGTCCAGAAGCTCCGTGTCCTCCCGGAGTGGAAGGCGAACACCCCTGAGCCCTGTGGACCTCGCCCGAAGGTAGTAAGTCATGGCCTCGGCGAAGAAGAAAAACAGATAAGGAGCCAGGGGGCAGCCCTGACGTACTGATCTCTCCAAGCTGAAACGCTCACCCATCCTGCCTCCAATGATGACTCTGCTAGACGCTGTCCTGTACAAAGCTGAGATACCCTGAATCCAGCCTGCCGGGAAACCTAGTCGCTCCAGAGTCCCCTCCAAAAAGGACCAATCCACGCGATCGTAGGCCTTCTCGAAGTCGAGAAGTAAAATGGCAAGGTGTGAACCGCTGTACTGAGCCCACTCCGCCGCCTCTGAAAAGGTGAAGACATTATCCAGGATACTGCGATCCTGGACAAAGCCTGTCTGAGTGTCATGGACGAGGTCTGGGAGTAGAGGTCGAACTCTGGCACTGATCATCTTGGCGAGGATTTTGTAGGCAGTGGTAAGGAGAGTGATCGGACGCCACTGGCGGATCTCCTGTCTATCTCCTCCCTTCGGGATGAGGCAAATCAGTCCCGAGGAAAGGCTCTCTGGCATCTGACCGCTGCTGAAAATCCCCTGCAGAGCTGCAAGGAGGGGCTGATGGATCTGGTCCCAGAAGGAGGTGAAGAAAGCTCGGGATAGCCCATCCTCACCTGGGCATTTCTGCCCATCAATAGCCATCAAGGCCTCCAACATCTCGTCCGCGGTGAACGGCGCCAACAACGTCGCCTGCATGCTGGGCTGGACCAGGGATGGAATGTGCCTCCACACCTCCTCACGGTCACGACTAGCACGAGGGGCAAGTGGCTCCTGCTGGAAGAGGGTCCTGTAGAAGTCAGTGGCCAACCCCAGGACCTCCCCCGGGTCCGTAACAATGTGACCATCCGCTGTCCTGAGACTCCGTAGCTGATCACCTGCAGCTCTCTGGCCGTGTGTCCTGAAGAACTCCCTGCACATCCGGTCACCCTTCCGGGCCCAGAAGGAGAGAGAGGCGTGAAAGGAGAACTCGGAGCGACGCTGGAGGGTCTCCTCCAAGAGGGCTCTGGCTCGAAGGGCCTGGATCCGAAGCTCCTCCGAGCCCGGGGAAGACTGCTGAAGTCGCTGAATGGAGGCGAGGTCCCTCCGAAGAGCTCTCTCTCTGCCCCACCAATCCTGTCGAACCTGTAGGGCTGCGAGCTGGCAGATCTGGCTGGACTCCTGCAGAGCCTGCGCGACCGAGTCTACCAGATCCATGCCCTCCCCCCAGTCTCTGTCCCAAAGACTGCAAATGCTGCTACGGACGTCCGCCCTCGAGAAGATGGAATCGGGAATCCTGCATGATCGGGGGGGGAGAGTCTGGGCTGCCGAATCTAATGAGAGGAGCACAGGCGCATGGTCGGATAGTGTCGTCCCTGGAACAATGCCCGCCTGGCCACCTCTGCTGATGGCCCAATCGCTGACATAAAACCTATCAAGCCGCTCCAGGAGTCTGCCTCCTTCCCTGCGGAAGCCCCAAGAGAAGTCCAGGCTCCCGTGCCAACGCCGGAAGGACGGGTCTCTCCAACTGTCCCTCCCTCCTGTCGCGAAGATGAAAGAATCCCAAGCTGACTGCTCTGCCTGAGCCATACCTGTGAACTCCGGATCTCTACCCTGCTGGTCCTCCAAGGTCTCCAGGTTGTTGAAGTCTCCTCCAACAATCCAGGAATCCATGTCTGGAAGAATCCCTGTAAGTGTCCTCCAGAAGGTGGCTCTGCATCTGAGGTCTGTGGGAGCATAAATGTTGAGGATTCCTATCTTGGATCCCTCCAAATTCAGGCCTACCCAAAGGGCTCGGCCTGGGATCAACGTGCCGTGACCGAAAACTGACTGAGCTAACTGCTCGCACACGGAGGTACAGACCCCCCCGCTCCTCCCCTGTGCGCCGATCGAAGGCTCCCAATAAGTGTAGGAGCGTCCAGGGAGAACCTTCCCGCAGCTACGGGCATGAGCCGCAGAAAGCTTGTGCTCCTGGAGCAGCAGTACATCCAATCGACCAATCACTGCAGGCTGAAGTTCCTGACGCAAAATGAGCTTCCTGGGACCACGGGTACTCGAAGAGTGAAACCCGTTCACATTCCAGGATACGAGGTGTAGGCTCATGGAGAGGGATGGGGGGCTGCGAACAGCTGTCTGCTCGCAGAAGAAGTCGAAGAAGAATCAGACAGATCGGAGTGGAGGCGCTGCCGCTTGTGAGAAGGTTTGGAGGGGGAGACGGGGTCGTCCTGCCCGTTCTTCAACACCTTCAGCAAAGGCGAGAGGCCTCTAGTGCCATGAACAAATGCTTTCTCGAGCCAGCTCGAGATCTCTGAAGCAGTCATCCCGTAGAAGGTTCGGAGTTTCTGTTGGGACCAAGCTCTGACATCCTGGGGAAGAGGCCATGCCAGGGGGGGTCTGAGGATCACAATCAATCGGAAACGTTTGGCAGCGCAACGCCACCGCAAGCGCACATCGCCCTCGGACCACTGAGTCTCGAGGAGCTGCCCACCGGACGGGCCTATCCAGGAGCAAATCTGGGCGTGTGTCTGCTCTCTGAGAGCCTCCCACACCGAGTCGTCTGTCCAGGTCTCGGTGCCATCGCTGAGGAACGTGAAGGCGAAGCTAGGGCCATCCCTGGGAGCCAAGGCACCAATCCTCCCATCCGCCCCTTTGCGGAGCATGAAGATACTAATGTCGAGACAAGCCGGGAAGGTCCCAAGGTCGGCCACATCCAAGTAGTCCCAGGGGCCAGATCTGTAAAAGTCTCGAGGGAGCTCTCTCTCCTGGAGCTGAGACCCAGCTGAGTCTGCCACTGGGGGGCTAGCGGGAAGGGAAACCTGCTCCACTGGTGGTACAGACACCGGGTGTCCTGCAAGCGGGGGAGGAGGGGGAGGAGGCTGCGGGATAGGCGACTCGGGCTCCACGGAGGCGACTGGCGGAGAAGGTGGAGGAGGTGGAGCGGAGGCTGCACTCGGCTGGGAAGGCGACGGTGCAGCTAACTCTGTAGGAGGGGCGAGGGGAGCAGGGGGGGGAGGGGGATGGGGATGCATCTGGAACTGGGGCTGAGAGGGAGGGGGAGGGGGAGGGGACTGAGGAAAAGGAGGCGGGGGCTGAAACTGCGGGGCGGGCGAAGGGGGGGGAAACTGGGGAAACCGGGGAGAAGGCGGGGGGGTGGGAGAGAGGAGGATCTGAGGCTGTGGAGGGCGGGCTGCCGTCGAAGAAGAGGCTCTCCCAGGTCCCTGGGGCATCTGCCTGTCAGGCCTGTGGAGTGCTGCTGCAGGAATGGTGACCTCTGCCTCCTTGCCTTTATCCGAAATCTTCTTATTCTTTCCTCTTTTCCTTCGAACCTCGGTCCAACCGCCCACTACCTCTGGCCCAGGCTCCGACTGCCTCGGCTCCTCCTGACGTGGCTGTCCGGGGGGGGGAGGTGGGGGCGGAGGGGGCGGGGGCGGGGAGGGTCGAGACGAGCTGGCAAAGCGTGGACAAGTAGCCGCCAAGTGCCCAAAGCCATGGCACCGCAGGCACTGACCTGGCTGTCCGGTGACTATCATGCTCTGGGTGATACTGCCGGCACCGGTAACGATCTCGATCACTGCAGGGAGAGTCGCAGGATCCGCCACAGCCACACGGACTCGGGGAGCTCCTGCCGTGGTCACCGCGTCGGCAAAGGTGTCGTGCATAACCCAGCCAAAATGGGAGCCCAAGTCCCTGACAATCGGCCGCAGCTCAGTAGCAAGCCCTGGAAAAACGAGTGTCACTGGGTGGCGAGGTATACGGAACCGAGTGTCGAAATCCGCTGCGCTGAAACCACGGTACCACGGGACTATCATGATGATCTTCCCATCCACCGATGTGGGGGAACCGGCAATCAGATTGCTCGCAGCTTTCTCACTGGAGAGTTTGAGCCAGAAGATGCCCCTTCCCATAAGGGCCACCTCCTCGATATGGCCATCCTCTAGCAAGAGAGTGGACTGGAGCCAGTCCCTGATGGTAGACCTGGAGGGGGAGTGTCCAATGACTCTACCGTAAACAGAGGTACGAGCAAAGTCACTGGCTACCTCCTGAACACGAGATGATTGTTGCTCTGTCAGGATAACGCGGTAGGCATCTGGAGAGGGAGGGTCCGACTGGGCCTCCGGATCCGGGCTGGGGGCCGCCATACCGCCAAGACTAACTGCAAGCTTCCAATGAAGAAAAACAGGCTGCCACCCAAGAAGAGATGAAGCGGCGGTGGAGCCTGGGGGTGAGGCGGCGAGGCGGGATGGAGCGGAGGGGGCGGCTGGAGCGGCGGCGAGGCGAGGATGGAGCGGAGGCGGGCGAGGCGAGGCGGGATGGAGCGGAGGCGGGCGAGGCGAGGCGAGGCGGGATGGAGCGGAGGGGGCGAGGCGAGGCGGGATGGATCGGAGGCGGGCGAGGATGGAGCGGAGGCGGGCGAGGTGAGGCGGGATGGAGCGGAGGCGGGCGAGGCGAGGCGAGGCGGGCTGGAGCGGAGGCGGGCGAGGCGAGGCGGGATGGAGCGGAGGGGGGGGCTGGAGCGGCGGCGAGGGGGGGGGGGTTGGAGCGGGGGCGAGGGGCGGGTTGGAGCGAGGGGGCGGGATGGAGCGGAGGTAAGGGGCGGGGATGGAGCGAGGGGGCGGGATGGAGCGAGGGGCGGCTGGAGCGAGGGGCGGAGGTGAGGCGAGGGGCGGAGGTGAGGCGAGGGGCGGGATGGAGCGAGGGGCGGAGGTGAGGCGAGGGGTAGCGGGGTGCCGGCGGGGGGGGAGGAGAGGGGACGGGGGTCGAGGGCGGACGGGAGGGGTGGAGGTGGACGCGGCGAGGGGGGGGGGGGGGGGGAGCGAAGGGGAGGTAGGGGCTAACGGCGAGGGGGGAGGGGAAGCTCGCAGGAGCAGATTAGACTCACTGTGTAGCATAACAAGACATGTTAGGAAGCCACACACCAAAATAGGAAAACCAATACATCTTTTGAGGAGGACTATCCAAGGCAGAGGACCTTTAGACTCAATCAAAACCAAACACTCACTAGATATCATTTTAGGGGGACTATCGAGGAGAGGACCCCAAAATACATCAAGCTGTAGTAATAAAAAAATAGATCTCTTATGATAAGAGATGTCCTCCAAGTAGCCACTGCACACGTGTGCACATCCCTGCAAGACGATGACGATGTCGAAGAAGCGCTAGGCAGGAATACCCCAAAAGATGTGTCAGTGAAGTCCATGGGGTAGCTAGATGGAGCACTCACATAGTGACTCTCAAAATGGCTAAGGGACAATCATCAATATCAAAGTAGAGGTTGGAGGTGTCACGAGCACTTGGAGAGTTGGTCAAAAGTGGAGCTCGGGCACCAAGGACAATCGGGCAATAATCAGAGAAGTCGGAAAGTGTTTGGAGCTCACATCAAGCTCAGAGCAGCTCCAATAGAATGTCGGGCAGAAGGAGCAAATGGCGGGCTGGAGCAGAGGTCAACAAGGAAGAGGATGGACAGCTCCACGTTGAGCTGGTTGCATCATGCTTGGGCTATCAAATCATTGAGCTCCAGAACAAAATTCGCGTGCAGAAACAAATTTCATCACTTCTTGCAAGGGCTGTAACTTTTCACAGAGAAAACTCAGATTGCAATGATGTAAAGACAAAATTTGTAGTATTCAAGGTCCTCTACAACTTTGCTGAAGACACTAAGCCGTGATTCTGCTTATAGCTCTGGATAGAAGCGTCACATCGTTTGCAAGTCACAGAAAGATGTAGCTGAAGAAAGGAGAAGAGAGGTGGCAGATCATGGCGTGGAGAAGAGAGCTCAAGAAAGGAGAGAAGAGGGCAGCCTTCCAAGGAGGAGTTAGAGTAGCTTCATTGGCCTCCCTCACCTCAACCTCTTGGAAGGGAAAGGGAAAGAGAGAGTAGGGCTAGGAACATGGCTCTGATACCATATGAAGAGACATGGTGGTAGGAGAATGCCAAGCTAACTAGGAACGGAAGGGAAATATGGAAAGCATAATGGAAAGGAAATGAAAGAACAAGTGTTAGGTAATGATAACCAAAATACTCACATGTAGATAGCTTGATGTTGATTGATGTTTTAGACGATAGACAAGTACAACAATATATGGTGTGCCACTAGACTCTAGAAAGTCACAAAGTCCATGGGATATCTCCCAATATGACACGTGGCATGTCTAGGACTTACTAGACTATAAAACCACTAGTACACTCATTTTTTACTCACTTTGGCTTCATATTCCAACAGTGACCCGACAGCTCAGACAGAGGGTTGACTCACAGATCATACTTGGGGACATCCCCTCCTTGTTTAGGGTTGGCCGAACCCGATCGACAGGGGTCACAGTGGCCTTGGTTAGACGCAGAGCTACGACGAGGAGACGTACCAGGACTGCACCTTTGGGGAGGCGACAACGGTCTATTGCTGACCTCATGCCTCCACTTCCACTACCTCATCCATCGTGATGTCCTACTGCTGTTGATGATGATGATGATGATTATGATGATATCGATGATGATGCTAAGATTGATATATATAGTTGACTATTTACATGACTATGTTGTACTTGGGAATTAGTACTGCCATTTTGCATTTTTTGCATTCTGCATTGGTGTGGATGCTTGTTTAGTAGCTCCACTACCACAACTCATTGTATCAAGTTTATCACAGTCTCATAGACCCATCGGTCTTCCGGAAGAATGCAACAAACTTCGGAGGAGATTGCTCCATGGAGACTTGGCACCGCCAACAGCCCACTTGACACTTGCCCAGATCTTCACACTCATGGTAGGAGGCATGGTCGATGGCCATGACTTCCATCATTTCTTTGGATCACAGACCCCTTAGGGAGGACGATGTTCCTCATATTTCATATTTTACATTTTGTATCTAGGCATTTTTGGTACTCTATTTCATTTCATTTTGTATCTAGGATTTTTGTAGCCATTTTTGGCATCTTAGCTGTATTACGATGAGGCCACCTAGTTGGTGCATCGTTGATGATGTATTTTCCTTTCGGATGATTTTGTGTCCCATAGGCCATGTATGGCCTTCCGTGGACCTTTAATAAAATTTCTTTCTTTCTTTCTTTCTCTCTCTCTCTCTCTCTCTCTCTCTCTCTCTCTTAATGCCCCCCCCTCTTTGTCCGTCACTTAGCACCCCCCCCCCCTCTTTGTCCCGTCCGTCGGGCCACCCCTCTCCGTCTGTTCGTTATTCCTCCCCTTTTCGTCCATCGTTGCCCAAAGTCCCCCCCTCTCTCTATCACTCACCCCCCCCCCCCCCTTTATTGCTCATCCCCTCCCTCACCGTCACCTAGCCCCTCCTCTTCCGCTTCCGCTAGCCCGCAACACCACCTAGCTCCCGAAGTAGGTCTCACAAAAGGGAGCCGTTGTCCAACCCAGCCTCTAATGAGCTGAGCTCGTGGCTTATTCTACGGTGTTAGCTTCAACAAAGGGGTCTCGGATTGCACAGGTCCTTCCTTCTGAATAGATTTTGGACGGCTGTAGGTGCACACATTAATTGGCATAAATCCAATGGTTTTTGGATTTGTGATGATGACATCCCGGATTGGCGTAATGATATTGCCTTCACTTGGGTACAAAGGGGCCTCTCCGTCAGATATTTGGGCTGCCAGGTTGGGGTGGGCATCTCTCCCTCACAACAGTTTGCTCCAGTGTTGGAGAGCATCAGAAGAATGCTCCTTTTCTGGAGCTAAGCCAAACTTGACTTGGCTTCCAGGGTGGTGGTGGTTAACCAGGTTCTTCTAGCCACAACATGGTTTGTATGCTCTTGTTGGTGCCACTCTAGGGATTGTATCACTCAGCTTAAGAGGCTCGTACGAAACTTTTTATGGAGTGGTCTAGATGGCACAACTGATGTTACAGCTAGGGTGGCTTGGGAGACCTTGATTCTTCCTACAAGTGAAGGGGTTTTGAATATCATCGACCCGGATCTACAGTGCAGAGCCTTACTCTGCAAGGTCGTTGTGAGAGGACTTATGCCACTGCAAGAGCCTTGGAAGGATTTCTTTATCAGATGCATACAGTCTCGCGCACCCTCTTCAGGAGAGGATTGGACACACAGTACCAGATGGATTTCCACCACAGCCCACCTCAGGTCTCCCTCTTTCCCTCTTATGGTTGCTATCCTGAAAGCATCGGCCAACTTCAGGAGTACACTTCGCAGGATTCCCCCTTCCACCCGTGAAGAGATTGAAAGGCAGCCTCTCATGTGGAATGACAATATTTTGGATGAGCATGGCAGACCACTTGGAGCTTCTCCTTACATGCAGTGGCCAAGATGGGAGAGGGACCTTGCGTCTACCGTGGGAGCATGGAAAGCATTCAGGAAGCTTCCTGTAGGCCGACAGGCCCAAATGGTTCTTAATCTCAGAGGAAGTGCAGGCAGAGTTTAACAGATTGATGCAGCCTTGCCCTTGGATTGGGTGGACACAGATGACATGCCTATTACTTGCTCCACCTGTAGGGGGGCATTTTTCAGATTGGGAGTTCCTTTATAGGTCATTGCTTTTCATGACACACATGAGGATGCCTTAGTTTTTTGTGTTTCTTCGGGGGGCAGGCTGTCCAGATCTACAGACGATATCTTGTTGGAGGTACCATTTGAGCCAGTCAGGATAGTGGGCTTCATGGAGCATGGCTCTCTTTCACAGTGGTACTTGGCCCGCTTCTCCTCGCCCTTGGCTCATGGAGGCTATGGCTCTATGGAGGTGTCCCAATTAAGTTTTTGCAGTGGGACCCTGGGGAATGGGAATGGATAGATGAAGGGCATCGAGAGAAGGGCATCCTCTTCTTTCGTTACACAGTCAGTAATGCTAGGAAATTCCAGCTCAGCTCTAGGGGTGGAAGCCTACCAGAGCTCCTCATTGGGAGAACTTTCAGATTTCTGCTGACTTGCAGAGAATTTTTTGGCAGAGGCTCTGGAAATCCCACCGGAATAGAAAATTCACTCTCTTCTTTTGGCTTTTTATTCATGGTGGGATAGCAGTGAACCAATGGAGATCCAGGTTTGGAGCTGACCCTTCTTGCCCTCGTTGCCTTTCTGCTTTGGAGACAATACAACACTGCCTTTGGGATTGCAGACAGGCGAGAATCATATGGAAGGGGATGGCTAGACTTCTCAGCACTTTTGTTCGCCCACCTTTCTACATGACCTAGGGATCAATCGCTTGGCTCACTCTTTCAGGGCCCCAGGTCTTCTTTGAGAGACTTAACTCCTCTTGGGCTCTTCACATCCGATGACAACTTGTGGAGTCGTGCTCTCTAGAGGATGTTCCGGCCACTCTCTTCAGGGCTGCTCATACCTTGGTTGACTCTCCATGGGAGGTCTTAGCTAGCATTGCAGCATGGCACATTTGGAGAGCCAAATGCACTGAGGCTTTGGACGGTTCACCCTTCTCAGATATTGGCCAGTACTTGGACAGATATATGGTACACACTCTGATGGCCATTTGGGCGACCATCATCTCGAGCAACCTCCTCCAGGAGAGTTACTTTTCTCAGAGATTGGAGAGACTCTCCCTTCTTTGATGAGACTTCTACAGGGTTGAGTTGCCATTTTCAGCCTTAGTCTTGGTTTCTTTCTACCTCATTCCTTTGAGGTGTTTTTATTACATGCTTAGCATGTTGTATTTCCGCACAGAGCTTGCTCTAGCGAGTTTCTTTCTTACTTAATAGAAGTCTCTTTTTTGCAAAAAAAAAAAGAAATAATAGCCGGAAGTGGACCTGCGATCATTGATGTCCCCTGACCAATCTAAGTCGCGGTGAAGTGACTCACAAAAATGTCACCATCTGAAGCAGAATGCAGCCCATAGGAAATTGTACCCTCTACATATCTGAGAAGCCTCTTCGCTGCATTCCAATGTGTGACTGTGGGACAATGCATGAATTGGCTAAGAATCCTGTGGCATAGGCAATGTCTGGCCATGTGGAGTATAAGTAGATCAAACTACCCTCCATTTGCCTGTACAACGTGTCATCAAACTTTTCAGTTGTATCATGCTTACTTATCTTGATTCTCTTTTCCAATGGAGTGGCCAGAGGCTTACAGTTCTCCATCTTAAATTTCTACAACAACCCCTTGGGTTTTCTAAAATTCAATGCCAAGATATAGTATAAGAGGAACAAATCTGTATGTCAAAATTCTAGCACAAGACGGACTGCATATTTACTACCAGTGAGTATGATGTCAATGACATGAAGAACAAGCATGACCAAATCTGATTTTTGTTGCAGATAATATAAATTTGGCTCTGTATGAGTGTTGACAAAGCCCTAGGACAACAAGAACTGATGTATCTTATGATACCATGCACGAGGCGCTTGCTTCAGCCCATACAAGGCTTTTTTGAGCTTGCATACCTTGTGTTCTTGTCCCTGAATAACAAAACCCTGGGGCTGATGTACATAGACCTCCTCCTTGAGATCCCCATTAAGGAAGGCGGTCTTGACATCTATCTAGTACACAGGCGAACCATAGAATGAAGCAAGAGAGATGACAGAGAGAATGGTAGTCTTCTTGGCCACCGGAGCAAAAGTCTCCTCATAATCTATCCCCTCTTCTTGCGCATACCCCTTGGCAACTAAACGGGCTTTGTACATCTCAACTGTACCATCTACATGATACTTTATTTTGTAGATCCATTTGGTGCCAACCGCTAATAAGGAAAAAAACCAGGAATTATGTACTTCACCACGTCAGATAGCTGAGACTTCATAGGGATCAGCTGCAATGTGGGCTCGTAGATGATGAGCTTATGAACCAGGTTCCAGAGCAGATATCCAGAGCACACAAATAACAAGCCAATCTCCCACACAATCTGACTAGAACACACACACAGGAACACAGAGACTCTTTGAAAGAGGGGAAAGAAGGCTTTGACTTGTTGTAGCTTTGTGTCAGCCAAGAGTTGTTCATACACACAGTTGTTCCTTGTACGACAGATCAACCACACATGATGTATCTACAACACCTCCTTCCAGCAGCTTGTATAAGTAAAAAAGCTCGTACTTATGCTTCTCGTACGGAATCCTCATGCACAAAGAACCCCCAAGAATGCTAATCCATTGAGTTATCCCCTCCACCTATAGATTCATGAGACCTAAACGATCAAAGTCCCTATCATGATTTCCGTTCAGTCACTATTGCATCTGCACACAAGCTGTACGTCATACTCAGAATTGTAAGCAGCCACATCACGAGCGCTTTCAGCAGCGACAACTCCCAAACTGTCTTCTGTTCCAGCTAAGCTCCCCCACGCAGCCTGCACCCTTGTGCGTGATTAAAGGTGACAAACCCACAGCCCAAAAAAATAAGCGACTCATACTTCATGTCGATCAGCCCGTTAGCTCTCCGCTCAGCTAATCGTCCATCAGCCTGTGCTATTTTTTTTCAGATCATCACACCCCGTTGACAGCCCATACACAGCCCAATCGCTCTCCCAGATCGTCACAACCCTCTACACCCTGACGCACTGCTCTTGTACAACAATTTGGAGCCCGTGAACCATCCGTTCATCGACCAGCAGATTCTCTCCTCTCTCCTTCTTCCGCTTTCTCCCCCCCGCAATCTCTCTTGCTCATCAACGTTTTCCAGCACTCTCCAGTAGCCGCCATCTCACGTATCAGCCCACTCGTCAGCCAGAGCATCCCCCTTCCTTGATCACGTAGCCACCTTGCATGCATACATTCCCTTTCAGATTTTCCAGCCACGTCATCACGTAGATTTACCACTCTTCCATTTAAAAAATGCAAATATCCCCCCAAGGCACATTAAATGCACATTTTGGACCTTTAGTCACACAATTCCCACACACATTAGCATGCACATTAAGGCTTGCATGCACCCCCGTACACACACATGAAAAGCCCCTTGACATGGACACCAGAACATATCAAATTCCTGTAACATGCAAGTGCACATTGACTCAGGAAAATAAAATTAAAAAACCCTTCATGACTTGATTTTCATGACCCTAAAAACATTTCACTTAACCACACACTGGACATCCTTGCTCTGGAAGTCTGGTACAACCACATTTCATTTCATCATTTCCCATGAAGTCCCTGCAAAACATACTTTATTGTCTCAAAAAACTATACATCAGTCCATCATGCTTGTGAAAGAAAAATCCACAAATGCCAAAAGCCCACATCTACCCTAGATGTGTACAACTATTTGCCTACCCACAGCTATATACAGTGCTCAAAAACTTGATACAGGTTTTGTCCTATCACCGCATTCTCGCCAATGGGTGCGGCAACCAAGTCACATATAGCATTCTTTTGAATGGATCTAATCTCAGCTTCCGTGGCTTTCTGCCATGCTGGATTGCCTTGAGTATTCTCAAAGCATTGAGGCTCATTTTCAGCTTCCATCACTTGGGTCATGAGAGCAAAATTCACCTGCTTCTTAGCATTTTGAGTGCTGGCCCTAGTTCTCCCCAATATAGGCTGATCTTTAGCATTTGTAAGTGTCAACCTAGCCCATCTAGGAACTGAATTCTCAGCTATCCCACTGGGAATCGCATCTAGAAGATAATGCTTCCAAATATTGGGCTGTCCCTCCCCATGAGCTGGCTGCAAATCTGAAACATTTGAGGGAAAAGAAGCCTCAACATGTGCAAGCTTGCTGGAGTCTGAGATGTAGAGGGAACATCATGCACTTGGGTCTTGGAGGCTCTGGTTATATGGTGGTTCTCCCATCAAGTTCTTGCAGTGGGACCCAGGGGAGTGGGAATGGATTGATGAAGGGCACCGAGAGAAGAGCATCCCCTTCTTTTGCTACACAATTAGAAATGCCAGGAGATTTCAGCTTAGTAGTAGAGGTTGGATGCCCTCCAGAGCTCCTCATTGGGATAGTTTTCATATTTCTGCAGAGGTGCAGAAATTTTTATGGAGGAGGCTCTGGAAATCCCTCAAAGAGCTGCTACTCCTCCCCGCTCCCTTGCTTCCCCCTCTCCCTCTGCCCCTCCCTCAGCCCCTCCCTCCCTCCCTCCCTCACCCTCAGCCCCTCCCTCTCCCCCTCCCTCAGCCCCTCCCTCCCTCCTCCTCTCCCTCTCAGCCCGCCCCCTCCCCTCTCAGCCCGCTCCCTCTCCTCTCCCTCTCAGCCCGCCCCCTCCTTGCCTCTCAGCCCGCCCCCTCCCCTCTCAGCCCCGCTCCCTTCTACCCCCTCTCAGCCCGCCCCCTCCCCTCTCAGCTGCTCCCTTCTACCCCCTCCCTACCTCGCCTCCTACCCCCACTCCCTACCTTGCTTTCTACCCTGCCCTCTACCCCACTCCCTACCCCTGCCTTCTACCTTGCTCCCTACCTCGCCCTCTACCCCGCCCTCTACCTCGCCCTCTACCTCACTCCCTTCCCTCCTCATCTACCCCGCCCCCTACTTCGCCCTCTTCCCTGCTCCCTTCCCTACGCCTCAAGCCCCCCTCTTCCCCGCTCCCTACCCCCCCCCCCCCCCCTCTTCCTCCCTTTCATACCCTGCTCTCCTCTTCCCCCTTCTCTTCTACCCCGCTCCCTACCCCCTGCCTCAGCCCTCTCCTCTCCAAAGCTCCATACCCTCCTTCCTATCTCCCTCCTCTTTCCTTCTCCCACAGCGTTTTTTGGAGTGGACGGAGCCTCAAAAGTGTTCAAATCGGCCTCCTCACCTCGATTGACGATGGATATTCTGTCAGCCAATCCTATTCCACCTCCACCAGCCGTGAAAACTATTACATTTTGACGAGTTGCAACATCTCAAGAAGGATGTAGAGATTGAAGGCTCTACCACGTTGATAGCACGCATCTTTGGGTCTCACCCTTCCAAATCCCAAGCCAAAGACTGCTGGATGCTTGCGGCTCTTCCCTCAAACCTCACTCCACGACTTTTAGATGTTTGTCTTCTGGGACGAGGTTTTTTCCAGGTTGTTTTTGACACTCCAGAGGTTGTGAGCACTGTGCTCAAAGCTGAGTTTTTACACCTAGGACACAGGAAGATTTCCTTTGACGCCTTCAATATTGGTTTCGACCCAGTGCAGGCAGATAAGGAAAAGTTTTCGCTCTTCATCAGATTTCCTGGGCTTCCCCAGGCTTACCATCAACTTCTTTCTGTTATTGGGGAGCATTTCGGCGTGGTTGCTGAGATTCCACCCCTCCCTGGGCCGTTGACTGCAGCAAAGGCAACCAAGGCTGATGGGGTACCTAGAGTTAGGGTCCTCCGTAAGGATCCTAATCTCACGATGGACCATGTTATGCTCCAGTGCCCGGATGGTTCCTTTTTTCGCTAGAGAGTAGAGATTGCAGGCAGGCAAGACCAGTGCAGGATATGCAGGACCATTGGACACTTTGCCAGGGATTGCCCTAATAGAAGAAAAGGCCCAAGAAGCCCTCTGGTATAGCTACCGCCCCATGGCCTCGACAGGGTGGTGGTATAGGTCCAGCACCAGCTCCTCAACCTCAACAGGGCGGTCCTCCTCAGGTGGTGGTACAACTCTTACTCGCCAAAGTGTTCCTCATCGACTAAGCGCTCCTTTGGTACCGCTGCCTTTTGCCTCCGGTGCCTCACGACCTTCAGGGGCACGTGCCGCATACCAGTGGGTTTCGGTTCGTGTGCAGATTCCACCTTCAGTTCACGAGGATGCACTAGTGGACTCTGCTTCAACTCGGGTTGTCCCTCCAGTCTCACCTCACACAGTCCGAGACGCTTCAGCTTCAACCTCCTCCCTGGTTGCAGCTTCTCCATTGGACCTAGCAGTGCCAGATGCTCTCCTCGAGGCACGAGAGGTCTCTGCAGCCGTGCAGACACAGGGTCATCTTGAGCAGTCCTCACTTCCTCCCTTGGATAGGGGAAAGGGGATGGTTTACACTATTCATCCTCTTCCCTCAGAAGGGATCCTTCGCACTTCGGTATCTGGATTGATTCACAGAAACTCATTTTCAGCTATGGCAGATGGCATCAGGATCTGACTGTAACACCCCGTCTGAGTCAACAAGCTGCGAAACACTACCTCTACTATGTCTGGGCCCATGAGTAGAGAAAAAGTGTTTGTTGACCTTGCCACTCATCTGAATCCAAAAGGATTCCCGTGCATGAAAGGCATACTCTGCTCTCTGATCCAACAATGTCTGCAAGTGAGCCCTTGCTGCAGCAAGGCGCTCCTGAATCCAAGCATCTGTGGGCCTCTTCTGCTCTTCCCTCTGAAGGGACGCTAACTGCTGGCGTATACCAATCTCACATCTGAGAATCTCACATCTCCTAGAATCAGCGACTGTATGATAATAGTCACTAATTCCGGATAAGGCTGCAGCTACCTGAGATGGATGGACAGCTCCACCCTGTATGTGAGAAACCAAAATCTATAAAATATCCTCCGTGAGAGTCTCCTCTACATAAAAAGCATCCGGAATCCTGACACTGGCAGAGCGTCCTCTCCGATGAGGCTCAAGAATCTGCAACACCACTGGAAGTGTAGCTTCAGATTATTTTGCATCCCTTCTTACTGCAGATCCAGGCACACATGCCATTGATGATGCCAGAGAGGTTATTTGGCAGTGTATCCCTGTATTGGTGAAGGATGAGATGTATGTTTCTCTGGATGCACCTTTCACCAATGCAGAATTCAAGACTGCATTACTTGCCCTTCACAAGGGCAAGTGCCCAGGTTCAGATGGACTTACCTCCTCCTTTTTTATTGCTTTTTGGGAGTAGATTGGTGATCACATTACATCAGCCCTGTAGGGCGTGTGGGACTCTGGTGATATGCCGGACTCACTCATAGATGGTCTCATTCATCTCATCCCAAAGGGGGGTAATAGGAATCTTGTGTCTCAATGCAGACCCATCACTCTTTTGGGCACTTTTTACAAGATTCTGGCGAAAGCCATCAGTCTGCGGCTACAGATTTTTCTTCTTGATTTGATTCATGACACGCAGACAGGGTTTGTGCATGGCAGAAGTATTTTTGATAATATTTTCTCATTTTGGGAGGCCTTAGAATGGGCCATGCAGAGCCGCCAGAGATTGGCCATTCTACTCTTGGACTTTGAGAAAGCTTATGACAGAGTAGACTGGGATTTCTTAGAGGGTACTCTATCTCCCTTTGGTTTTTCAGATGCATGGATTAGAGGAGTATCCTCTCTCTACAGATCAGCCCATAGCCAATTGCTCATTGGAGGGGTAAGAGGGGACAGGTTTCAGATTTCCAGATACGTCCGCCAGGGATGTCCTCTTGCCCCGTTTCTTTTTCTGTTTGTGGCGGAAGCTATGAGTATCTACATTAGATCTCAAGCTGATCTTTATGGGCTGAGGCTTCCTATTTGCCGGGAAGAAGAGGTCCTGGATATTGAGTTGGCAGATGACACGGCTGTTTTTTTGGATGCCTCCCCCAGGACACTCACTTCCTTCCGGACAGCCTTGGATTTGTTTTGCACGGCTGCAGGTGCACACATTAATTGGCATAAATCCTGTGGTTTTTGGATTTGCGACGATGACACCCCAGATTGGGGTAATGATATTGGCTTCACTTGGGTACAGAGGGGTTTCTCGGTCAGATATTTGGGCTGCCAGGTTGGGGTGGGCATCTCTCCCTCACAACAGTTTGCTCCGGTGTTGGAAAGCATAAGAAGAAAGCTCCTTTTTTGGAGCTCAGCCAAACTTGACTTGGCCTCCAGGGTGGTGGTGGTTAACCAGGTTCTTCTAGCCACAGCATGGTTTGTATGATCTTGTTGGTGCCACTCTAGGAATTGTATCACTCAGCTTAAGAGGCGTGTACGAAACTTTTTATGGAGTGGTCTAGATGGCACAACTGATGTTACAGCCAGGGTGGCTTGGGAGAACTTGATTCTTCCTAGAAGAGAAGGGGGTTTGAATATCATCGACCCAGATCTACAGTGCAGAGCTTTACTCTGCAAGTTCGTTGTGAGAGGGTTTATGCCAGGACAAGAGCCTTGGAAGGATATTTTTATCAGATGCATACAGTCTCGCACGCCCACTTCAGGAGAGGATTGGACACACAGTACTAGATGGGTTTTCACCACAGCCTACCTCAGGTCTCCCTCTTCCTCTCTTATGGTTGTTATCCTGAAAGCATGGGCCAGCTTCAGGAGTACTCTTCGCAGGATTCCCCCATCCAACCATGAAGAGATTGAAAGGCAGCCTATCATGTGGAATGATAGGATTTTGGATGAGCTTAGCAGACCACTTGGAGCTTCTTCTTACATGCAGTGGCCAAGATGGGAGAGGGGCCCTACATCTACAGTGGGAGCATGGAAAGCCTTCAGGAAGCTTCCTGCAGACCAACAGGCCCAGATGGTTCTTAATCTCAGAGGGAGTGCAGGGAGAGTCCAGCAGATTGATGCAGCCTTTCCCTTGGATTGGGTGGACACAGATGACATGCCTATTACTTGCTCCACCTGGATGGGGTATTTTCCAGATTGGGAGTTCCTTTACAGGTGATTGCTTTTCTTGACCCACATGAGGATGCCTTAGTATTTGATGTTTCTTCAGGGGGCAGGCTGTCCAGATCCACAGACGATATCTTGTTGGAGGTACCGTTTCAGCCAGTCAGGAGAGTGGGCTTCATGGAGCATGGCTCTCTTTCACTGTGGTACTTGGATCCTGACTCGCTTCTCCTCGCCCTTGGCTCATGGAGGTTGTGGCTCTATGGAGGTGTCCCAATTAAGTTTTTGCAGTGGGACCCTAGGTAATGGGAATGGATAGATGAAGGGAACCGAGAGAAGGGCATCCCCTTCTTTCATTACACGGTCAGTAATGCTAGGAAATTCCAGCTCAGCTCTAGGGGTTGGAAGCCTACCAGAGCTCTTCATTGGGAGAACTTTCAGATTTCTGCTGACTTGCAGAGAATTTTTTGGCAGAGGCTCTGGAAATCCCACCGGAATAGAAAAATCACTCTCTTCTTTTGGCTTTTTATTCATGGTGGGATAGCAGTGAACCATTGGAGGTCCAGGTTCGGAGCTGACCCTTCTTGCCCTCGCTGCCTTTCTGCTTTGGAGACAATACAGCACTGCCTATGGGATTGCAGACAGGCAAGAATCATATGGAAGGGGATTGTAAGACTTTTCAGCACTTTTATTCGCCTACCTTTCTATATGACCTGGGGATCAGTGGCTTGGCTTACTCTTTCAGGGCCCCAGGTATTTTTTGAGAGACTTGACTCCTCTTGGGCTCTTCACATCCGACGACACCTTGTGGAGTCGTGCTCTCTAGAGGATGTTCCGGCCACTCTTTTCAGGGCTGCTCACTCCTCGGTCGACGACTCTCCATGGGAGATCCTAGCTAGCATTTCAGCATGGCACATTTGGAGAGCTAGGTGCACTGAGGTTTTGGAGGGTTCTCAGGTTCACCCTTCTCAGATCTTGGCCAGTACTTGGATAGATACCATACACACTCTGACGGCCATTTGGGCGACCATGCAAGGATCATCTCGAGCAGCCTCCTCCAGGAGAGTTACTTTTCTCAGAGATTGGAGAGACTCTCCCTTCTTTGCTGAGACTTCTACAGGGTTGAGATGGCATTTTCAGCCTCAGCCTTGGTTTCTTCCTACCTCATTCCTCTGAGGTGTTTTTATTACATGCTTAGCATGGTGTATTTCCACACAGAGCTTGCTCTAGCGGGTTTCTTTCTTACTTAATAGAAGTCTCTTTTTTGAAAAAAAGAAAAAAATCGTCCTCGCCTGTCTGCAATCCCATAAGCAATGCTGAATAGTCTCCGAAGCAGAGAGGCAGCGAGGGCAAGTAGGGTCGGCTCCGAACCTGGACCTCCAAAGGTTCACTGCAATCTAGAACACTCATTTTAGACTCACTTTAGCTTCATATTCCAACAGATTCTAGAGATTGTGCCAAGTCAGGTAAGTTGCTTTCTAGCCATACGTTTTGGTCACCTACCTTGGGCACTAGGGGAGGCACTTCTATTTTAGTTTCACAGTCGCTTCTCCCTTTAGTTGTTGGACATAGAGTCATTATCCCTTCTAGGGATCAGTGGATTATTCTCTTGATTGGAGGACGTAAGGTTGGTTTCCTTAACCTGTATGCCTCCAACATTAGAGGGGAATGTGTCATTATGTGGAAGGATTTGCTCTCCTAGGGCCCCATTGTGGATTCATGGGGGATTGGCGATGACTTTAACATGGTTGAGTTACTGTCACACAAAAAAGGGGGTAGAGAAGGAGGATTTCACTCTTTGGAGAGAGCAGCTTGGGATGCCTTCCTTTTTCATTACTGTGGCAGAGATACTTGGTCGGACGATTCCTTTCTTATTCAGCCACAGTCCCTCTTGTTCTCTTAGTCAAATAGGAGGCAGCAGATGCCTATTCATGCACGCATTGATAGATTCTATGTAGATGATTGGGCACTAGACAGAGGTGGATCGGTATGCATTGCTGCTGGGGTTTCCACTTCAGACCACTTTCCTGTTATACTTGCTATCTCAGAGCCTCACTTGAGAGGCGGGGGTCTGCCAGCATCAGGATTCCAGATGCCTTGTACACAGAGGAGGACCTTACAGAGGCAGCCCTGCAGATATGGGTGTCTCATGTCCAGGGTGGGCAGCCATATCCATCACATGTAGCTGCTATCCTTTTTGGTATTAGCGACTTCCACCACTCTGTTGCTTGTACCAGGAGACGAGATATTCTCAGACGTGAGATTGGTGTTCGCCACCAACAATTGGCAGCTTTGCAGAGGGAAGAGTAGAAACGGCCTTCAGATGCTTGGATTCAAGAGCGCCTTGCTGCAGCAAGGGCTCATCAGCAAACATTGCTTGATCAGAGAGCAAAGTATGCCTTTCATGCACGGGAGTCCTTCTGGATTCACATGGGTGGCAGAGTCAATAAACACTTTGTTAAGGGCAAAAGCAGCAACAGCAAAGAGGAACTAGGGGGGGAGTCCTTAGATCATTATCATTAATACGTTGTATCTAGTTTATAGTGAGATATGAAAAGACGGAAGTTCTAGGACCAGGCGGAGAACTGAAGAGGCACGGCAACCATCACGGCAACCGTCACGGCAACCGTGAAGGAGTTATGTGTGCCGGTTAGATAAAAGAGAAGAGAGCGATCATTCGGGGGGCTCATTGATGAGGATCGGAGCAAGGATCAGTGTGATCAGAAGAGGAACATTGTTATGTATCAGAGAGTACGGTGTTGTGCTGCTCGGAGAAGTGTAATATAGATATTCTATTGCATCTACCTTATTGTTTTATCATGAATGATTCTGTCGATCACTGTTCTACTCTATGAATTTTCATACGCAGTTCTGAAGTTCGATTACGCATGTAAATCTGTCGCAGTAGTGCGTTTCGAGTTAGTCTTCAGAGTAGAGAGGGCTAACACTTTGGCGACCACGGAAGATTTCCATGTTCGTCGCGGTGGATACCCCGGAGAGGTTGGATGCTCCCCATCTGTAATACTCTGATTCCTCGGTGCGTGGACTAGCGCATGAATGACGCTGGGAGTGAGCCAGGGGGAACATCGCGCTCTCCGGAACGGCCTCGGGAGCCTGCAACTCCAGTATCGGCACGTACAACCCGCAAGGAACGGCATGACAGATATGTGGCTCAACGTGATCTTCTCTTCGGCTTCTTCACGGATAGTGAGAGTAGTAGTCGCTCTGACACACCTCCGCTGATCCCAGGAGAGGAAGGTCCAGTCGTTTCCGGTGTTCAAGAGGAAGGCGAATCCTCCGGACGCAGTAGCCCGTTCGATTTAACAAGTACTCCTCCGGAAGACGAAGCGTCACCGTTGCGGAATTCCCCACCACCGAGTCCCAGGAGACGGAGGGGTGGTGTGCCTGCAGGAAGCGGAGCCCCAGGTCCGTCACCAGATCCCGGTAGGGGAGGTGGAGGCGGAGGCGGGGGTGGAGTTCCGGCGGTAAGTAGCGCGGCTATTCCACCACTGGTACCCAGGATGACGGTGAAGTACCCCAAGTTTTCGGGACGGGATAAGGAGGATGCAGATGCACATATACTGTCATTTGAGATGGCATGGATGGTGAATACGGCTCCACCAGTGCAGGCGACAGATCTTATGAAGATGGCGACTTTCATCCCGACACTGCAGAAGCAGGCGGCAGTATGGATCGCGCAATATGGAGCTACCCATTTCGCCACGTTTGATCTACTGCGGGATGCCTTTTTGCTCCGGTTTCGGGAGGATAAGACCCGTGTTCATGTCCTGGCCAAACTGGGGAGACTGGAACAGAAGAACCAAGAAGTGGAGGCGTATGCGGCCAGGTTTCGGTCGTTGATCCGCCGCCTCGATGCAGCAACTACCCCGGCAGTCCCCATCCAAAATGCTTACTTCATGGAGGGGCTGATTAAAGGATTGAAAAGGTCCCTGGCATCGTTGGATCTGGAAGCTCTTTCATTGGAAGAAGTCGTCCAAGCAGCGGTGAGGGCGGAACAAGTTCTGTTTACTTCCAAGGGAAGGAAAGGAAAAGTGAAGTATGAGGAGGCTGAGGGAGACTCCGATACCGATAATGAGGAGTCGTCGGATGAGTCGGATGAGGAGGAGGACAAACGTTCCATGAGGCGGAAGGCTGGAAAAGCGGCAGGGAAGTTATTTCCGGAAGGATCTGCTGCCGGAGCCAAAAGCCGGGATAGTGGAATAGGGTCCTCTTCAAAAGTTCGCAAGGATACTTGGTGTAATCGGTGCCGGAATGCAGGACACTTAGCAGAGGAATGCGGTTTGAATGAGCGGTGGTGTGCGATTTGCCAAACAGCGACGCATACCACGGAGATCTGCCGCTATAACGCACGAATAGCCCCGACACCAGCGGTGGCGGCGGTAGTTGCGGCACCAGCCGCAGCACCAGCCGCGGTACCAGCCGCACCGGCGAGAAGACCTTGGCGGCCGAGAACGGCTGGAACAGGTGCAGATGAACCAGCAGGGGAACGGACGTTCCTATGTTTTTATTGCAATCAACCCGGACATCGAAAGGTAGATTGCGAATTATTCAAGCGCCACAAGGCGGAAAAGGAAGCAACCCGGGGATCCGGAGAAGGCAAGTCCGCACCAGCAGTGAATGCGGTTCTGATTATCGAATGCGATGATGCCAGTCAGCAACAGGATAGCAAGGAGCCTAGTCCGAAGTCCGAAGAAGTACCGGAAGTACCGGCGGGTGTCCCTGTTGAAGGCAAAGTGGGAGGAAGTGCGAGCGGAGATGTGCTCGTGGTCACACGATCCCAGGAAAAGGTGCAGGAATACAAGGCCCAGCAAGAGAAGGGGAGACCTACGGCGTTGGACTGGCAGGCACAACAAAAGGTGCGGTCGACGGTCGGTGAATGGGTCCAGAAAACCCCAACGGTGTTACCTAGGCCGAGCGCGGAAAAGGCAGTCTCGGTGACGGAGAATGGTGCGAAGGTGGCAAGGCGCCTGCAAGGAGAGCCGCCAGAAGCGACTTGTCTACCTACCAGTCAGAAGGACAGCCTGATGACCGGCGAGGAGGGTGTTGAACCATATGATTTATGGCAGGATTTGCGGAAACAGCAAATACACATGACAATGGAGCAATTGTTAGCATTGGTACCCAATTTCCGGAGTTCTCTCATCAAACAATTGACGGAACCAGTCAGGGCGATGGAGTCGGAGATGGAAGCGGTAACAATGGAAGTGTCGTCAGACGAATCTGCAAAGCCTGCAGCGGAAGTACAGCCTCCTGTTTTTGACGAAGCGGTCCCGGTAATTTCCGTAACACTGGAGAACAGCCGTGTGGGAGGGGTGTTGCTGGACGGAGGGTCTGGGGTCAACATCCTGTCCGAACAAATGCTGGTGCCATTGGGTATCACAAAATGGGAATCAGCACCCTTCGCCGTTCGGATGGCAGACCAACGGAGAGTGCAGCCGTTAGGATTGCTCCGTGGATTGAAAATGGAGGTTTGCGGCGTGAAGTTCGAAATCGCTGCGGTGATTCTCCGGATGGAGGATATTAGCGGGTCATACCCGTTATTGCTCGGAAGACCGTGGTTGCGGCAGGCCCGTGTGAAACAAGACTGGCAATCAGACCGCATCACCATTCGGAAAGGAAAAAAGAAGCTGAAGCTCTCGGTACATACCAAACAAGGGCTGAGGACACCATTCCGACCGACGATGGCGGAAGGTATCCATATGATGGACGGAATGGGGGTCGAAGAGGAGGATGATTACTTCAGTAGGAATACGGAGCTGGTAAGCTTGTTCGAGGTCGATGTGGTTGCCGTTTTAAAGCAATATCAGCATCAGATTCCCTCGGCTACGCAGGAGTCATCCAGTTCCACGAAAGAACCAGTCGAAGGGAGTCTACCGGAAGGCACAGGAGACATGCCGGACGAAGCAGGAGTGGCGGAGGCGGAAAGAGTTTTCGAGCAGGAACTCCGTCGCTCGCGGAGGGTCAAAGAAGACGAGCTGCTGGATCTTAACCTCGGGACGGAGGAGGAGCCAAAGAACGTCCGTGTCAGTGCGAAGCTCGATAAAGGATTTCGGGGAAAATTGGAGACATTGCTGAAATCCTTCAAAGACGTGTTCGCCTGGGACTACACAGATTTGCTCGGCATCGATCCCAAATTCTATCAGCACAGGATCAATCTGCAGAAGGATGCGATACCGGTTCGGCAACAACGGTATAGAATGAACCCGAACTATGCCCAGAGGGTGAAGGAGGAGCTGGACAGGCTGCTAAAGGTCGGGTTTATCTATCCGGTTGACCGTGCAACGTGGCTTTCGCCAATAGTGATTGTTCCGAAAAAGAATTTGAAGTTGCGGGTCTGTGTTGACTACAGAAAGCTTAACGCGGCGACAATCACGGATCCGTTTCCCTTGCCGTCGTTTAATGATACTATGCTGGATACAGTGGCAGGTCACGAGATGTATTCTTTTCTGGATGGCTTCAGTGGGTATAACCAGGTGCAGATGGCACCAGAAGATCGAGAGAAAACAGCCTTCATCACGGAGTGGGGAGCATTTGCTTTCCTGGTGATGGCATTTGGGCTAAAGAATGCTCCGGCAACATTTCAACGCATGGTCCAAGAAATATTTGATGATTATTTACTAATCTTTATGCATGTATTTCTGGACGATTTCAGTGTTTTCGGGAGTCGCGAGCAGCACCTTGAGCATCTGAAGAAATGCTTAACCCGGTGTAGGGAGGCACGGTTGTGTCTGAACCCTATGAAATGTGCATTCGCCGTGGGCAGCGGTATGCTGCTGGGTTGCATTGTCTCGGCGGAAGGCATTGCGGTAGATCCGGCGAAGGTCGAAGCGATTCGGCAGGCAAAGGTTCCTGGCAACGGTAAGCAGCTCGGGAGATTCCTAGGGCAGGTTAAATGGCACAGCCGAATGCTGCGGTATCTGGCGGATGTGGCGACACCACTGTATGACCAACTCAACAAAGTACCGGTAGTCTGGTCTCCTGCTTGTGACTTAGCTTTTCGACGGCTCAAACTGATGTTGGCGACAGCACCGGTGGTTCAGCCGCCAGATTGGACGAAGATGTTTCATGTCTTCGTGGATGCCTCGGACGTGGCTATTGGCAGTGTCCTCATGCAGGAAGCGACAAGCAAGTGGTTCCGACCGGTGTATTATGCAAGTCGCAGGTTGTCAAAAGCCGAACGGAATTACTCTACGACGGAGCGGGAAGCATTGGGGATGATTTATTCCGTAACAAAGTTTCGTCACTACCTGTTGGGGAATCGGTTCACGTTTCATGTGGATCATTCCGCCTTGTTGTATTTGGTACACAAGCCCGAGCTCACTGGAAAGTTGGCCCGGTGGATGCTGCTTTTACAGGAGTTCGACTTCACGGTGGTCCATCGACCAGGAAGTACACATGCCGTAGCGGATTACCTTTCGCGGTTGGAATCTGGCGAAGACCCGATGGGTGTGGAAGACGATTTTCCGGATGCCCAGCTGTTCGAACTGGAGGCGGTGGTACCGGCAGCTCCAAAGACGTGGTACGACGACATGTTTCACTTTGTCGACACGGGCCAGATGCGCGACGGAATGTCGCGAGACCAGCGGAAACGGCTCGCGCTCAAGAGCAGAGACTTCCGGATCATTGCTGACCAATTGTATAAGCAGGGGCTAGATGGTGTGTTGCGACGGTGTGTGTACCCACATGAGCAGGAGGTCATCCTGGAAGAGGCTCACCAAGGAATCAGCGGTGGACACTTCGCAGGAGAAGTAACCGGACGGAAGGTACTCCAAGGAGGTCTGTGGTGGCCAACATTAATGGGGGATGCGCATAGGTTCGTCAAAAGATGCGATGTGTGCCAGAGGTTGGGCCAGCCATCAGGTCGGGACCGGATGCCGCATAATCCCATACTGGCCCTCGAACCGTTCATGAAGTGGGGGCTGGACTTTGTAGGTCTGTTTTCACCGCCGGCGAGGAGGACAGGTAACCGGTATATCCTGGTGGCGACGGATTACTGTACCAAATGGGTGGAGGCCAGAGCACTGAAGGATAATTCGGCAAAGGCTGTGGCCAGATTCCTTTATGAAGCCATTATGACACGGTACGGATGTCCGGTTGAGCTCGTCACGGATCAAGGTGGGCATTTCATTAATGCGGTGTTACGGGAACTGGTTACCCGGCACCTAATCATTCATAAGAAGTCCACAGTGTATTACCCTCAGGCAAACGGACAGGCGGAGTCCTCGAATAAGGTGTTGCTAGTCATTCTGAAAAAGCTGGTCAATGAAAATCGGACAGATTGGGATGAAAAACAGTTCAGCTCACCACTCCCCCTTGGGACTACACGGGTTTCCTCCTGACATGCCTGTCTCCCCGAACTGTCCTCCCGAGTGTGGACTGAGCTTTCCCCTTGCAAGGCCTCCGCTTCCGGGCGGGTTTTCTTCAACATTGCTCCTTCCGGCACAAGAGCCAACTTTCTTTTCAATAAACTGGCCATGCGGCTCGATGTTGCTGAGACCGCTGGCCTACTCCTCTGGCTGCCCTGTGGAACTTCTGCCGGAACCACCACCGCAGGTACTACCGCCGTAACCTCCACCGCAGGTACTACCGGAGTCACCTGGTTCCTTGGCGTCAGAGCTCCCTCCGTTGTTGATCTTGCTGGTTCCACCTCCTTGGACTCCTTGTCCGAAGCATCGTCTGTGGACTCCTCCACCTCCACATACGACCCTGGGACTACCGGTTCCGCATCTGGTCCGAACAAAAGAAATAAGACTTGCCCCATCCGGGATGTTGCCGTGGGCTTCAAGAGCTTCTTGGCCACCTCCAGAATTCTGTCCGCCATCAGCTTCGCCCAGGGAACCGGTTTCCCTTGCTCCGCCCTCTGGAAATAGGTAAACTGGGCCTGTCCCAGTAGCTCTGCTTTCACCTTCTGCCAGAGTGCCTCCGCAATAAACTTGTAGCATGTCTTCTTCGAAGCATCCAGCTTCTTCATGTTGTACTCCCCCTTGCAACCTGCGCCGAGAGCTGCCTCCATGGCACTGCTGGTAAGCTTCGTGACTTTGCATGGACCATCCACCGGCAAGTGCAACCGGGCCGCTACCAGCTCCTTGCACAAGGTGAAAGTCTTTCCATACACCACGACCTTGCGCCCGCGTGCAAGCTGCGCCAAGATATCTTGCGCCAATGGATGAACTGGTGTCGTAGCCCATGGCAAACCCGCGAACTCCACCAGACGAGTTCGTGTCAGCCAAGACTGCACAGCCTCATCCCCAACAGGTAACGGATTGATCAGATGGAAGACCACCATAGCGGCGAGAAGCTGGGATGCGAGGGAGAAGAGTTCTGGAAAACAAAGAGTTGGAAATAAGCCCCCTTTTGCTTCCAAATTGCCTTTTGGATGCCCTGGTGAACTCCTTGTTTGCATGCAACGATCAAGTGTCCCATCATCCTGATAAAAGCCCCACTTCGAAGATTCAGTAGATTGCATGGCGGCGTCCTCGCTCCGCGACACGAAGCTTTGCTCCCACCGTTTCTCGGAATAAAGTGAGTGATACCATACGTGCGTACTAATAGCCCCCATCATCGGTTTCTCCACCGAAATGGCTATAAATGCATTGGAAATGATCATCACAGGTGGTATCTCCGGAAATGGGTAAGGTGGCATGGGCCCTGTATATGGTCGGAGACGAAATCCATTTACCGGCTTCTGCAACAGCTCCCCCTGTACTGTTCCTAATCGGAACGTGCCGTCACCATAACGCTCCACCACCCAATACGGACCTCCCCACCGTAACTTCAGCTTACCCGGATGCGGACCCATCCGAGTGTTAAACAATATCACGGCATCTCTCCGTTTGAAGGTCTTCTTCTTTGAATGACGGTCCACCCAGACCTTCCGTCTGTCCTGGACTACCTGTGCAAGATACGCACTGTTGAACCGCTCCTCACCCAGCCGATCCAGCTGTTCAATCCTCCGGTCTACGGACTCGTCCCAGCCCAATTTCTCTGCCGCTGCAATCCGCAGACTCGGTACTAGGAATTCCATGGGGACCACTGCTTCAACTCCGTAAACCAACTTGAATGGCGTGAACCCCGTCGCAACCTTATAGGAAGTCCGGAACGCCCATAATGCGGAGTAAAGTTTTTCATCCCAATCTGTCCGATTTTCATTGACCAGCTTTTTCAGAATGACTAGCAACACCTTATTCGAGGACTCCGCCTGTCCGTTTGCCTGAGGGTAATACACTGTGGACTTCTTATGAATGATTAGGTGCCGGGTAACCAGTTCCCGTAACACCGCATTAATGAAATGCCCACCTTGATCCGTGACGAGCTCAACCGGACATCCGTACCGTGTCATAATGGCTTCATAAAGGAATCTGGCCACAGCCTTTGCCGAATTATCCTTCAGTGCTCTGGCCTCCACCCATTTGGTACAGTAATCCGTCGCCACCAGGATATACCGGTTACCTGTCCTCCTCGCCGGCGGTGAAAACGGACCTACAAAGTCCAGCCCCCACTTCATGAACGGTTCGAGGGCCAGTATGGGATTATGCGGCATCCGGTCCCGACCTGATGGCTGGCCCAACCTCTGGCACACATCGCATCTTTTGACGAACCTATGTGCATCCCCCATTAATGTTGGCCACCACAGACCTCCTTGGAGTACCTTCCGTCCGGTTACTTCTCCTGCGAAGTGTCCACCGCTGATTCCTTGGTGAGCCTCTTCCAGGATGACCTCCTGCTCATGTGGGTACACACACCGTCGCAACACACCATCTAGCCCCTGCTTATACAATTGGTCAGCAATGATCCGGAAGTCTCTGCTCTTGAGCGCGAGCCGTTTCCGCTGGTCTCGCGACATTCCGTCGCGCATCTGGCCCGTGTCGACAAAGTGAAACATGTCGTCGTACCACATCTTTGGAGCTGCCGGTACCACCGCCTCCAGTTCGAACAGCTGGGCATCCGGAAAATCGTCTTCCACACCCATCGGGTCTTCGCCAGATTCCAACCGCGAAAGGTAATCCGCTACGGCATGTGTACTTCTTGGTCGATGGACCACCGTGAAGTCGAACTCCTGTAAAAGCAGCATCCACCGGGCCAACTTTCCAGTGAGCTCGGGCTTGTGTACCAAATACAACAAGGCGGAATGATCCACATGAAACGTGAACCGATTCCCCAACAGGTAGTGACGAAACTTTGTTACGGAATAAATCATCCCCAATGCTTCCCGCTCCGTCGTAGAGTAATTCCGTTCGGCTTTTGACAACCTGCGACTTGCATAATACACCGGTCGGAACCACTTGCTTGTCGCTTCCTGCATGAGGACACTGCCAATAGCCACGTCCGAGGCATCCACGAAGACATGAAACATCTTCGTCCAATCTGGCGGCTGAACCACCGGTGCTGTCGCCAACATCAGTTTGAGCCGTCGAAAAGCTAAGTCACAAGCAGGAGACCAGACTACCGGTACTTTGTTGAGTTGGTCATACAGTGGTGTCGCCACATCCGCCAGATACCGCAGCATTCGGCTGTGCCATTTAACCTGCCCTAGGAATCTCCCGAGCTGCTTACCGTTGCCAGGAACCTTTGCCTGCCGAATCGCTTCGACCTTCGCCGGATCTACCGCAATGCCTTCCGCCGAGACAATGCAACCCAGCAGCATACCGCTGCCCACGGCGAATGCACATTTCATAGGGTTCAGACACAACCGTGCCTCCCTACACCGGGTTAAGCATTTCTTCAGATGCTCAAGGTGCTGCTCGCGACTCCCGAAAACACTGAAATCGTCCAGAAATACCTGCATAAAGATTAGTAAATAATCATCAAATATTTCTTGGACCATGCGTTGAAATGTTGCCGGAGCATTCTTTAGCCCAAATGCCATCACCAGGAAAGCAAATGCTCCCCACTCCGTGATGAAGGCTGTTTTCTCTCGATCTTCTGGTGCCATCTGCACCTGGTTATACCCACTGAAGCCATCCAGAAAAGAATACATCTCGTGACCTGCCACTGTATCCAGCATAGTATCATTAAACGGCAAGGGAAACGGATCCGTGATTGTCGCCGCGTTAAGCTTTCTGTAGTCAACACAGACCCGCAACTTCAAATTCTTTTTCGGAACAATCACTATTGGCGAAAGCCACGTTGCACGGTCAACCGGATAGATAAACCCGACCTTTAGCAGCCTGTCCAGCTCCTCCTTCACCCTCTGGGCATAGTTCGGGTTCATTCTATACCGTTGTTGCCGAACCGGTATCGCATCCTTCTGCAGATTGATCCTGTGCTGATAGAATTTGGGATCGATGCCGAGCAAATCTGTGTAGTCCCAGGCGAACACGTCTTTGAAGGATTTCAGCAATGTCTCCAATTTTCCCCGAAATCCTTTATCGAGCTTCGCACTGACACGGACGTTCTTTGGCTCCTCCCCGTCCCGAGGTTAAGATCCAGCAGCTCGTCTTCTTTGACCCTCCGCGAGCGACGGAGTTCCTGCTCGAAAACTCTTTCCGCCTCCGCCACTCCTGCTTCGTCCGGCATGTCTCCTGTGCCTTCCGGTAGACTCCCTTCGACTGGTTCTTTCGTGGAACTGGATGACTCCTGCGTAGCCGAGGGAATCTGATGCTGATATTGCTTTAAAACGGCAACCACATCGACCTCGAACAAGCTTACCAGCTCCGTATTCCTACTGAAGTAATCATCCTCCTCTTCGACCCCCATTCCGTCCATCATATGGATACCTTCCGCCATCGTCGGTCGGAATGGTGTCCTCAGCCCTTGTTTGGTATGTACCGAGAGCTTCAGCTTCTTTTTTCCTTTCCGAATGGTGATGCGGTCTGATTGCCAGTCTTGTTTCACACGGGCCTGCCGCAACCACGGTCTTCCGAGCAATAACGGGTATGACCCGCTAATATCCTCCATCCGGAGAATCACCGCAGCGATTTCGAACTTCACGCCGCAAACCTCCATTTTCAATCCACGGAGCAATCCTAACGGCTGCACTCTCCGTTGGTCTGCCATCCGAACGGCGAAGGGTGCTGATTCCCATTTTGTGATACCCAATGGCACCAGCATTTGTTCGGACAGGATGTTGACCCCAGACCCTCCGTCCAGCAACACCCCTCCCACACGGCTGTTCTCCAGTGTTACGGAAATTACCGGGACCGCTTCGTCAAAAACAGGAGGCTGTACTTCCGCTGCAGGCTTTGCAGATTCGTCTGACGACACTTCCATTGTTACCGCTTCCATCTCCGACTCCATCGCCCTGACTGGTTCCGTCAATTGTTTGATGAGAGAACTCCGGAAATTGGGTACCAATGCTAACAATTGCTCCATTGTCATGTGTATTTGCTGTTTCCGCAAATCCTGCCATAAATCATATGGTTCAACACCCTCCTCGCCGGTCATCAGGCTGTCCTTCTGACTGGTAGGTAGACAAGTCGCTTCTGGCGGCTCTCCTTGCAGGCGCCTTGCCACCTTCGCACCATTCTCCGTCACCGAGACTGCCTTTTCCGCGCTCGGCCTAGGTAACACCGTTGGGGTTTTCTGGACCCATTCACCGACCGTCGACCGCACCTTTTGTTGTGCCTGCCAGTCCAACGCCGTAGGTCTCCCCTTCTCTTGCTGGGCCTTGTATTCCCGCACCTTTTCCTGGGATCGTGTGACCACGAGCACATCTCCGCTCGCACTTCCTCCCACTTTGCCTTCAACAGGGACACCCGCCGGTACTTCCGGTACTTCTTCGGACTTCGGACTAGGCTCCTTGCTATCCTGTTGCTGACTGGCATCATCGCATTCGATAATCAGAACCGCATTCACTGCTGGTGCGGACTTGCCTTCTCCGGATCCCCGGGTTGCTTCCTTTTCCGCCTTGTGGCGCTTGAATAATTCGCAATCTACCTTTCGATGTCCGGGTTGATTGCAATAAAAACATAGGAACGTCCGTTCCCCTGCTGGTTCATCTGCACCTGTTCCAGCCGTTCTCGGCCGCCAAGGTCTTCTCGCCGGTGCGGCTGGTACCGCGGCTGGTGCTGCGGCTGGTGCCGCAACTACCGCCGCCACCGCTGGTGTCGGGGCTATTCGTGCGTTATAGCGGCAGATCTCCGTGGTATGCGTCGCTGTTTGGCAAATCGCACACCACCGCTCATTCAAACCGCATTCCTCTGCTAAGTGTCCTGCATTCCGGCACCGATTACACCAAGTATCCTTGCGAACTTTTGAAGAGGACCCTATTCCACTATCCCGGCTTTTGGCTCCGGCAGCAGATCCTTCCGGAAATAACTTCCCTGCCGCTTTTCCAGCCTTCCGCCTCATGGAACGTTTGTCCTCCTCCTCATCCGACTCATCCGACGACTCCTCATTATCGGTATCGGAGTCTCCCTCAGCCTCCTCATACTTCACTTTTCCTTTCCTTCCCTTGGAAGTAAACAGAACTTGTTCCGCCCTCACCGCTGCTTGGACGACTTCTTCCAATGAAAGAGCTTCCAGATCCAACGATGCCAGGGACCTTTTCAATCCTTTAATCAGCCCCTCCATGAAGTAAGCATTTTGGATGGGGACTGCCGGGGTAGTTGCTGCATCGAGGCGGCGGATCAACGACCGAAACCTGGCCGCATACGCCTCCACTTCTTGGTTCTTCTGTTCCAGTCTCCCCAGTTTGGCCAGGACATGAACACGGGTCTTGTCCTCCCGAAACCGGAGCAAAAAGGCATCCCGCAGTAGATCAAACGTGGCGAAATGGGTAGCTCCATATTGCGCGATCCATACTGCCGCCTGCTTCTGCAGTGTCGGGATGAAAGTCGCCATCTTCATAAGATCTGTCGCCTGCACTGGTGGAGCCGTATTCACCATCCATGCCATCTCAAATGACAGTATATGTGCATCCGCATCCTCCTTATCCCGTCCCGAAAACTTGGGGTACTTCACCGTCATCCTGGGTACCAGTGGTGGAATAGCCGCGCTACTTACCGCCGGAACTCCACCCCCGCCTCCGCCTCCACCGCCTCCACCTCCCCTACCGGGATCTGGTGACGGACCTGGGGCTCCGCTTCCTGCAGGCACACCACCCCTCCGTCTCCTGGGACTCGGTGGTGGGGAATTCCGCAACGGTGACGCTTCGTCTTCCGGAGGAGTACTTGTTAAATCGAACGGGCTACTGCGTCCGGAGGATTCGCCTTCCTCCTGAACACCGGAAACGACTGGACCTTCCTCTCCTGGGATCAGCGGAGGTGTGTCAGAGCGGCTACTACTCTCACTATCCGTGAAGAAGCCGAAGAGAAGATCACGTTGAGCCACATATCTGTCATGCCGTTCCTCGCGGGTTGTACGTGCCGATACTGGAGTTGCAGGCTCCCGAGGCCGTTCCGGAGAGCGCGATGTTCCCCCTGGCTCACTCCCAGCGTCATTCATGCGCTAGTCCACGCACCGAGGAATCAGAGTATTACAGATGGGGAGCATCCAACCTCTCCGGGGTATCCACCGCGACGAACATGGAAATCTTCCGTGGTCGCCAAAGTGTTAGCCCTCTCTACTCTGAAGACTAACTCGAAACGCACTACTGCGACAGATTTACATGCGTAATCGAACTTCAGAACTGCGTATGAAAATTCATAGAGTAGAACAGTGATCGACAGAATCATTCATGATAAAACAATAAGGTAGATGCAATAGAATATCTGTATTACACTTCTCCGAGCAGTACAACACCGTACTCTCTGATACATAACAATGTTCCTCTTCTGATCACACTGATCCTTGCTCCGATCCTCATCAATGAGCCCCCCGAATGATCGCTCTCTTCTCTTTTATCTAACCGGCACACATAACTCCTTCACGGTTGCCGTGACGGTTGCCGTGATGGTTGCCGTGATGGTTGCCGTGCCTCTTCAGTTCTCCGCCTGGTCCTAGAACTTCCGTCTTTTCATATCTCACTATAAACTAGATACAACGTATTAATGATAATGATCTAAGGACTCCCCCCCTAGTTCCTCTTTGCTGTTGCTGCTTTTGCCCTTAACACAAGTACAAGTACCGGCGCCGGCGGCTCCAGCAGTTCCGGCGGCAGCAGCAGCAGCGGCGGCGGCGGACGATGACGGTGGCGACGTCGAGGATGAACCGTAGCGGAGAACCGGTGGGTTCGGATGCGGATCCGGAATCCGATTCACCGGGAGTGCCAAGTGTTAAGGGCAAAAGCAGCAACAGCAAAGAGGAACTAGGGGGGGAGTCCTTAGATCATTATCATTAATACGTTGTATCTAGTTTATAGTGAGATATGAAAAGACGGAAGTTCTAGGACCAGGCGGAGAACTGAAGAGGCACGGCAACCATCACGGCAACCGTCACGGCAACCGTGAAGGAGTTATGTGTGCCGGTTAGATAAAAGAGAAGAGAGCGATCATTCGGGGGGCTCATTGATGAGGATCGGAGCAAGGATCAGTGTGATCAGAAGAGGAACATTGTTATGTTTTAGAGAGTACGGTGTTGTGCTGCTCGGAGAAGTGTAATACAGATATTCTATTGCATCTACCTTATTGTTTTATCATGAATGATTCTGTCGATCACTGTTCTACTCTATGAATTTTCATACGCAGTTCTGAAGTTCGATTACGCATGTAAATCTGTCGCAGTAGTGCGTTTCGAGTTAGTCTTCAGAGTAGAGAGGGCTAACACACTTTTTCTCTACTCTTGGCCCTAGACACAGTAGAGAGAGTGTATCCTAGCTTATTGACTCACATGGGGTTTTACAAATAGATCCAGATGACATCATGCGCATAGATTCAGATTTTTATGCCCCCCTTCTTACTGCAGATCCTGACACACATGATAGAGAGGATGCTAGACAGGTTATTTGGTAGAGCATCCCTTTGTTGGTGGAACGGGATATGCATGTTTTGCTTGATGCACCTTTCACCAACACAGAGTTTAGGACTGCACTTTTAGCCCTTCACAAGGGCAAGTGCCCAGGTTCGGATGGCCTCACCCCTTCTTTCTTCATTGCATTTTCGGATATGATTGGAGACTACATTACATCGGCCCTGCAGGGCATTTGGGACTCGAGCGAGATGCCCGGGTCACCTACAGAGGGTCTCATCCACTTTATCCCAAAAGGAGGTTGCAGAAATTTAGTGTCCCTATGGAAACCTATCACATTTTTGGGGGCGTGTTACAAGATTTTGGCCAAAGCAATCAGCCTCCGATTGTAGCCCCTTCTCTCGAATCTTATTCATGACACTCAGACGGATTTTTATAACATTTTCTCCTTTTGGGAAGCTTCAGAGTGGGCCATGTGGAGCGGTCAGAATCTAGCCATTCTACTCTTGGATTTTGAGAAAGCTTATGACATAGTAGATTGGGGTTTTTTGGAGGGCACCCTTCTACATTTTGGCTTTACAAATGCTTGGATCAAAGGTGTTTCCTCTTTGTACAGATCAGCCCACGGCCAGGTATTTATTGGTGGGGTAAGGGGTGAGAGATTTTAGATCTCTAAATCAGTCCGTCAGGGATGCCCCCTCGCTCCTTTTCTTTTTTTCTTTGTGGCTGAAGCTATGAGTATCTATATTAGATCTCAAGCTAACATCTTTGGGCTGAGACTTTCCATTAGAAGGGAAGAGGAGCTACTTGATAGTGAGTTGGCAGATGACACAGCAGTTTACTTGGATGCCACACCACAGACACGGACACTCCAGATTGGGGGCTTGACATAGGATTCACTTGGGTTCTCAGAGGGGTGTGCCAGTCAGGTATTTGGGCTGCCAAGTCGGCTTGGATATTTCTTCCACCCAGCAGTTTGCTCCCGTGTTGTAGAGCATCAGGAGGAAGCTCTTGTTTTGGAGCTCAGCCAAGCTGGATCTTGCCTCTAGAGTTGTGGAAGTCAACCAGGTCCTCTTGGCCACGGCCTGGTTTGTTTGTTCATGCTAGTGTCGTTCTAGGGATTGCATCATTCAACTCAGGAGACCGATCATAAATTTTCTCTGGAGTGGGCTTGATGGCACAGCAGATGCGTTAGCCAGGGTGGCTTGGGAGACCCTCATCCTCCCTACACAGGAAGGGGGTCTCAATATTATTGATCCAAATTTACAGTGCAGAGCTTTACTCTGCAAGATGGTGGTGCGGGACTTATGCCAGGGCAGGAGCCGTGGAAGGCGTTTTTTATTAGCAGCATACAGACGTGCACACCTTTTTTAGGAGGAGACTGGATGGGTAGTATTAGGTGGATTTTCACCGCAGCACACCTCAAGTCTCTTTCGTCCCCTCTCATGGTTGCCATCCTGAAAGCATGGGCCGGTTTCAGGAGCACTCTTCCCCCTTCCTCTTGTGAAGAGATTGATAGGCAACCGATCATGTGGAATGACAGTATATTGGATGATCTTGGCAAACGACTTGGTGCTTCACTCTACATGCAGTGGTCCAAATGGGAGAGGGGACCCGCCTCATCATTGGGATCATGGAAAGCTTTCCGCAGGCTTCCAGAGGAGACCAAATCTCAGTTGACAGGACATCTCTGAGGGAGTGCAAGGAGGATCTTGCAGACTGAGCCAACCCTTTCCAGCGGATTGGGTAGACACAGATGATATGCCACTCACTTGCTCCACTTGGGTAGGTGCTTTTACGAGAGGGAGTATTCTTCTTCAGGTTTTGGCCTTTCGAGATGCACATGAGGATGCCTTGGTTTTTTGTGTGCATGATGGTGGCAGATTGTTTAAGTCCATAAAGGACATCTTGCTTGAGTCTGCTTTTCAGCCTATCAGGGTTGTAGGTCTTTTGGTGCAGGGATCAGATTCAGAGTGGTTCCCTTACCCAGACCCCTGGCTTCTCTCCACCGGATCTTGGAAACTTTGGCTCTACAAGGGAGTTCCTATTAGGTATTTGCAGTGGGACCCTGGAGAGTAGAAGTGGATTGACGCAGGGCATTGAGAGAAGAGCATCCCCTTCTTTCACTACACGGTCAGTAATGCCGGGAGATTCTAGCTCAGTAGTAGAGGTTGGAGACCTTCCAAACTTCCTCATTGGAAGGCATTTGATATCACTGCGGATTTGCAGATGTGCTTCTGGAAGAGACTCTGGAAATCCCACAGGAATAGAAAGATTACTCTTTTCTTTTAGCTTTCTATCCATGGTGGGATTGCAGTGAATCTTTGGAGATCCAGATTCGGAGCCGACCCTACTTGCCCTCATTGCCCTTTCTGCTTTGGAGACGATTCAACATCGCTTATGGGATTGCAGACAGGTGCGGATGATTTGGATGGGAGTAGCCAAGATTTTCAGTCACTTTGCCCACTCCCCATTCTTTATGACATAGGGCTCAGTGGTTTGGCTCTCTCTTACGGGGCCAAAGGTCTTCTATGAGAAACTTGACTCGTCTTGGGCCATTTCGATTCGACATCATCAGGCTGTTCTTTGGATGTGGTACCACACCTTCCTTTTGCAGCTGTACATGCCTCTATGGATACCTCTTGGGAGATTCTAGCGAGCATAGCAGCTTGGCATATCTGGAGAGCCAGATGCACAGAGGCATTGGAGGGAACTCAGGTTCATCCCTCGCACACATTGGCTAGTATCTGGATAGACAATCTGGATAGACACTATACATGCCTTGATGGCCGTATGGACGAGTATGCAGGGAGATTCCCGTGCAGCCTCAACTAGGAGGGCTTCTTTCTTCAGGGAATGGAAGGATTCTCCTTTCTTCTCTAAGACTCTTATAGGGTTGAGGTGGCCCTTTCAGCCTCAGCCTTGGTTGTTTTCCACCTCATTTTGAATCCTCATGGTTTCATGATGTATTCTGCTTTGAGCTTACTCTCGCGGGTTTTTTCTCTTACTTAATAGAAGTCTCTTACTTGCAAAAAAAAAAAGCCCTCAGAAATAGAATATGAAGTCAAAGTGAGTCTAAAATGAGTGTTTTAGGTGTTCTAGGTGTGTTTTATATTCTAGTGAGTCCTAGACATGCCCGGTGTCATATTGGGAGTTATCCCAAATACACTATGGCATTCTAGAGTCTAGTGTCACGCTATATAGTGTCCTACTTGTCTATTGTCTATCACATCAGTCAACATTAAGCTCTTTGGTATCATGTGAGTACTTGTCCATTGCTTTCATTTTCTTTCCATTTCATTTCCATTATGCTTGTTATCTTTCCTTTCCATTCCTAGTGTTAGCTTGCTTCTCTCGCTACCACTATGATCTTTCATGTGGTATCAGAGCCATGTTCCTAGCCCTGCTCTCTCCTTTCATTTCCCTTCCAAGAGTTTGAGGTGAGGGAGACCAATGTAGCTACTCTACCTCCTCCTCCTTGGAAGGCTGCCCTCTTCTCTCCTTTCTTGAGCTCTCTTCTCCACACCATGATCTGCCACGTCTCTTCTTCTTCCTTCAGCTACATCTTTCTGTGACCTGTGGCTGATGTGACGCTTCTATCAGGATCTAGAAGCAGAATCACGCCTTTGTGTCTTCAAAAAAGTTGTAGAGGACCTTGAGTACTACAAATTTCGTTTTTACATCATTGCAATAAGAGTATTGTGTGAAAAGTTACAGCCCTTGCAAGAAGTGATGAAATTTGTTTTTGTGCGCAAATTTTGTTCTGGAGCTCAATGATTTGACAGCCCAAGCATGATGTAGCCAGCTCAACGTGGAGCTGTCCATCATCTTCATTGTTAATCTCTGCTCCAACCCGCCATTTGCTCCTTTTGCCCAAAATTCTCTTGGAGCTGCTCTCCATGCTACCTCTGTCTTCTCAGCCCGTCACTTGATGTGAGCTCTTGACATTACATTGCGGTGACTCCTTCATGTGACTACTCCAAACTTTGGTGAAGAATTCCTGAGCTAGATGTGAGTTCTCCGATACTACTCCAACACACTCTACTACAGTAATCTCTCTGATTAGTGCATTACATCGAGCTTGATATAGACCACTCTACATCAACAAGTGACTTCTTCAACATTGCTTATTCGATCGGTGGCTGAGGTACTTCGCATCGATTTGACTTCTCGATTGGTCGTGGTACTGTGACATGAAGTTGGGGGTAATGAAACTTCACGCACCTCTTAGCTTCCTGCTCTTCCCAATCTTAATAATAGAGACCCTTATCACTTGCAAAGAGAGATGAAGAGAATATTTTCATGCAAAGAAAACCACAACATATCTTTCTCCTTGCTTCCCTTAGAGGAGAATGAATATGGTAACATCCCAAGTGACGTTGTAGTCCAGCATCGGGAGAAGAAAAGCATCCGCAGAGGCCATTATCTCACCAAGCCGGTCAGCGCCAAAGAGAAGAGCGATGCGTTGTTGAAAGAAGATATTTTGACTCAATATGACATGAACTGATATATATCTAGAGGCTTGAAGGGGCTGATTTGGCTGGATGGGTAAATTCCGAGGAAACATGGCACCTCCTCCACAGAAGCCTCTAGAAATGGCTCAAAATCATTCTACAAACTGCTAGAAAACACAGAGGTCTATAACTTCCACCAGAAAACTGATATAAAAAATTAAAGTACATATGGGGATGTGCCTTGAAGTGAGCTTTGTACTGATATAAGTTTTGTTGAAAACAGATAACCGGTTCAAGAGATATGGACAGTTTACTGAAAGGGGGTAAAAACTGTCATAGAAATAAACAGTCATACACAGAGACTCATAACTTCTTGTCCTGGACCCAATGCAAAAAATTAATTATATGGGAGGAAGACCCTTAAAGAGAGCTTCGCGCTAATATAAGTTTCATTGAAATCGGACCACCGAGGAGAAAGTTATAGGCCAAATACTGACAGGGGGTCTAACTACTATCTGCCCATGCAAATTTCGCCTTAGCAAACTACTCCCTCAAGGCTCCATAATTATCAACGATCCAATACCCCTAGAATTCGCCTAAAAGAGAGGAAGAAGCTTGCATGGTGGCTCAGGAAACGGATGGACCATGTGTGCACAATGAGCGGCCGAACAAGAACTACTTTAGGGACTTGAATAGAGAGAGAAAAGAACATAGGAATGGAGAAAACGAATGGAGACTCAAGGAAAATGATAAGAAGTGACTTTCATTGCCATGAGAGTAAGACTCAACTCAAATACACTCAAAATACTACAAACACAAGGAAGAAGAAGAGGTTTCATACATACAAGAGGGAGCAGAATCTCCAAGACTACTCATAGAGAGAGAATAAACTAGAGAGAGATGGACTCAAGAGTCTACATAAGAGAATATCTACAAGAGGGAGAGAAGGTTCATGGAAGAGGCTCGAGGAGACTAGAGCTACAGCAACATGAGGCCTAATGGTGAAAGAGATGATGAACAAGGGAGAGGAGGGCTCCTTTTATAGAGATTTTGTCACCCTCCTTCAAAGTTCACCCATTTACAATTGCTGCCTGTAGATTCTTTTCCCCATCAATCACATAAGCCCGTATGTCACCATCCATGTCCTTTTTGGCTACTCTTGCCATGTGTCCCATCAAAAGATGCTCAAGACTCTTAAAATATTGAGAAAGTCAAGAGTCTCCCCACATGGAGCCCATAGGGACCCTCTCTTTTCCATATGTCCACATCCTCCTTATTCCACATGGGAATTCTAGAAGGATTCCTCTTGACTCCACATTCCTCCACATGCTTTCCACACGCTTGGCATGTGGCCTCTCTTATATTCTTGGAACACATGGGCATGAGCCCACCTCTTTATATGACTCACTCTTCCTATTTTCTAAAACCCCATAATATCCCATACACAAATAACTCTCACCCCATACCAAGGTATTTATAATTCATACCTATGGTATTTACAATGATCCATTCCACTCATCCTCTCAATTCCATATACTATCTTACAAAATAGAAATAAGTGAGAGCCGCTAGGCTATCACTTGATACTCAAACTCTTATCAAACATAGAACAAAACAATACCAATGCCAAATAAAAAATATCAATTTTTGGCGTCACAGTACCTGAGGCGTTAGAAAATGGAATCAATTTGAGTGACTTTTAGTGTGTTCTAGAGTAGTACTATACTACTTTATATCCTAGAGTGCCATGTGTCACTATGGGACTTATCTCATATACATTTGACACTTAGAGCGTGTGTGCCTATCTTATAAAGGCATTGTACTTTCATTTCATTTTCATCAAGCCTCATGCCTTTCTTGATCATGTAAGTACTTTGCTTAGTTGTATATTTCTTTCTCGCATTATTTCATTTCCATTATGCTTTCCTAGTCTTGCTTTTCCTTTCCATTCCATTCCATGTCTTGCATCTTCATATGGTATCAGAGCTAGACTATCTTCCAAGAGGTTGAGGTAAGAGATTGAGGACGTTGAAGCCTCTCTCCCTCATTCCCCTTGGAGGAATGGCTTCTCCAATTCCATCTCGAGCTCTCTTCTCCATGCCATGATCTGCCACCTCTCTTCTCCTTCCTTCAGCTACATCTTTCTGTGACCTACGGACAATGTGACGCTTCTATCCAAATCTAGAAGCAGAATCACGGCTTTGTGTCTTCAGCAAAGTTGTAGAGGATCTTGAGTACTACAAATTTTGTTTTTACATCATTGCAATTTGAGTTTTCTGTGAAAAGTTGCAACCCTGGCAAGAAGTGACGAAATTTGTTTCTGCACGCGAATTTTGTTCTGGAGCTCAATGATTTGATAGCCCAAGCATGATGCAGCCAGCTCAACGTGGAGCTGTCCATCCTTTTCATCGTTGACCTCTGCTCCAGCCCGCCATTTGCTCCTTCTACTGCCTGTTGAGATATCGAGCTCCACTCACGATATGCCAGGGTGACCGTTGTGCATTTATGTCACCGACTTGTTAGCTGCAGATGCGGTTGGTACACCACCCACGAATAATAGCTAGATGACAGCTATCCTTATCTACTCTAGTTTGTGGCTCAGTTAGTAAGCCACCTTAGTTAGTCGAGTTTGGTTTGAGACCCACATATAGGGTTCTTCTATTTCTTTGTACTTGAGTTCTTTTGGCTTTCACAACTAAGAAGATGAAAACTGTTTTCAGCCTCCACCTTTGTGTATATTCCCCCATTGTGCATGTGAGAAAGCCGCAAGTGAGACTCCTTCCCTCTCTCCCACTATCTTCACATGGTATCAGAGCCTTGTTCGTGGTAAGGAGCTCAAGAAAGCAAACCAAGTTCGCGGTGTCCTGGTAAGAGGACCAGTGTTGCTTTCCTATTTCGAGTTTGGGAGCAAATCTCTGCAGGTAGCACAGCCAGAATTGCAAGAGTGCACTGTCTAAGATTGAGACGCCCTTCGCGGTGTGGCGAGAGTGCATTATATTTCTGATTCGAGGCCATTTCGGGGCCCGTTTTGAAGGCGGAAGTTCTTCGTAGGCACTCAGAAAAAGGCCATGTTTTGGCTGTGCGACCACTGCTCGGCTAGTCGGTGAAAAGTTGCCACAGAAATTGCATCGTATGCCTGTGTGCAGAGATATTGGGAGTTGCAGAATCATGCTTGTTGCCTGTTGATGCAAAATCGTCACTAGGAAGTAACTGTGTGGTGAAATACCACTTTCGTCAGTTTTGCAGATCTGCCCGTGTGAGGCAAAAGCTATGTTCTTTGCAGTGACAGAATATTTTGCAGTGTTTTATAATGGCATCTGATTCTCTTTCACAAATTGTCACTGAAAAGCTTGACAAGAACAACTTCCAGGCATGGAAGTTTAGAATGACGAATTTCCTTATGGGAAAAGGCTATTGGGAGTTCATTACAGGAAATGAAGAAGAACCTGTTCTTCCTAATGTTCCCAATCAACAGGAAATGCAGGCATTTAAAGGATGGCATGAGAGAGCCAGGAAAGTTATGTACTGGCTGTCTATCAGTATTTCGGACTCTATGATTGTGCATATTCAAGATGCAAGTACGCCAAAGGAGGCATGGGATACTTTGACAAAAATGTACAGCACAAATACGCAAGCCAGGAAAATGCAGCTCAAACAAGAGTTGCACAATGTGCAGAGAGAAAATTTAAGCATAAATGACTACCACATGAAGGTGAAGAAAATTGCAGATGCACTTGCTTCCATTGGGTCGCCAGTGGAAGATGATGATCTAGTTTCTGTGACCTTGAATGGTCTAGGAAAGGATTATGCACAGTTCCGGACATCCATTGCCGTCCGTGAAAAATTTCCTGATTTTGAAGAGTTGTTTGCTCTTCTAATTTCTGAAGAGCAGAGAAATGGGGGTGCATCTTCTTCAAGAGGAACTTCAAAAGAAACTATCTTCTACTCAAATGCTGGAAGAGGTAGAGGCAGAGGTAGAGGAGGCCGATCTGCAGGCCGTGGTAGAAATCAGAATATGCAGCAAACTCAAGAAAACCAGTCCTATGCAGGAGGACATGGTAACTCTAGAGGCAGGGGGAGCCAAAGAGGCCGTGGTGGATGGCAGAGAGGCCAAAATGCAAACAGCAATGTTGAATGCTACTAATGTGGTAAAATGGGTCATATGGCTAAGGACTGCTACAAAAAGCAAAATGACATTATGAATGGAAAATTGCAGCAAGGCAATTATGCATCTTCCAGTAGACAGGGTGATGACAGAAATAAGCATCTATTTATGACGCAGCATATGACCAATTCTGTGGCAAGTGCAGAAGAACGAAATGATGTGTGGTATGTTGACTCACGTGCGTCAAACCACATGACAGGTCATGCAGAATGGATGCAGGATGCAAGGAAAATGGAAAAGCCAGGATTTGTGGAGACTGGTGATGATACTGCACATCCTATTGTGCAGATTGGTAAAATTCCTTTGTCTATGCAGGATGGGAAAAAGAAATACCTGTCTGATGTATTTTATGTCCCGAACATCACCAAGAACCTGGTTTCTGTTGGTCAAATGGTTGAGCAGGGCTTGCAGGTCAGATTTAATCCTCATGGATGCTTTGTTGAGGATATGAAAAATAACGGTCGCTTGATAGCAAAAGGAAAGAAGAAGGGCAGGATGTTTACGTTGGATGCGGACATGCCTGAATTGAGTGCAGCAATGTTTGCACATGGGACCGGTGTATATCTGGCACAAACGCATTGGTCATGTTAATATACAGCGACTTAAATCAATGCAAGCCCAAAATATTGTTGCAGGATTGCCTAAATTCAAGGTTGCAGAAATGCACAAGGTTTGTGAAGCCTGTCAATTTGGGAAACAGGCAAGGAAACCTTTTCCTAGGCATGTTCAAGAGAGTAAAAAGCCATTGGAATTAATCCACTCTGATGTGTGGACTACTAAAGCTGCATCTATTGGAGGCTGTCACTATTTTGTCACATTTATTGATGACTTCAGCAGAAAACTTTGGGTGTATTTTATGAAAAAGAAAAGTGAAGTGTTTGGGCACTTCAAAGCTTTTAAAGCTATGGTTGAAAAAGAAACAGGCCTGCAAATAAAATGCCTAAGGTCGACCAGAGCGGCTCCCTTACCTGAGGAGGAGACTTTTGATACGGTTCAGACAGACACCATCCAGACTCTAGAGGTGGATGTTGCTGCAGCGCCAGACACTACAGTTCCACATCAGGAGGGGCCTTTAGATGCACCAGCCCCTCTCACTTTGGTTTCTGATCACGAGGGGGCTACCGATACTTCTTGCCCACAGACTGTTCCGGCCACAGTCAGAACGACTGAGGGAGTGTATCACAGATGAGGACTCCAGGTTTCTCTTCAGCCCAGCCACAGGCCTCCTCAGCCCCCAGCTCCCTTTCTGCTGATAAAGGCCTGGCAGGCCCTTCTCCTCCATCTTCCACGAGTATAGGTCTTCTTCACACTCCTCGGCTAGACTTGCTTCTCAAGAACTCTTTTTCGGCACTGGCAGATTCGGCAACTTTCATGGATGAGGGGTTTGTGCCCTCCACCTTAGGGGTCCCGGTCATTGGGATTCCTTTTGATAGGGCCTCCCCCTCAGTAGGTGTGGGTATCCTTTCACCTATTGAGTTTCCTACCCTCAGCAGGAGTGTTTCGGCCTAGGGGAAGCTGGTTTCCTCTACTAGGTCGGGTGAGCCTTTCCATCCAGAATTCTCCTATCGATGAGGATAGCCAGCTAGAACATATAGGACCTACTAGGCAGAGTTCCATACGGTCGCCGTAGGTAGCTGATCCGGAATCAGCTTCATCCAGGTATCACTAGAGGTGCTATTGATATCCTTTTTATCCAGGAACACAAGTTGCATGTCTGTGATTGCTCGAAGTCTATCAAACTGCTTTCAGGACATACCTTCTGGTCGCCTGCTATGGGCACAAGGGGAGGTACTTGCATTTCGGTCTCTCCTTCTATTCTCCCCTCGGTTGTTGGTCATGGTATTATGTCTCCCGCTAGAGCTCAATGGATCATTATTTTTATTAGAGGGCGTAAGATTGGTCTTCTCAATCTTTATGCCCCCAACAACAGAGGGGAGCGGGTCTCCTTTTGGAAGGAGCTACTCTCTTGGGCCCCCATTGCAGATTCTTGGATCATTGGTGGCGATTTCAACATGGTTGAGTTGCCATCATACAAAAAGGGAGGCAGACAGGGCGGAATTCATTCTTTGGAGAGGGCAGCCTGGGATGCCTTTCTCTTTCAGTACAGTGGCAGAGACACTTGGTTTGATGATGCCTTTCTTATTATGCCATAGTCACTCCTGTACTCTTAGTCGAACAAGAGAGTACACATGCCCATCCATGCACGTATTGACAGATTTTATGTAGATGCTTGGGCACTTGATAGAGGCGGGATCTGTCTGCATTTCTACTGGGGTTTCCACTTCAGATCATTTTCCAGTGGTGTTGCAGATTCTTCAGCCTCATCGCAGAGGACGTTCTGCCAATGTCAGGATTCCAGATGCTTTTTATGCAGAGGAGAGCCTCACGGAGGATATTTTACAGATTTGGGTTTCTCACATACAGGGTGGAGTTGCTCGCCCATCTCAGGTAGCCACAGCCTTATCCAGAATTAGTGACTATTATCATAGAGTCGCTGATTCCAGGAGACGTGAGATTCTCAGACGTGAGATTGGTATACGCCAGCAATTAGCGTCTCTTCAGAGGGAAGAGCAGAAGAGGCCCACAGATGCTTGGATTCAGGAGCACCTTGCTGCAGCAAGGGCTCATATACAGACATTGTTGGATCAGAGAGCAGAGTATGCCTTTCATGCACGGGAATCCTTTTGGATTCAGATGGGTGGCAGGGTCAACAAACACTTTTTCTCTACTCATGGGCCCAGACATAGTAGAGATAGTGTCTCGCAGCTTGTTGACTCAGACAAAGTGTTACAGTCACATCCTGATGCCGTCATGCATGTAGCTTTAGATTTTTTTGCATCCTTTCTTATTGTAGATCCGGGCACACAGGCCATAGATGATGCCAGAGAGGTTATTTGGCGGTGTATCCTAGTATTGGTGAAGGATGAGATGTTTGTTTCTCTTAATGCACCTTTTGCCAATGAAGAATTCAGGAGTGCATTACTTGCCCTTCACAAGGGCAAGTGCCCGGATGGACTTACCCCTTCTTTTTTTATTACTTTTTGGGAGCAGATTGGTGATCACATTACATCAGCCCTGCAGAGCATGTGGGACTCTGGTGAGATGCCTGACTCACTTACAGATAGTCTCATTCATCTCATCCCAAAGGGGGGTAATAGGAATCTAGTGTCACAATGGAGACCCATCACTCTATTGGGCACTTTTTACAAGATTCTGGCGAAAGCGATCAGTCTGCGGCTACAAGTTTTTCTTCTAGATTTGATTCATGACACGCAGACAGGGTTTGTGCATGGTAAAAGTATTTTTGATAATATTTTCTCATTTTGGGAGGCCTCAGAATGGGCCATGCAGAGCCGCCAGAGGTTGGCCATTCTACTCTTGAACTTTGAGAAAGCTTATGACAGAGTAGACTGGGATTTTTTAGAGGGTACTCTATCTCGCTTTGGTTTTTCAGATGCATGGATTAGAGGAGTATCCTCTCTCTACAGATCAGCCCATATCCAGGTGCTTATTGGGGGGGTAAGAGGGGTTAGGTTTCAGATCTCTAGATCATCAGTCTGCCAGGGTTGTCCTCTTACCCCTTTTCTTTTTGTGTTTGTGGCAAAAGCTATGAGTATCTACCTTAGATCTCAAGCTGATATTTATGGGCTGAGGCTTCCTCTCCACTAGGAAGAAGAGCTCCTGGATAGTGAGTTGGCAGATGACACGGCTGTTTTTTTGGATGCCTCCCCCAGGACACTCACATCCTTCCGAACAGTTTTGGATTTATTTTGCACGGCTGCAGGTGCGCACATTAATTGGCATAAATCCAATGGTTTTTGGATTTGTGATGATGACACCCCGGATTGGGGTAATGATATTGGTTTCACTTGGGTATTGAGGGGTGTCTCTGTCAGATATTTGGGCTGCCAAGTTGGGGTGGGCATCTCTCCTTCACAACAGTTTGCTCCGGTGTTGGAGAGCATCAGAAGAAGGCTCCTCTTCTGGAGCTCAGCCAAACTTGACTTGGCATCCAGAGTGGTGGCGGTTAACCAGGTTCTACTAGCCACAACATGGTTTGTATTCTCTTGTTGGTGCCACTCTAGGGATTGTATCACTCAGCTTAAGCGGCCTGTACGAAACTTTTTATGGAGTGGTCTGGATGGCACAACTGATGTTACAGCCAGGGTGGCTTGGGAGACCTTGATTCTTCCTACAAGAGAAGGGGGGTTTGAATATCATCGACCCGGATCTACAGTGCAGAGCCTTACTCTGCAAGGTCGTTGTGAGAGGACTTATGCCAGGGCAAGAGCCTTGGAAGGAAGAGATTGAAAGGCAACCTATCATGTGGAACGACAGTATTTTGGATGAGCATGGCAAACCGCTTGGAGCTTCTCTTTACATGCAGTGGCCCAGATGGGAGAGGGGCCCTGCATCTACTATGGGAGCATGGAAAGCCTTTAGGATGCTTCCTGCAGACCAACAGACCCAGGTGGTTCATAATCTCAGAGGGATTACAGGGAGAGTCCAACAGATTGATGCAGCCTTGCCCTTGGATTGGGTGAACACAGATGACATGCCTATTACTTGTTCCACCTGGATGGGGGCATTTTCCAGATTGGGCATTCCTTTGTAGGTGATTGCTTTACATAACACACATGAGGATGCCTAGTCTTTGATGTTTCTTCGGGGGGCAGGCTGTCCAGATCCACAGACGGTATTTTGTTGGAGGTATTGTTTCAGCCAGTCACCAAGATAGTGGGCTTCATGGAGCATGGCTCTCTTTCACAGTGGTACTTGGATCCTAACCCGCTACTCATTGCCTTGGGCTCATGGAGGCTGTTGTACTCAAAGTTTATGGCGACCCACCAAGAGTCACACTTGGGTCACGTCATGGTCACCTCAGCAACATGCCAAGTTGTTAGACCTTGGTCATACCTAGTCGCAGCGTGTTCACATGTATTCACATCTTGGACTTGACATGGACATGACATGACTTGACATGGACATGACGGAAGCAATACATGACTGAAGAGTGCCAAACCTCAACCTCGACTCACCATGGTCAAAGTCAATCAGAGGGAAGTATTGGCGCAATGGTACGCGGGATACACCTGTTGGTGCACATGGGAAGCAGTCCAACAGTTAAGAGGCATAGGTGGTGCACCAACCCTCTCAACCAACTAGTGTCAGGAGCGCAAGAGAACACATGGAGCACGGGATTCACTGACCCAGGACAGGCTGGAGTGTTGCGGAAGCCATCAAGGACAGAGCGGCCCATAAACGGTGGAATGGCTAAGGATGACTAAGGGTGCAAGAAGGCATCCAATAGGAAGAAGGTGGGGAGATTGGTAGCGCGGGGTGGAGCAGAGGAGGAGAAGGTGAAGAGGGGGAAAGGGAAAAGGGGAAGGGGGACTTTCTGGAGGGGCGAGAGGCGGGAGTGAAGGAGTGAGAGGCTAGAGTCAAGAGCTCGCCTCGTGTGTATCTTCTGGGAGTGTATCAGTCATCTTGCTTTCTAATGAGTTATGCTACTTCCCATCTCTGCTCGCTACTCTAAAATCTCTTTTCGTTGTGTTCTCCTCCCCTCCTCTCCCTTCACCTGGTACAACGGCGGACCTGTGTCATGTGGTTGAAGTTCTTTGTTGTTCATGTCGAGGGATGGCTTTCATGATGTTGTTCCGCTTTGGTCTTCTTCTTGCTCACATCACTTCAGCACTTGTACCGCTTGCACATAGTTGACACCATCGACAAGCACTCACCTACGTACCATCAGTGACACTTATGGCACGTCCTACTCGCTTCTCGCACCAGTGGCCCTAGGCCTTTGGTAATACTTCCGGAAGTGTTAGGAAACCCCCCCCCCAGACAGTTTATGGCGATCACAGTGGGACACTGCTGGTGTTGAGTAGCACGAGTGAAGTGGTGATCTAGGGTCCTAGAGAGAGGTCTTATGCCGAGTAGTTCTGAAACATTTGAAGGAGCTAGTGAGAGAACTACGAGGTACTTGAGGAGAGTGGAGAAAAGACTTCCGGCAGACCAAACTAGGTACAAGAAGCATTACGTGCGACGTAAGTTTGCGAAGTCCTCAACTCGAGCACAAAGTGAGCCCATTGGAGCAGTAGCCAGAGCAAGTAACTTCATCGACACTCTCATTGACTTGGACCAACAAGAACCCTGGTGGTCAGATCCGGACTCCGGAGAAGAAGAAGTGCAAAGCGGAGAACAGGTGAAAGAAGAGGGTACTAAGGACGAGGACTCCTCAGGGACTCATCAAGGTCAAGGCAGCCCCTCTCCTCCTCCTGCAACGATGTCTTCATCAACCACCTCTTCTACCGGAGTGGTGACTCCATCTGCTCCCGCCTCAACCTCTTGTGGACAAGCTGCTACCTCATCTGTTATGCATAGCTCCGGGCTCCTAGCTAATCCTTCTTCTATATCTATTCCATTGGGGGGTACTTTTGCTCCGGCCATGCCTTTACCTGCCATGATGGTTTCATCTCCCTTTCCATCCACACCGGTGTTGCCTTTTCCACCACCTTCTTCCTTCCCTTCTGCTTACTCATCCATGACTTCAACTCCGTCCCTCTCTTTCCCAAATGCTCTCCCATCCTCTTGCACCCCCCCATCTTCCATGTTCTCACCCTTTCCCTCTGCAACACCGAGACCCCCCACTTACGCCCTACCATCTGGGTACACTTCCTCTATGACTACATCAGTAGTGATTTCTCCATTGTGGTCCTCCACAGGAGGGGTTGTCGGGGTGGTCTCCTCCTCGGGAGCACCAACACTCATTACAGCCCCATCGGGACTCCCTCCAACTCTTGCATCCTCTCCAACCTCTCGGGTGGGGATGGCCCCCTCTCCAACCTCTCGGGTGGGGATGGCCGTTCTCAGTCCTCCAGACAGAGCTAGACTTCTCGAGCTACTCAACAAGGTCCACGTGAAGACTCAAAAGTTCAAAGGCCACCTCCATGAAGATGCGGAAGCTCATGTGAGGAAGTTCCTCACAGCATGTAGAGCTAAAGGTGTGGAGAATGAGCATGCGTTCCTTCACATCTTTCCCTCGTCATTGGAGGATGCCGCGGATGTATGGTACAGTCAATTTCCTCCGGACCACTTCCAGACGTGGACAGACCTAAGGGAGGAATTCTTACGCACTTTCAAGTTGGAAAAATTCGAACACATGATTGTCCAAGAGTTATCCACTGACACCATGAAGCCTGGAGAGAGCATCTCTGAGATGTACACCAGGATGAGGATCTTGGCGGCAAAGATGTTGGTGCCACCCAATGACGCCGTCATGAAGGGGTGGTTTTTGAAGGCTTTACCCTCCACCATTGCTATAAGGCTGGTTGACAAACTTCCTGAGCATGCCTCACTACAAGAATTTCTGAGGGAAGCGGTGAAGATGGAAGGGTCCCAGTTAAGTTTCGCCTCAACACCCGCTCAGACCGCCCAACTTCCGAGAGAAGAGGGCTCACAGGCATGGCAGCAACTCAAGAAGGAATTAGAGGAAATCAAAGAAGGTCTGAAAGACAGAACAAAAGTGGATGGACCGTCACCCTTTGAAGCTCAGATAAGAAGTGGTCTCTGGTGCACCGACTGCAAGGGTTCTGGCCATGGCTACTGGGAATGTCCATCGAAGCGTAAGGTACCCACCCCAACCTCCTTTTGCACATTTTGTGAAATTCATGGACATGATGCCTCCGAGTGTAGGTATCTTAAGGGGTTGAGGAAGCTTCTTCCGGAGTATCCAATTGGGGAGCCACTGGTGGCTACAATCAACAAAGCTGCACCGACCACTTCAGGGCCAGTACCCCTAGCTTCAGCCCCTGTGAAGGCACCTGAACCACCCACCCACCCTATCATTCCACCTCCACTACTTCCTAATCCTCTAATCCTCCTTTGCTCCAAGCTCCTACTCCTAGTGAATTTGGGGCTCCATACTTCTACCCTCCGCCCTACTATGCATAGTATCAACCACCTATGTCAGGGGGTGGATATGGACCCGCGGTCGACGGGGTGGGTTCCGAGGTGGATGTGGAGGCAGAGGTACCAACTTTCGCAGGCCCATCATGTGCTATAGATGTGGCGAGTACGGCCATTACCAAGATGATTGTACACAACCATTTGGGGGACCCTCTTGTACACAGTGCAACACAAATGACCACTACACCAGAGATTGTCCCAATGGCAGAAGGGAATTAACATCGCAAGTCAACATGGTTGGCGTAGTAGTGGCGGGGGAGGGTGACAAACCCCATTTGATTGGTGCAGTGTTGGGAGCTGTGACTAGGTCACAAATGAAGGGTGACAGTAGTAAGGATGATTCAACATCAATATCGGAGGCCTCATCACCAACTAATACCAGCTCAGTCACTAGAAGAGCATCCCCACCTCCTTCCTCCAAGGTGGACAGTGGGCACAAGACTACATCGCCCTTGTCCTCTCCTCTGTAACTGGATTAGAAAGGACCCGAAGGGCCCCACATCCATCAAGACCTATCAATAGCTCTAAAACTACCTCAGCTCCAAGTGAGCAATCTATGCCTTCAAGGTATCAGGAGTGTCACCAAAGATCTTCAATCTAGTTCTGAAGATGAAGCACCTCAGTTTCCTTCCCGCAAGTCCAAAATAGTGAGGTTTGCAACAGAAGTGACAACTTCAGGGCAAAAACGTGAAGAGTCGCAGGCAGGCCCATCCACCTTCCACTCAGGAAGCAAGTGAAGCAAGAGAAGGAAAAAGGGGTGAAGCCTAGTAGTGCCAAAGAAAAGGGGAAATGGGTGATGGGAGAGTCACCACAGGAAATATTGACTGAGAATCCAGAGGCACCTCCTTTCCCTCGCGTAAGCTTCGACCCTCAGCCAGAAGCTCGGCGGATGAAGGCACAAAAGGTTGCTGCTACTGTCCAGCCCTATTCTTTGATGGATGACTTGATGGATTTTAGGCCCAATATCACCTTACGACAACTCTGTCAATTGTCTCCACATATCAAGCATCAGACTATTGCATTTTTGAATCGCATGCCAGGAGGGCGCCAAAGGGGATCTGTTCAGGGCGGACCCACACCAGAGACAGTAACAGTTCAAGATGGAGTAACACTAGACAATTGCTCAGCCTATGCTGCCCTCACATGTGAACAAAGTCCCAAGCTCGCAGTGGAGATCAATGGGGTGGAGCTGAAAGATGTTTTCTTGGATGGTGGGGCAGCAGTAAACATCATGCCGAGAGGTACTCTTCAACAACTGGGTTTGAAATTGACAACTGACGTACATTTCCAAGTACGCATGGCGGATCAACGCAAGGTGAAGCCTATGGGGGCTGTAAAAGGTGTTCACATGAAGATTGGGGGAGTTACATTCCTGTCCAATTTTGTTGTACTTAATATGACGGAGGGTGAGCAGACTTATCCTCTACTTCTTGGTAGACCATGGTTACGCTCAGCAAAGGCCATTCAAGATTGGTCAAGTGATGAAGTTCGACTACCTTTGGGATCCACATCCTTAGAAATAGACATGGTTACTGGAAGGGCCCGCCACCGACCTGTGGAACTTGGGGAAGAGGATTTTGAAGAAGAAGAAGGGGTGGAAGAGGAGCGATGGGCACTTGGGGATTGGCCCCTACAGGAAGAAGAGTTGGCCTATGTGGAGGACTCACCCTTCCAAGGTGAAACCGATGTAACAGTAGCACGAGATGTTGGTGAGAGCTTGACGTACTTGTTGGAACATGCTAGACCAGATGAGGAAGAAGCTGTCATCTTGGATTGGATGGGGGCCCTGGGATCCTTAGCCATCAACATGGTGGAGTTGTGTCCAGAAGAGGATCCTGAAGCCCATTTTGGTACTTCACGGAATGCGCAAGAGGTGAGCCAGGAAGCCTCTTCCCCACCTGGTTTGGCTGATCTCATGTATGAACGGATGCCTTTTGGCCTTCTTAATAATCCCCACATGTATCAGTGAATGATGTCCGCAAGTACCAGACCAAGTGGTGGGGAGGCCACCAGGGTGACTCAAAGACAAGACCATGAAGCAGCAATGGAAGCAATGGATGCACACGACATGGATGCCTCACACCAAGAAAATGACCATGGGGTCACAACAGAGGAGGAAGAGGATCCTATGCAAGAAGATGATGAGTGAGCGGAGCATAATGATGGTCCTGAAGAGAACACTTATGAATCTATGGAAGAAGAAGATGACCACATAGATCATGGGCTGGCTGAGCACAATGATGGTATTGGAGAATACACTCATGGATCTGCAGAAGAAGAGGATGATCACCTACTTACTGATGTCATTCAAAGGCAGGAGGTACCGGAAATGACTCTTGGAAGGGTTATTGAATCCATTATGCAATCTGACCAACCTAGGAGGGGTCAAGAGGCCGAACAATTTGAAGGAGCCGTCCACATTCACACTGGAGTCTGGAACTTCAGACCTTCAAGGCAAGCCCACAGCATACAGGGAGAAGAAGATGTCGCGGACCTTGTTCTACTCGACTTATATATGTCAGAAGCTGACTCTCCAACGACACAGGAGGTTCATGACACTACATACGAGGTGGTTGGACTACCATATAGAGGAATGCTCAAGCAAGCACAAAAAGGAAAGAAGAGAATGGGCCCAACTGTTGCCTCTACATTTCAACCATTTCCAGAACACACCCAACCATCCTATCCGAGCTCTTGGATGGAAGAAGTAGTGGGGAATTTTTCTCTAGATGATTCTCCTGCGCACCCAGCAGTGGGAGTAGAAGAACCGAACAACTCCACATCAGGAAGCATACCTCAGGTTGACCATGCCAGGGATTGGAGGTATCTGAACATAGGGACAGAAGACCAACCGCGACATCTTAAGGTAGCCAGTTGGGTCTGGGAACATGACTATCTCCTTGCTGCATTGTCTGATTTTTTTCAAGAGTATGTTGATGTCTTTGCCTGGTCATATAAGGATTTAAAGGGAGTACCCAGTGAGTTCATGGAACATCGCATCGATCTATATCTGGAAGCAGAGCCGGTGATCAGGGGACCATATCGCATGAATCCTAACTATGGCAAGGCTGTCCATGCTGATATTCAAAAGATGGAGCAAGCAGGGTTGATCTACCCTGTTGACTACTCCGAATGGCTTAGTGGCATCGTGGTGGTACCCAAAAGAGAGACTGGAAAACTCCGAGTTTGTGTCGACTATAGGAGTTTGAATACCGCCACACGTCGGGATAGGTTTCCTCTCCCCTTCACTGACAGGGTGCTAGAAACCGTAGCTGGTCATGCTCTCTACTCCTTCATGGATGGATACAGCGGGTATAACCAGGTTCGGGTGCGAGAGCAAGATCAGTTAAAGACTACCTTCGTCACCCAATGGGGAACTTATGCTTACCGGATGATGCCTTTTGGTCTATGCAATGCACCGGCCACGTTTCAACGTCTTGTCACCAAACTCTTCCAAGAGAACATCGGAAAGTTCCTTGAGGTATTCTTGGATGACTTCTCTGTGTTCAATGGTGAGAATGCTTCTCACCTCAAACCTGCTATTCAGACTGATCACATGAGTAAGTTGAGGTGGGTTTTTGATAAGTGCAGAGAAGCTAGGTTGTGCTTGAATCCGGACAAATGCTTCTTCCTCGCCTTGCGAGGGGTCCTCCTTGGCCACATCGTCTCAACTAAGGGAATGACCACGGACCCAGCAAAGGTGGAAGTGATATTGACCTTGCCTATTCCTCGCACACCCAGAGAAGTCAAGTCTTTTTTGGGACATGTGGGTTATTATAGAAGATTCATCAGGTCCTATGCCGACATAGCGGTGGCGTTGACGGAACTCCTTCGGCAGGAGCAGTCCTTCAACTGGTCGGCACCTCAACAACTGGCGTTTGACAACCTCAAGGATCGTCTAGTAAAGGCACCCATCTTGCGGCAACCTTAATGGGATGTCATTTTTCATGTGCACGTAGATGCAAGTGGGCTGGCGATTGGGGCGATATTGGCCCAACCAGATGAAGAGCACAAACTCGACCTACCTGTGTACTTTGCAAGCAGACAACTCAATGGAGCAGAAAGAAACTATAGCACCACTGAACGCGAAGGCTTGGGCATGGTCTATGCCATGACAAAGTATCGTCACTATCTCTTGGGCAGTAAGTTTATCATCATTACTGATCATCAAGCTCTCAAGTACTTACTGAACAAACCAACGCTTGGGGGGAGAGTGAGTAGGTGGATTCTTCTATTTCAAGAGTTTGACTTTGACATCCTAGTGAGAGCAGGCCGATTACATCAACCAGCAGACCACTTGTCAAGGATCTCTTCAGGTGAAGCAGCCATAGGAGTTGATGATGACCTTCCAGATGCGGGCCTCTTCCGTGTCGATGCCACAGTACCAAGAAATGACTGCCTGTTTGCTGTGGATTGCTTTCCCCCATGGTATGCAAACATTGTACACTTGTTGTCTACAGGGGAGTTCTCCAAAGGGTTAACTCCAGCACAAAAGCGGAGGCAGATTCTTCAGGCTGCTCCTTTCAAACTGATCGCGGGTCAGCTGTACAAGTTGGGGAAGGACCACATTTTAAGGAGGTGTGTGCTCCCTCATGAAACACAAGACATCCTTCAGGAGGCTCACTCAGGAATGGGGGGAGGTCATATGGCACCAGAGGCCACTGCTAGAAAGATAATGCGCTCTGGGTTGTGGTGGCCAAAGCTATTCCAAGACTGCTATGCTTATGTACGCCACTGTGACTCATGTCAAAGAGGGGGGCCGAGAAGCCTACCCGACGGGAGTACCTTCCCCTTCAGCCATCCAGCCCTGTACCCCCCTTCTATAGATGGGGATTGGATTTTGTTGGACCCATCTCTCCTGCAACTCGAAGAGGGAACAAGTATGCTCTGATTGCTACTGATTATGGCACTAAATGGGTGGAGGCTAAGGCCGCGAAGACCTGCACTGCTCAAGTTGTGGCCTCATTCTTGTATGATCAAATCATTTCTAGGTTTGGATGTCCTGTGGAATTGATGAGTGACAGAGGTACCCACTTTCTCAATGATGTCATCGCTGACCTCATCACCCAACTGCAAATTGTTCACAAGACCTCTAGTTCATACTACCCTCGAGCCAATGGTTTGGCCGAGAGCTCCAATCGGACCATGTCTCATATTGTGGCTCGGTTATGCCTTCATTCCTTGGCAGATTGGAATATTCTACTACCAGCTGCTCTTTTTGCTTACAGAACCGCATACAAGGCTAGCACTGGATATTCACCCTTCCAGCTAGTTTACGGCTTGGAGGCGGTTATGCCCTATGAGTTCCACATGAAGACCACTAGGGTCATGGCAGAGATGGATGATAACTTGGAGGCATGCACACTTGAGAGATTATGGGATCTTGAAGCCTCGGATGAACATCGTCGTGAAGCGATCCTGGCTCAGGAAGTCTAGCAAAGAAGGCAGAAGGCATGACAGAAATCTCAGGAAGAGGGAATTCCAAGTTGGCAGCTTGGTCTTGTTATATTCCAGTAAGTTCCTGAAGCATAAACCCAAATTTGTCAGTGGTTGGACAGGGCCCTTCTTTATCACAAGGATTATTCCCAGTGGAGGGGTTTATTTGGCCACCTTGGAGGGCAAGAAGTTACCAGCACCTGTAAATGGCTCACGGGTAAAGAAGTATCATCCACATTGACTCTCTCTCTTTGGATAAGGATTTCCATTCCTATTAGTTGAATTTCTATTTATTCAAACCACAACAATGTATTCCCTTTCCTAACCCTGTCAAGCTTCTACTTTCTACCCCGTTGCACTCTTTGGTGAGAGACCAATAAAAACTGAGTTTTCCTTCTTTGGCAAGACGGAGATAGCCCTTGCCTTCTTTGACACACCCTCCTCCTTAATCCTTCTTCACCTCTCTGTCACTCAGGTTCACCTCTCAGTCACCCATGTTCACCTCCAGGTCACCCCTCTTCACTTCTAGGTCACCCCTGTTCACTCCTATGTCAACTCCCCATGTTCACCTCTCTGTCACCCATGTTCACCTCCAGGTCACCCTTGTTCACCTCTAGGTCACCCCTGTTCACTCCTCTGTCAACTCCCCATGTTCACCTCTCTGTCACCCATGTTCACCTCCACGTCACCCCTCTTCACTCCTAGGTCACCCCTGTTCACTCCTATGTCAACTCCCCATGTTCACCTCTCTGTCACCCATGTTTACCTCCAGGTCACCCTTGTTCACTCCCAGGTCACCCCTGTTCACTCCTCTGTCAACTCCCCATGTTCACCTCTCTGTCACCCATGTTCACCTCCAGGTCACCCTTGTTCACTCCCAGGTCACCCCTGTTCACTCCTCTGTCAACTCCCCATGTTCACCTCTCTGTCACCCATGTTCACCTCCAGGTCACCCCTCTTCACTCCTAGGTCACCCTTGTTCACTCCTATGTCAACTCCCCATGTTCACCTCTCTGTCACCCATGTTCACTCCTAGGTCACCCCTCTTCACTCCTAGGTCACCCCTGTTCACTCCTATGTCAACTCCCCATGTTCACCTCTCTGTCACCCATGTTCACTCCTAGGTCACCCCTCTTCACTCCTAGGTCACCCCTGTTCACTCCTCTGTCAACTCCCCATGTTCACCTCTCTGTCACCCATGTTCACCTCCAGGTCACCCTTGTTCACCTCTAGGTCACCCCTGTTCACTCCTCTGTCAAATCCCCATGTTCACCTCTCTGTCACCCATGTTCACCTCCAGGTCACCCCTCTTCACTCCTAGGTCACCCCTGTTCACTCCTATGTCAACTCCCCATGTTCACCTCTCTGTCACCCATGTTCACCTCCAGGTCACCCTTGTTCATTCCGGATGCGTCAATTTTACGAGCAAAAACCTATGAGCAGGTTTATACGAGCGTGTTTTTCAAGAGATTTTAAAAATAGTATTTCTTTAGGAAACATGGTTTTTACACTTTTATTTTCATTAGAGCTAGATCCCTTTATCATAAAATTATACAGACTAGTCACTCATTCATTTTTACATAACATAAATCTTCTTATTCATAGACATCCCTTTGTACCGTTGTTATTACCTTAAAAAAGTATTGAAAAATAATTCATTTAAGAAACGTCCCTCATAATCACTCTCAATATAATAATATTATACATAAATAATTACTTATTAAACATATCATATGGCAATATCTTTCAAGAGTTTTTATAGCATTAATAACAAGATATTTATGGACATGTTTCTACAGAAATTTAAATTACTGTAAATAAGTATTAACTTGGGCTCATATATCACTCTCATAAAATACATGTAATATTTAATACTATATATGCAAGGTTTTCCAAAATATAACCCCATAGATGTGCTCAAATGGGGTTTTCCGATCAATTTGAGTGGCTGAATGACTATATTTCGACATTGGATGTGAAAGTTACGTCACTTTTAAAAGTGCTGTCCAAGGTAGTTTCGCCAGCAAAACTACCTTGAAAGACCTTGTTCAAAGGGGTTTCGCTGGCAAAACTACCTTGATGGCTTGCTTCAATGAGTTTTCTTTGGAGAAACCCTTTCATGAAGATAGGTTGAGAGAGGTTTTTCAATGTCACCCCCTATTAAGTAAAAAGTTGTAAGAAGGATCATAAGGGAATTTTCATAGAGAAGTCTACTCTACATGTGGGTTTCTTCAAAAGCCATCCCATTATGTTCTCACCATTCCCAAAGATTCACATAAATATTCGTGTATAAAATAGGCATTCCTATAATACTTTTCATATTTCTAAGTGAAACTATGTTTTCTTCTGATCCATTTTTGTCATATTTTTGCATAGTTGGAAGCTTTTTTTTTCCTTCGCTCGGACGCTCGGAAGATTTCGCTCGGAAAATGCTCGTCCCCGTTCACTCCCAGGTCACCCCTGTTCACTCCTCTGTCAACTCCCCATGTTCACCTCTCTGTCACCCATGTTCACCTCTAGGTCACCCCTCTTCACTCCTAGGTCACCCTGTTCACTCCTATGTCTACTCCCCATGTTCACCTCTCTGTCACCCATGTTCACCTCCAGGTCACCCTTGTTCACTCCTAGGTCACCCCTGTTCACTCCTCTGTCAACTCCCCATGTTCACCTCTCTGTCACCCATGTTCACCTCAAGGTCACCCTTGTTCACCTCCAGGTCACCCCTGTTCACTCCTATGTCAACTCCCCATGTTCACCTCTCTGTCACCCATGTTCACCTCCAGGTCACCCTTGTTCACCTCCAGGTCACCCCTGTTCACTCCTATGTCAACTCCCCATGTTCACCTCTCTGTCACCCATGTTCACCTCCAGGTCACCCTTGTTCACTCCCAGGTCACCCATGTTCACTCCTCTGTCAACTCTCCATGTTCACCTCTCTGTCACCCATGTTCACCTCCAGGTCACCCTTGTTCACCTCCAGGTCACCCCTGTTCACTCCTATGTCAACTCCCCATGTTCACCTCTCTGTCACCCATGTTCACTCCCAGGTCACCCCTGTTCACTCCTATGTCAACTCCTGTTCACTCCTATGTCAACTCCCCATGTTCACCTCTCTGTCACCTATGTTCACTCCTAGGTCACCCCTCTTCACTCCTAGGTCACCCCTGTTCACTCCTATGTCAACTCCCCATGTTCACCTCTCTGTCACCCATGTTCACCTCCAGGTCACCCTTGTTCACTCCCAGGTCACCCCTGTTCACTCCTCTGTCAACTCCCCATGTTCACCTCTCTGTCACCCATGTTCACCTCCAGGTCACCCTTGTTCACCTCTAGGTCACCCCTGTTCACTCCTATGTCAACTCCCCATGTTCACCTCTCTGTCACCCATGTCCACCTCCAGGTCACCCTTGTTCACTCCCAGGTCACCCATGTTCACTCCTCTGTCAACTCTCCATGTTCACCTCTCTGTCACCCATGTTCACCTCCAGGTCACCCTTGTTCACTCCCAGGTCACCCCTGTTCACTCCTCTGTCAACTCCCCATGTTCACCTCTCTGTCACCCATGTTCACCTCCAGGTCACCCTTGTTCACTCCCAGGTCATCCCTGTTCACTCCTCTGTCAACTCCCCATGTTCACCTCTCTGTCACCCATGTTCACCTCCAGGTCACCCTTGTTCACTCCCAGGTCACCGCTGTTCACTCCTCTGTCAACTCCCCATGTTCACCTCTCTGTCACCCATGTTCACCTCCAGGTCACCCCTCTTCACTCCTAGGTCACCCCTGTTCACTCCTATGTCAACTCCCCATGTTCACCTCTCTGTCACCCATGTTCACTCCCAGGTCACCCCTGTTCACTCCTATGTCAACTCCTGTTCACTCCTATGTCAACTCCCCATGTTCACCTCTCTGTCACCCATGTTCACTCCTAGGTCACCGCTGTTCACCTCTAGGTCACCCCTGTTCACTCCTCTGTCAAATCCCCATGTTCACCTCTCTGTCACCCATGTTCACTCCTAGGTCACCCCTGTTCACCTCTAGGTCACCCCTATTCACTCCTCTGTCAAATCCCCATGTTCACCTCTCTGTCACCCATGTTCACCTCCAGGTCACCCCTCTTCACTCCTAGGTCACCCCTGTTCACTCCTATGTCAACTCCCCATGTTCACCTCTCTGTCACCCATGTTCACCTCCAGGTCACCCTTGTTCACTCCCAGGTCACCCCTGTTCACTCCTTTGTCAAATCCCCATGTTCACCTCTCTGTCACCCATGTTAACCTCCAGGTCACCCCTCTTCACTCCTAGGTCACCCCTGTTCACTCCTATGTCAACTCCCCATGTTCACCTCTCTGTCACCCATGTTCACCTCCAGGTCACCCTTGTTCACTCCCAGGTCACCCCTGTTCACTCCTCTGTCAACTCCCCATGTTCACCTCTCTGTCACCCATGTTCACCTCCAGGTCACGCTTGTTCACTCCCAGGTCACCCCTGTTCACTCCTCTGTCAACTCCCCATGTTCACCTCTCTGTCACCCATGTTTACTCCTAGGTCACCTATGTTCACTCCCAGGTCACCCCTGTTCACTCCTATGTCAATTCCCCATGTTCACTTCTCTGTCACCCATGTTCACCTCCAAGTCACCCCTGTTCACCTCTAGGTCACCCCTGTTCACTCCTATGTCAACCCCCATGTTGACCTCTTTGTCACCCATGTTCACTCCTAGGTCACCTATGTTCACTCCTAGGTCACCTATGTTCACTCCTAGGTCACCCCTGTGCACTCCTAGTTCACCCTTGTTCATTCCTATGTCACCCCCCAAGCTCACTCTCTGTCACCTATGCTCCTCCCCATGTCACCCCTTGTTCCTCCCCTTTTCACCCTAGGTCACCTCTTGCCGCTTTCACCCTCAGTCACCTATGGGCACACCAATGTCACCCCTTGTTCATCCTTGGTTCACCCTTGGTTCATCCCTCCTTCAGCCTCATTCAGCCTCATTCATCTCTATAACACCCTCATCCAATATCCTATACAAGAGAGTAAAATTCAAATTCCAATTTTCCCACCGTGTTCATTCAAATATTTCCTCTTGCACACACCGCTTTTTCTCTCACCTACCCCCTCCCACCAAGGCTATATTTAGCCACCAAATTCAGCGTCTGTCCTTTATCTCCCAATTCCAAACAGTGCTATATTTAGCATCTGGCTAAACTCAGCGTGGATCCTTGGGATCAGCTCATCCACCTCCTCCACCGCATCTTGCAGCCCACTCATGCTATTTTTGGCTTACTTTTCTAAATTTGGATCTCTTGGTTATGTATTTATGGCTGTCCCCCTTGAAACAACGAAACCATACGCAGCCTCCCCTCCAGCGCCTTCTCCTGCAGCCTCCCTCCTTCTCCTGCAGCCTCCCTCCATCGCAATTCTCCTACAGCCTTCTCCTGCAGACTCTCCCTTCATCGCAATCCTCCTGCTGCAGCCCTGCAGCCTCCCCTCCAGCGCCTTCTCCTGCAGCCTCCCTCCATCGCAATTCTCCTACAGCCTTCTCCTGCAGACTCTCCCTTCATCGCAATCCTCCTACAGCAGCCCTGCAGCCTCCCCTCCAGCGCCTTCTCCTGCAGCCTCCCTCCATCGCAATTCTCCTGCAACTCTCCCTCCATCGCCATCCTACAGCTCTCCCTCCATCACCATCCTACAGCAGCCCTGCAGCCTCCCCTCCAGCGCCTTCTCCTGCAGCCTCCCTCCATCGCAGTTCTCCTGCAGCTCTCCCTCCATCGCCATCCTACAGCTCTCCCTCCATCGCCATCCTACAGCAGCCCTGCAGTCTCCCCTCCAGCGCCTTCTCTTGCAGCCTCCCTCCATCGCAATTCTCCTGCAGCCTTCTCCTGCAACTCTCCCTCCATCGCCATCCTACAGCTCTCCCTCCATCGCCATCCTACAGCAGCCCTGCAGCCTCCCCTCCAGCGCCTTCTCCTGCAGCCTCCCTCCATCACAGTTCTCCTGCAGCCTTCTCCTGCAACTGTCCCTCCATCGCCATCCTACAGCTCTCCCTCCATCGCCATCCTACAGCAGCCTGTAGCCTCCCCTCCAGCACCTTCTCCTGCAGCCCTCCCTCCATCGCAATTCTCCTGCAGCCTTCTCCTGCAGCCCTCCCTCCATCGCAATTCTCCTTCTCCCTTCTCGTTATCACCTGGCCAGCAGCTCCCCTCCTCACTAGCACCTCGCCAGCTTCCTCTCTGGACCTCGTCATCGACTCCCCTTCTCGTTATCACCTGGCCAGCTCCCCTCCTCACTAGCACCTCGCCAGCTTCCTCCCTGGACCTCGTCATCGACTCCCCTTCTCGTTATCACGTGGCCAGCTCCCCTCCTCACTAGCACCTCGCCAGCTTCCTCTCTGGACCTCGTCATCGACTCCCCTTCTCGTTATCATCTGGCCAACTTCCTTCTTGCCTCGTCATTAATGCCCCTTCCTTTCCTGCTTCCTTTCTAGCCTCCGTGCTTCTCCATCAGCTTCCCTTCTCATCACCATCAGCTCCCCCTCTTGTCACCACCTGCCCCACTATCTCGTTCTATCTCAGCGGGCTTGCCAACACCTCGACAATAGCCCCCCTACCTCGTCACCAGCTCCCCTTCCCTTCCTGCTTCAAGCCCTCGACAACAGCTTCCCTACCTCGTCACCAGCTCCCCTTCCCTTCCTGCTTCCTTTCTTGCCTTGTCATCACTCACCTTCCTGCTTCGTCATCAGCTTCCTTTTCTGCTTCGTCATTAGCTTACACTTTACCTCTTGTTCTTCTTCATGCTCGAGAAGAAGTCCAAGTATAAGCCACGGTTGCCCAGAGATAAGCTCTTCATTCCTTTCTATACCGCCATGACGTCTCAGGCAGCCTCTGCAGTGCACATGACCTCACCCATGCCTACAGCCTCAGCAGGGCCGACTACATCAGCTAGGCCGACTACATCAGCTAGGCCGACTTCATCAGCAGAGCTACTTTCATCAGCAAGGCCAACTTCATCGGTAGGGCCGACTTCATTAGCAGGACCGACTTCATTAGTGATACATTCCCATCTTGGTCCGGAGATCACTATCATCTCAGATGGAGAGCCACCGCAATCAAGACAGCAGCGGGGGGTTCTTTTCCACTCTCAGAGCTCTAGTGCCTCCTCTTCCGACCATGGGGGCTCAGATTACACCCCCTCTGCACGGAGACCACATTCAGAAGGGTCGGGTGGGCCAACGGAGATACAGAGCCCTTCGGTAACCACCCCTCCCCTCTCCCACGTTCGGGTTATGTTTAAACCTCTTCTCCGAACCTCAAACTATCCTCCGTATTGACATCTTCCGAGATCCAGACCCTCAGTCTAACTGAGTTCGACAAGGTCATCTTCCCTCCGGTGGATGTGGAACTGTGTACAGGATTCATCAGATCTTATGACTATGTCACAGACACTTTTGAGTTCATGGGCTCCAGGCAGCTTCTCACACCCAATTTGGTCTCACAGTACATGGGGCTCCCTGCTCTCCCTATTCAACCTCCTTCCGACGATTCACCACATCTCCTTTCATTCCTTTCACAGTGCAAACCCAACAGGAGGGGATATGATTGCAAAAAGGTTTTGGAAGGTGGAAGCAGAGAAGCAGTGATCACACGCTACTTCTTCACTCGCTTCTATTCAGCACCCGGGCATTACTACATCACGAAAGGTATCCGTCCTGCTCTTAATGCTCTCTTCACCATCACTCAGTATGATTTTGCATCCCTCTTTTATTCAACATTCCGGGCCACTGTTCGAAATCGCACACGCCGAAGCACACACACCTGTACTTGTGGACCTCACCTCACCTACCTCTTGCACCAGTGGCGGGCTGCAACGCCTGCACTTTTTCCTCCACCTTCACATACTTCATCCTCTCCTCACCGCCCACCCTCCGCTCCTATGATCCCCCACTTGAGATCAGCTCCACTGGCCCTTCGTGCGGCCCCAGCATCCTCGGCCTCTGCTGCATCAGTCTCTGTCCTCTCTTCCTCTCCAGTCCCCATTCCCACTCTTGCTCCCCCCACATCTGCATCTCCAGTCCCCATTCCCACTCTTGCTCCCCCCACATCTGCATCTCCAGTCCCCATTCCCACTCTTGCTCCACCCACATCTGTAGCACAGGTTTCTGAGCCATTCCCTCTTGGGCCAGCCTCTGGAGCTTTGCCATGCCCTCCTCAGGTCTCACCCACCATGGCAGGACATTACCACTTACCTCACCCGCAGTCATGACCATTTCCCCTCCGATCATCTCATCAGGGTCAGTAGGGTGCAAAGATATGCACATTAACCCCCCAACTCAGGGGGATCCCTCGACAGAAGTTACGGCAGCAGGCACCGTTACGGCAGCAGGCACCTCTGCCTTGGAATCTCTTGATGGAGAGGCATCAGAACAACACAGGTTATTGAACTTGAATCTTACTTTGGGAGCCACTGGTGATGCGAAGACCCCACCCCGGGTGTCTCGAGGACTGACCCCTGAACCAAGTATGGAGGCTGCTGGACAGGACTTACTGGAAACTCGACCTGGCGAGGTTATTTTTGCTAGGGGTAAGATACCTTTTCCAGCGGATTGTCCTCCACTTCCTCAAAATGATATGTTGGATACCTACTTCGCAACCTCCTCGGGAGATCTATTCACCCATGAGGCCCAGATAGAGGAATAGAGCCAGGAACACAAACGGCTGCTGTATGCATTAAAGCGGAAGCGGTCTCCTGTTTGCATGGAGGAGGAGGACCTGGACCAAATTTTCACACTTCCCTTGCAAGAGACAATCGCTTCCAACAAGAAGGTATCCCAAGCTCCAAGCTGTTACCTAGACATCGACACACTGGCTCCAGTGGCAGCTCTCGAGGACCCAGAGCAAGAGGGGATGAAAGCGGCCTTCGAGGAATATGGCGAACTCATTGACATGTCTGACCGAATGACCTATCGGGACAGGTATGCATGGGTTAAAAGGTCTCTTCATATGGCTCAGCGCATTATAGATGACAGCTTCATTCAGATGGGTGCCTCCCTCTTTAATACTACGGGTCAGGTTTGCAAGCTTCTATCACAGAAGCAACACCTCCGCTTGGAACATGAGAAGCAGGTAGCCAGCATGCATAAAGAATGGGATACAACATTGCAAATGAAAAAAGCGGAGTGGGGAGCAATTCTACAGGCAAGGGAGGCTGCGTGGAAAACTCAACACGACGAGTTTCAGCAAAGTCTTGTAGCAAAGGAGGCAGAGTGGACAGCCACCAAGAAAGTTTTGGAGGACCACCATTCAGCCCAACAGGCTCAAATTCAGCGGGAGCTTGCCGCCCTACAGGACAGATACACCTCACTGTGGATAAGCTTACTGTGGATCAACAGGTGGAGGTGGCTGCGGATAAGCTTACTGTGGATCAACAGGTGGAGGTGGTGCGGAGTCAAATGAAGCAGAATCGCGAGGCGAAAGACCATCTCCAAGTTTCACATTCCAAGTTGCACGACAACTTCCATGGGCTGCAAGATGAAAATGCTGCTCTCAAATCTCGATGTGAACATTACAGGTCTGGCTACCACAGGTATAAATCCAAATACGAGGACATCCGCAACCTCATGGACACAATCGAGGAAGAGGCAAGGACCAGCCCCGGAACATCAGCACACCCACCACGCCCACCCCCTCCTCCTCCCTGACTTCCATCCAGCAAGCAGTAGCTCCTGGATCTTTTAGTTCGGCATTTCTTTTTGCGAACTCTGTATATTTGGATTCTCATGTAAATAAGGAATTTGGAGTTGTATGGCCATGAGCCAATTTCTTTTTTTCAGTTTTACAGTTGTAAGGCCACGAGCCCTTTCTTTTCAGTTTTGGGATGTCAACCCCAAGGTCACTTTCTTATTTGTAATTTACACTTAACTTTCTCTCACAAGATCCTCAGTCATTCACCGGGACGGTGAATGATAGTGGCGGGGGATCTATTGTACTCAAAGTTTATGGCGACCCACCAAGAGTCACACTTGGGTCACATCATGGTCACCTCAGCAACATGCCAAGTTGTTAGACCTTGGTCATACCTAGTCGCAGCGTGTTCACATGTATTCACATCTTGGACTTGACATGGACATGACTTGACATGGACATGACTTGGACATGACATGACTTGACATGGACATGACAGAAGCAATACATGACTGAAGAGTGCCAAACCTCAACCTCGACTCACCATGGTCAAAGTCAATCAGAGGGAAGTATTGGCGCAATGGTACGCAGGATACACCTGTTGGTGCACATGGGAAGCAGTCCAAAAGTTAAGAGGCATAGGTGGTGCACCAACCCTCTCAACCAACTAGTGTCAGGAGCGCAGGAGAACACATGGAGCACGGGATTCACTGACCCAGGACAGGCTGGAGTGTTGCGGAAGCCATCAAGGACAGAGCGGCCCACAAACGGTGGAATGGCTAAGGATGGCTAAGGGTGCAAGAAGGCATCCAATAGGAAGAAGGTGGGGAGATTGGTAGCGCGGGGTGGAGCAGAGGAGGAGAAGGTGAAGAGGGGGAAAGGGAAAAGGGAAATGGGGGGAGGGGCGAGAGGTGGGAGTGAAGGAGTGAGAGGCTAGAGTCAAGAGCTCGCCTCGTGTGTATCTTCTGGGAGTGTATCAGTCATCTTGCTTTCTAATGAGTTATGCTACTTCCCATCTCTGCTCGCTACTCTAAAATCTCTTTTCGTTGTGTTCTCCTCCCCTCCTCTCCCTTCACCTGGTACAACGGACCTGTGTCATGTGGTTGAAGTTCTTTGTTGTTCATGTCGAGGGATGGCTTTCATGATGTTGTTCCGCTTTGGTCTTCTTCTTGCTCACATCACTTTAGCACTTGTACCGCTTGCACATAGTTGACACCATCGACAAGCACTCACCTATGTACCATCAGTGACACTTATGGCACGTCCTATGTTTTAGTGTGTGGCTTCCTAACATGTCCTGTTATGAAGCCAAGGGGGGATGTACTTTGGGAGCCATATGTATTGGCTTTGATAGGTCTCGTTATCAGGCCTGGCCGAGTTCCAGGATGGTGGTGTATTCCTAGACCTATGAGTTAGTCATGTAGCCATGCTATAACGTGAGCCTCTGAGCATGTTGAGTCTCAAGCCATGAGAGTGCTTGGATCAACCTCTGAACACGCTCAGACTTTAGCCTCTGAGTTGCATGGGGTGCACAGTTTGATGACTGTCATTGTCATGTTCTGTTCATGGTTCCATTCCAGTAGTCTCTCGGTGTTGGAATATGAAGCCAAAGTGAGTTTAAAATGAGTGTTCTAGGTGCTCTAGGTGTGTTTTATATTCTAGTGAGTCCTAGACATGCCGCGTGTCATATTGGGAGTTATCCCATATACACTATGGCTTTCTAGAGTCTAGTGTCACACTATGTAGTGTTGTACTTGTCTATTGTCTATCACTTTGGTCAACATTAAGCTCTTTGGTATCATGTGAGTACTTGTCCATTGCTTTCATTTTCTTTCTATTTCATTTTCATTATGCTTGTTATCTTTCCTTTCCATTCCTAGTGTTAGCTTGCTTCTCTCCCTACTACTATGATCTTTTAAGATCACTCTCTTCTTTTGGCTTTCTATTCATGGAGGGATTGCAGTGAACCTATGGAGATCCAAGTTCGGGGCTGAACCTATTTATCCTCGATGCCATGCAGCAGTCAAGTCAGTTCAGCATTGCCTTTGGGAGTGTAGACAGACAAGGACGATCTGGAAGGGTGTTGTCAAGATTCTTTGCATATTTCATAGAGTACCCCTCTTCATGACTTGAGGATTAGTAGCATGGTTATCTCTTACTAGACCTCAAGTGTTTTTCGAGGGACATGACTCAGACTCATCCTTCATTGTACAACGACACTCTATGGAGTCATGCTCTCTCCAGGATGTTCCTTTCACTCCTTTCAGAGTTGCTCATGCATCAGTGGACACATCTTGGGAGATTCTGGCTAGCATTGTAGCTTGGCATATTTGGAGGGCCAGATGTACGGAGGCGATGGAGGGTTCACAGGTTTACTCGTCCTAGTCGATGGCCAGTATATGGACTGCTACTATACACTCATTGATGGCCATCTGGGTGAGCATGCAGGGATCCTCCAGAGCAGCTACAGCCAAGAGAGACCTTTTTCAGAGTTTGAAGAGGATCTCCATTCTTCTCTGAGACTATTTTAGGGTCGAGGTGGCATTTTCGGCCTCCACCTTGGATTTTTGTTAGCTCTTTTTGAGCTATTTTTTCTTTCATGCATGTCATGATGTACTCCCGCTTTTAAGCTTGCTCTTGCAGCTTTCATTTGTACTTAATGAAGTAATCTTTTTTGGGGAGGAGAAAAAAGTGGTTTTGAGAGCCAGTGATGAATTTCTTGTTTGATGTGTTGGAACTCAAGTTTGGTGCAACCATTTGCAGATCTGCCAGTTTCGGTGGACTCAGGAGGTCCTAAAACTTCTATGTTACTCATCATTTGCACTCCGGTGGTGTTTGTAAACAAGTCTGTTTGCTAGCCTAACCCCTATCTATCAACTCTTGCGCGATTCCATGGAGATTTAGAGAAGTTCTATCTGTCTGAGCTCTCCCTACATCCGAATGCCCATGGTTCGAACCCGCTCGCATAGGCTGCCATTTTGGATTTTGTCTATTTGGTGGATCGAGGACGGGCTAAAATCTCTACCTGGAAGCTTTTTTGGCGATTCTGTGGAGCTTCTGCAAATCTTTGATACTCTTCGTCTATGAATTCGTCTTCTGCTTCAGATTTTCTCCAAGGTTCT